>NC_138375.1:63907094-63959773 GCF_054177405.1 Leptonychotes weddellii | reverse complement strand
GACGGAGGCCCCTCCCCCGCCATCTATCCTCCCGAATATCGCCTCGGATTCACTTTTCCGCACGTCCTACCTTCCAGAAAGTGGTCGCTTTTCTGTTCAGAGAGTTGTTGCTATTCCTTTCTTAGATCTCCTGTTGAGTTTGTAGGTGTTCAGAATGGTTTGATCCCTATCCAGCTGAATTCCTGAGAGGAGACGAAATCCAGGTCTCCTACTCCTCCGCCATCTTGCTCCCGAGTCTACTGTAAAGCTTTTATAATGAAATATTTTGGTGTCATAATCTCTGAACAGCACTTGGGCATGCTTGAGGCCCCGAAGAAATGCTGGTGATCTGATACCTTTAGAGAGTGACTGCCTCAGGTCCGAATTGCCTCTTTGATTTTTTTTCTAATGCAATGATTTATTTTTATTTTTATTTTTTTTTTAAAGATTTTATTTATTTATTTGAGAGAGCGAGAATGAGAGAGAATACATGAGAGGGGGGAAGGTCAGAGGGAGAAGCAGGCTCCTCGCTGAGCAGGGAGCCCGATGCGGGACTCCATCCCGGGACTCCAGGATCATGACCTGAACCGAAGGCAGTCGCTTAACCAACTGAGCCACCCAGGCGCCCTGCAATGATTTATTTTATTAGAGGTATTTATGTCCCCGTCCCTGTTTTAGTTGCTGGAGATACATCAATGATTAAAACCTACAGAAACTATAATCCAGTGCATATCAGATTCAGACAATCTAAAGGAAATCTTGACTCTGCAAGAAAAATTGCTAAATAGACTCTCTTACTTGCTGTTAATGGGTTTGGTAGATGGCTGGTAGAGATTGCTGGAAGATTTTTTTTTTGATTCTTTGGGCAATGCTCAGATAGGCAACTCTTCTGCCCCAGGGAGCCCTGATTGGGATCACTCAGTTGTATTCACCTAATGGCTGTTTCGCTTTGGAGACTCCAAGAAGGATTCATTCATGGTGTGGTGCCTTATTTGTACTGACTGATATCTGAGCTCAGCTGGGCCTCTCTCCCATTTTTATAGTTTCAGGGCTTCTTTATGGCCTCTCCACAGAGTAACTGAACTTCTCACATGGAGGCTCAAGGCCCTAAGAGAGTGTGTTCCTAGAGGCAGGAAGTGGGAGCTACTAGTCTTCCAAGACCTGGACCCCATACTGGCACAGCCTTACTCCCAACATGTTCTCTCAGCCAAAGAAGTCACAGAAGTCACCACATTCAAGGGGAGTGAATATATCTTCCTGAACATATAGCAAGAAGGAAGGTTGATGAATTTGTTACAGTCTTTAATCCATCATACCATCCTTTTCCCCTGTTAGCTAGTTAAACTGGATTAGGAATATTGGTACTCTTTGTCAGGTCCCCATACACATGCTTAGCACACTGAGATAAGCAGAGCTCAGTCAAAGCAGAATAGGTCAAAATGGGACTGATATATTCAACTCTCTCTTTGGGTGCCTTTAACCAGAGGAAAGCAAGATAATGTAGTACTGGACAGCAGGTTAGCCAGTTAGGTGGAACAAGGACTCAGCAAGTAGGAGTCAGGTGTTAGAGCCAGAATTTCATTCCTTCATTTATTCACTTCATTCCACTTAATAAATACTTACTGAGTGCCTACTACCTGCCAGTTAGTACTAGACATAAGGGTGAGACACCTGTTCTCATGGATCCTATAGTCTGTTGGAGGTTAACAGTAAATGGGTAAATGATTAAGTAACTTATGAAATATGACAGATTGGCAGGGATTGAAAGTCTACTGATGGTCAGGAATAACTCTGTATATAGTGGGCATTTAATCTGATTATCAGAGTGGTACAGAAGAGCCAATATCAGAAAGAAGCACATTCTGGAAAGAGAAAGAAGTAAGTGCAAGGTAGGACAAACAGGATGAAGGTCAAGGTGTTTGGAGCACTATGAACAATGGGAGAGTTGTAGGAAATGAAAATGGAGAAAGATTCAGAAGTCAGATAATTGAAGGCCTGGAAAGCCATGGTCAGAAGTTTGGATTGTATTTGTAGTATGAATGGAGGCCAGTAAAGGAATGGATTGATATTGTAAAAACACCTATGGCGGCTGTGTGGGGAATGGACTGTGAGAGCACAGAACAGGAGGAAGGAGACCATGGCTTAGTGCACTGTGTGTGTGTGTGTGTGTGTGTCCTGATGAGAACTGAAGGCTGGGTATTAGTGATGGAGATGGAAAGAGTAGAGGGATTCAAGAGAGATTTAGCAGGAAACCTCAGTAGGGCTAGGTGATAGATTGAAAGGGTACAGATGGAGAGGAAGGCCTCAAAGGGAGTGTTGGGTTTCTGGTAACTAGGATCCACTGTCATCTCAGCTCGCCTTCTCACCCAAGTTAGGGCAGAATATTTAGATCATTATTTTCACCTATCTCAAGCTTGCTTTTAAGAGTGAGGCTTCTATATCACCATGTGGCTTCTATAAATGCTACCAGCAGTGAGCCCAGAAATGTTCAGAGACACTAAATATATTTTCAAAGTGCCTTTCAATTCACTAAGGGAAAAAAAAGAGGGGAAGTGCTTTCCTAAGTCTTTCACTGTCAGCGTATTAGGCTGAGCCAAGCAATACGTGCTTTTCCCCATGTGAGTGTCATAGAGCATCTTTGAAAAGTAGCTAACCTGATTATGAAAATGAAGTTGAGAGGCTCAGGCTCTGTGGGAGACTGTGACTTGTTCCCTGGCCTGCCACAGAAATAGCTCTAGGATACCTCACTTCCCTACTACATGATGCTGTTCCTCTTGATTTATTTTCTCAGATGAAGGAACATTGAGTGATCACAACTCCAGCTTTGTGCCATCACAATCAGCTTTCATCAATCATAGTTTCAGACACTGGACCAAACAAGATGCCAGAAAAAAATCTGAGCGAGAATTATTTTCTGGGCATATCTTTACAATTCTTCAGAGTGTAGTTTATCATTTTGTCTGAGTGGGGGTGAGTTTGGACTCCAGGATAAAAAAGTAGAGAGGAGTTATGGACAGACATACCCTGAAGACTTAGCAATGAAGGGAAATAAATGTACTCCACTAGCCAGGAAATGCTGTGGGTTCAAATTTTCAGCCTACTTAGCTTCACTGCTTAGCTGCTTGTTCATCTCCCTTGTGTAAAAATGTCTAGATTCATGTGAGCAATTTGTACAAATAAATCTAAGGATCAGAGTCAAAGCACTTTAGTATTGAAAAATCTGTGGTCCTTACCTTTAACCAGTAAATTTTGCATCAACTGAACTGCATCTCTGGCTCTTCACATTCAGCAATATGCTCTGCTCAATTTAGAGCAAGATGTTTTAGAATTATTTCTAAATCAGTCTAAAGTGTGCACAAATAAATAGAAATTTGCACTCAGTGTCCTCTGTTCTATCTGCACCATGCTAAAGACCTCCAGTGTACAGACTAAATATCTGGCACTCAGGGCCACCGCATGGAACAACTCCAGTAGACACCATTCATTCATATTGTATTGTCTTTGAGTCCCAGCCACTAGATAGCCAAGGAGTGTCCTTCACATGTCCCATGGAAGTTGTGGAATGAGGCAGCCTTGTTGCTCACCATCCATGAATCAACTCATGAACCTATTAAATGCCCCCTTCCTGCATGTGGCATGACCTGTGGTGCCTAGGGTAAGCCTCCAGGCATTCTTGGGCTTACCCAGCTACAGACCACTGATGGTGCTTCTATAATTTATAACTTGGCTTTTGCTTTAGTTTCTGAATGTATTCTGTCCTGCTGTGCTAGAACCCTAGCCTAAGCCCCACCTAGCTCTTTTCATTCCCTTCTCTAGGGGACTAGAATCTGTTTCCTATACCCACCCTGTGCTCTACTCCAACACTGGGCTAGAGTCTTGGCCCAGCAAGCATAATTTGCCTTAATCTACTCCAGAAATTCTTTCTGGCAAACTTCATCTGTCAGATCCAATTAAGACCAAGGCCAGGTGTGCTTGCCCCCTAAAACATTGTGATTTGTCCTACTGTGAAATCATGCCCAGCCTTGATCCTGCCATTTTGGGCTTATTCCCTTCTTCTTGCAGGATCACTTTTTTTTTTTTTAAGATTTTATTTATTTATTTGACAGAGAGAGACACAGAGAGAGAGGGAACACAAGCAGGGGAAGTGGGAGAGGGAGAAGCAGGCTTCCTGCTGAGCAGGGAGCCCGATGTGGGGCTCGATCCCAGAACCCTGGGACCATGACCTGAGCCGAAGGCAGACAGTTAACGACTGAGCCACCCAGGCGCACCATTGCAGGATCATTTTTGAGGATCTGGTGGGCAACACAAGATACGACATTATTCCATTTTAAATCCATATCATCAGACATCTAAGTTATAAAGAACTTCAATTAAGAGCCTCCAGCAGCAAAGTTTTAAATTTAATTAATGAAACATGTCAATAAATACCACATTTTTTCTTTTTTTTTTTGTATTTGAAAAGCACAAAGTCTTCTCAAGATTTGCACTGGGTAGGCTAGTGACATAAACTGCACTGTCATTCTCTCTTTTCTGTCCAAGCTCCCCTATCTTTTCACCCCAGGGAACCCTTAGAAATTTGGATCAAAGGAGGAAGTTAGATATAGGAGATGCAAGCCACAGGTTGTTTTTAATTGTTGTTTTCCTTTGTGTTGAGTAGAATGAGATCTGCCCTTGTCTTCCTAAAGGGACCCATAAAGCTCTGGACATAATGAATTCTATTCTGGGAAATAAACCAAAAATTGAAATTTGGATTATTTTAGTGCTGCACTCCAGTGATCCAAAGAAAACAATGAGTTGAATATTTGCCAATACTGTAATGTGACTTAGTTACACCATTGTAATCTAGATTACAGATTTAAAACACATGAAATCCCTGTGCTCCCTGGTGGCCCTCCAGGGTTGACATCACTTGTTATGAGGTTAAGAGGGAGTAGCTCAAAGAATGTAATGGAAAAATCCCAAATGCATATGTAGTTGGTTATGAATCCCAGAAAGTTCACTGTGTTTACACTAGGAAGACAGAACATCTTTTAGGAATCAAGAGTCTTTTGTTGTTACCACAAAACTGTCTGTTGAAGAAGATCCTTTTCCTCCTACTTATATACCCAGATTTTGTTGGTTAGGAACTCATGTAAGTATGGGGGACCTTCAGCCACAGCCTTTTTGGCAGGAATGGGAGGTGGGATATCTAGGGACATGGGGTAAAATCCCACCGCTTCTGTCTAAGAACCTCTTCCCATTTCCAGAGTGAGAGGTTTTAGGTAAATGGCTAAAAATGACTGTTTCCCTGGTTATGTGCAGTAGACACAGCACAGTGAAAAGAACCCTGCTTGGGTATCAGACTCACTGACCTGGATTTAAACCCTGCCTGTTACTGACTGTGTAGCCCTAGGAAAATGCCTCAATCTCCCTGAGTCTGTTTCCTTCTATGCAAAATTGGGGATAAAAATACCTACCCTGCAAGAATTGTTGTGAGAGGTCCCAGCCAGCCAATCGTCCCTGCCACGCCCCAGGTCAAGGTTTCAACAGACCTCACCAAAATGCCGTCTCAAATGGAACATGCCATGGAAACCATGATGTTCACGTTTCACAAGTTTGCTGGGGATAAAGGCTACTTAACAAAGGAGGACCTGAGAGTACTCATGGAAAAGGAGTTCCCTGGATTTTTGGAAAATCAAAAAGACCCTCTGGCTGTGGACAAAATAATGAAGGACCTGGACCAGTGCCGAGACGGCAAAGTGGGCTTCCAGAGCTTCTTCTCGCTAATTGCTGGGCTCACCATCGCATGCAATGACTATTTCGTAATACACATGAAGCAGAAGGGAAAGAAGTAGGCAACATGAGCAACACTCCCACCCGCCCAATGAGAGTTCTCCCGAAGGGTCTCTTTAGGAATCTGTCCCACAGCTTCACCCTGTGTAAACGATTCCATGAGCAGATCGGGACCCTCAGAAAATGTACAAATAAAATCCAACCCCCATTTGAGAAGCAGAGAAAGTCAGATAAGCTTTTGATTTTTATATTGCTTGTACCCTCTTACCCTCAATAAACAAATTCCTTTTTTAGTTCCTCAAAAAAAGAATTGTTGTGAGAATTGAAGATATAAACTATTTTTCATGTTTCCCACGGAGTAGAAATTCATAGCCAATAATAGCTGTTGTAAGTATTCATAATTATTATTACTACTGTTATTAACTTACCATCTCCCTCTCTTAATCATTTCCTCCTGAGAATTTCTTACAAATTCTCCAGTGACAGGCAAGTTCTGAGGAACATTCTGTTTCTTCTTTTCAGGTGGTCTAGCCCCCAAACTTACCTCAAACTGCTGAGAATTCCTCATTCTAATGCATACTCCACAAGAGTCTCCCTACTCAGAACCTGAACATGCAGAAGCTGTCTTGCTTCACTCACCTGTGTGGAGCCCCCTCTCTCATGCTCAGAAAGCCCCAGAGATAGTCTGTAGCTCCACTGTAGTAGTTCAAATCAGGCCACCAGCATGAAGCACTGAATCTCTTCATGGGAAGCCCAGTCATTGTTTGTGCCCTGAATAAAGGAATTAGCTTAATCATTACACTTTGCTTAGATATCAGAAATGGTTACTTATTTCTAACTTTTAATAACTTTTACACCATAATCATAACTCTACCTGTGACCATAGATTCTAAATTTATATACTACTGAAGTGTGCAAAAATGTAATTTTTTTATATCTCCCTAATTTAATTCAACTAACTCAGGACCCTATCTCTACTCGCCATTTCTTCAGATATTGGGAAAGATGAGCTTGATTTTGCAGATTAAAGGTAATTTAGTCACATTCAGTTTAAAATTTAGTCTCTCAGCTAATTATATTCAGTTCAGGATTTAGAGTCACACAATTCAAAGTTTGTAGCCTTTCTTTCCATTCCTCAATATGTACTATTACGTCAGGGTAGCATGTCTGATCTACAGACCTGCCTTGGCTCTTCAGAAGCTTCCTTTGGCTCTTTAGGGATCGGCCTCTGAAGCACTATATCTGCTGCTGATGTATCTGGTCACACCTGCTTGGGCAAAAATATGGGGAACTTGGGGAACTTGGACAGAAATATGATGCTGATGTTTGTTGTCCCTGCCAGAGCCTCTGGTGACTGAGTCCATGTCTTCTATATCTCCTCACCCCAACTGGGGCCTCTTTCATTCCTCTGGCCCTTATGGCCCTTCTCAGTACCATGTAAGGGAGGCATGGACTTCTGGATGACCACCATATTGTGCTTAGGTCTTCTCCCTGCTTAAACATGCCATTCCCGCCTTCCTACCCCACTCCATCCACCCTGTGACAATGCTAGCACACTGAGAGGAAATCTCCTTTCACAGATTCAGACGGCAAGTGGGACAGAAACCTTCTCCATGTCCAGCCTACTTCCAAGTCACCTGGGATGTTTGTAGTCTTACATTCCTTCCTTAGACTGGGGCCTAGAGGATGGGGGACATTGCTGATTGCTGTTCTGATAGCTCTTCCTCTGGTCTTTCCTGCTGAAAGAAACCCAGTTTGTTCAGGGTACCAGTGTGATTAGTATCAATATTCACCTTCTCAGATTTCCTTTTACTAGGGATGGGCGATAAGATATAAATGGAAAAAAAAAAAGATATAAATGGAAATAATTGGATAGGCTTCTCAGAAGCTTTTGTTTCCAGGACTTAAAAAAAAATAAAAGCTGACATGAACCTTTGCCTTTGACTTTTCTCCTTGCTTATTGAAATGCATACATGATGATAGTAGGTAGAGTAGCCATCTTGTAACTGGCAAGCCATAAGCTAACACTGCAATAGGATGCCTGGAGGAGTCTGGACTTGCTGATGAACTACTTATCTTCAAAATTCTTGTTAGAGGGAAAAAATAACCCCTATTTACTTAAGTCATTGTGATCATGTCACTTGTACATGTATCTAAAAGCAATAAAAATTGATTAACTTGGGCACCATATATATCCTAGTCTTGCCATTTTAAAATATGTATGGCTTCCCAGCTTCCACTTTTATCCCCAGACTAGCAAGTGTTTTTATTGACATTCTGTGTGTCAGGAAACCACTGTTATGTCATTGTGGGTAAATAAAACTTCCCTGGATTGTTCAGTGCTCCTGCAAAAAGCTGTAGTCTCCTGAGACACAGAAATGTAAAAGATACAAAGATCGAGAATATTGGCTTTCACTTCCCCTGGATGCATTTTCGTGTTCTGTAGCCATTTATTTTTCTAATGATGTAGCTAAAGCTCTGATCTGAAAGGATCATAAAACTTCTCTTATCTCCCCCAAAGCCAAACATCCTGAGATGGCCGCCTAGGTTAGCTCCTAGGAATTTATATATAAAAAGAAATGAAGGGGCGCCTGGGTGGCTCAGTCATTAAGCGTCTGCCTTCAGCTCAGGTCATGATCCCAGGGTCCTGGGATCGAGCCCCGCATTGGGCTCCCTGCTCCGCGGGAAGCCTGCTTCTCCCTCTCCCACTCCCCCTGCTTGTGTTCCCTCTCTCACTGTCTCTTTCTCTGTCAAATAAATAAATAAAATCTTTAAAAAAAAAAAAAAGAGATGAAACCAGGACCTCTCTAAGTTGGAACACTCCAGGCTTTCTGACACCTAGGAAGATTTTATTTACAACCCAAACAGTTAGGGTGAGAACCCAGCATCATTTCCATCCTCAAAAGATCAGAAGTTTTTTGGTTTTTTTCCTTTCTTATTTGGGGATGGGCATTGAGGCAGCTGCTTCTCTCCTGTGTATACATGGAAAAAATCCATTAGTCTCTGCCCCCTACCACCTAAGTTAAAAGATTCCAAGGCTCTCATTGAGAAGTCTGGGAAATCGGTGTGGGGGACAGATGCTGTAATGTTATTCTTGTTGATCTGGTTGTATCAATAGAGAACTCTTTTCTCTGCCCAGAAGCCTCATGTCTGCGGTATACACATAAAAGAATAGGTCACTGTAGGTCACTGTGCGAGTGGCATAACATGTCCCAAGTTCTTGGCAAAACTGTCACATCTGTATCCTTACTACTCTGTGGTCAACTTTATAGCCTCTGTTCCTTTTGATTTCACTAAGCTCAGGCTCATTTAATACTGCAATTTCTTCTTGCTCTAAACAACCTGACCCTTACACTCTTGTATGAAGTGAACTTCGTGAACTTAATTTGGAAGTCCGAATGGGAACATTTAAGCTTTTGTCTTTGCTGTGCTCTTTCCTTATTCTGAAGAGGGCCTTTAGAGAAGTAATCTCCATGGTATAGTATTTCAAAATATGAGCCTTTTCTGTGTTAGCTAGTATGACATTATCATGTTACATCATGCTGTTATCTTTCATGACATTGTAAATTTAACCTATTGTCAGACTTCTTCAGAACCACAGTATAAGCAGTATCTCTGCTGATCTTATTGTTCATTCTGCATTGCACCATTTCTCTCTGTCTCTTTTTACAGTGTCTTTCTTGCATGGACATGGTACTTGGCATCTTGGGGTGGTGTAATGTGTGTACATCAACCAGCTTATCTTCTTTTTTCCTTCAAATCTGATGGGTTAAGTGGCCACAAATTATTTGATCCTCTTCCCATTGAGAAGTGAGGACTATTTTCCTTCCCTCTGAATCCATGCACCATCTGTGATAGCAACATAGAATACAGCAGAAATGACACTGCACTAGTATTTGGGTCAAGGCCCTAAAAGACCAGCTACTATCACTTCATAGGAAACACTTTTGCAGCTTGGAACCACCATGGAAGCAGCCCAGTTCCCCTGCAGAAAAGATCACATGCAGAGGACAAGGAGTCCAGCTATGTTTATGCTTCTAACTTTCCTTGTCAAGGCATTGAGCATGTGAAGGAAGTTAGCCTGAACCCTCCAGACCAATTCCAGTTGAATACCCAAGTGACTCAAGTGGATATCTTGTGGAGCAGAATTGCCCAGCTGAGCCTTACCTGAATTCCTGACCCCCCCCCAGTTATGCGATATAATTAAATTAACTGTTGTTTTAAGTCACCAATTTTCGGAGGACTTTATTACACCACATTTCATAACTAGAACACCCAGGCTCATTGCTGTCTTTCCTCTTTGTCACCAGCATCTATTTTTTCCCCTTCTCCTGAGGACAGTCTCATAGCATCCCCAACATTGATTATATCCAGATGCTATTTTTATGATAACAGTGTTTCAAGGAACCATATAGAAAGCTAATCGCCAGACAAATTGCTTAATAGCATAGGATATGAATTGTAATAATTATGTTTGGATATCTTTAGGATCTAGATCTGTCTTCTACTTGGTAAGACATTGTGTTCACTCAGAAGTAGATTTTTTTAAAAGCCCTCATCAACACTATCATTACTTATGCTGACTGAAGTGTTGGTATTAATAAACCTTGGACAGCTTCAGGGTTTGATTTCTTTTACATTTAGATCTGCTAGGATTCATAAAACACAATTTTGATTAATGCAAAGAAATACATCAACATACAATGATGTAATTTTTATCCAAAAGCTTAGGAAAAAAATAACACTTAAAAAATTTTAAAGCAGAATCAAGATTGAGCATCTATGCTTCTTAGAGGGATTTATAGAGATGAGAAAGGAAGAGGTGAAGAGGTTGCAGTGTGTTTGCATAGTGATGTCATCTTGATTTTTCTATTAAAATTTTAGAGCCTTTCTCCCTTCAAAGTTATTTTTTGCCCTGGAGCCTACCCATGTGGCATAGTAGACAAATCTAAATTCCTGGGCACCTCTAGCAGTGGGTATTGACTTGATCAGACCCAAGCCGCTTTACTGTCCTGAGATGAAATTCATAGGTAACATAATCTGTCTCTGCAATATGAACAAAATATATAATGCCCTAATTTTAATGTAAAAGAGAAATAAAAGGAAATAATTCATAATACAATATTTTAACATGTAAGAACTTGAGCTCAATAATACTGCAAGAATAATGAAGAATCAGGTGCTTGCACACACAGATCCAAGCACTGTGATGGTGACAGCTACAAATGATTCAGGTGTAGTATATTGGTGACTCAAATACCACAGACACTGTTGCCACAGGTGATACACGGTTTTCTGGAATGATGAACAGCTATTGGTAACATACTGAGCAAAAAGTAAAATTATCCCTTAATTTACATAGTTGTTGCATTCTTATTTTTAAGATTCCATTGTATGTTAAAAAAAAAAACAAACCTCATTGTACCTTAAAACCATCCCAGCTTACTTTGTTTTAATGAGTGTCCAATGAGATATTCAAAAGTCATGTGGCTATGAGACAGTTCTCTATTATGTAAGATTGTTCAACACATGAATAATATCCAGCATCCCTGCTCCCTCCATCATTGTGATGAAAAAGTTTCCCTCCACAAATTTTGGAAAGGCTCTGTAGGGTAGGGTTGCCAGATTAAATCACGGATGCCTTATTATATTTGAATTTCAGAGATACAACAAAACATTTTTGAGTATAAATAAGTCTCATGCAATTTTGGAACATACTCTCAGTAAAAACAATTATTGTTTCTCTGAAATTCGTATTAACTAGGCATCCTGTATTTTTACTTGCTAAATCTGGCAACCATACCCTAGATGGAGGTACCAATCTCTTGAGAAGCTCTGCTCAGCAAGCTACTCTCAAGACCTCAACATCTGGAATCATGACTCCAGGGAACAGTGAGAATCTCATGAGAAGAGGCAGCATAGGTTGTGAGGCAGAGCCACTTTCCCTTTGTTTCATCCACTGCCCGCAACATGCAGAAGTTCTCTAACACAGGACACTGTTTTCTGGGATTAGTCCAAACTTGCCTATGGCGCTGCATTTGTTTGTAATTCAGTTCACTATGCTAATTTTATTTTAAAGGAAGTCACAAAGGGGTCCAAGACTGAATTTTTCTAAGAAACCATTTGAAACATTTCCTTTGTGAGGAGAAAGGGACAGTTAACCTGTCCCTGATTTTCACGTTGGCATGTTTTTCTCTCTGGAGATAATAAAGATAAATAGAGAAATAATATAGCACTTTATTGTATCTTTTGCTGCACATATTTCTTCTGAATACCAAGTACAGACGTAGGTGATATTAAGGGGGGGGGAAGGGGGTGGGATAAAGGTGTACACGTCTGTCTCTCCTATATGACTAAAAGCTTTTCTGAGGAGAGGTGTCATGATTCTTACTCATATGTCTGCCTAAAGGTGTCTAGCATAGTACATTGTCATGGTGGGACTTCAGTTTCTCTCTAATGTCACAGAAAGACTCAAAGGCACCAGGGTAAAGTAGATCTCATATTAAATAACATAATGATGTATGTGTATCAGAAATAAATTATTTTTACAAGACCTAAGAAAATTTTGGAGCAAATTTCCTCAGTTTTATAGATAAGGAAAATAAGATTCAAGAGGTCTTAGCTTCTTTGAATAATATGTTGGAGCTGGAAGCCAGGCCTGCTGAAAATGTCTCCAGATTTTATTTCTTTAGAAATATTCCCAGAGGGGCCCCTGGGTGGCTCAGTCAGTTAAGTGTCTGCCTTCTGCTCAGGTCATGATCCCACGGTCTTAAAATTGAACCCCGCATTGGTCTCCCTGCTCAGTGGGGAGACTGCTTCTTCCTCTCCCTCTGCCGCTCCCCCTGCTTGTGCAAGAAATACTCCACAAGGTTGGAGCCCCAGTTGCCCACAATAGCAACTGTTATCTCTCTCTCTCTCTCTCTCTCTCTCTCTCTCACACACACACACACACACACACACACACACACACCCTTTTTTAGCTTTCTTCCCTTCCTCTTTCACATCCTCACTCCCTGTGATCACTTCTAAAATAAATACTTACACTCAATTTCTCATCTCAGAGTCTGCTTTTAGGGGAACCCAAATTAAGACAATGGTGTGTAATGGTGTAATTTTCTTGGTTAATTTTTTAAAAAGATTTTATTTATTTGAGAGAGAGAGAGAGCGAGCATGAGCAGGGGAGGGGGGCAGGGGGAGAAGCAGACTCACTGCTGAGCAGGGAGCCCCACCTGGGGCTTGAGCCCATGGGATCATGACTTGAGCTGAAGGCAGATGCTTAACCAACTGAGCCACCCAGGCGCCCGGTTAATTTTTTTAAAGATTTATTTATTTGAGTAGGGGAGGGGCAGAGGGAGAAGCAGATTCCCTGCTGAGTAGGGAGACTGATGTGGGGCTCAATCCCAGGACTCTTGAGATCATGACCTGAGCCGAAAGCAGATGCTTAACTGACTGAGCCACCCAGGGGCCCCTCTGGGAATATTTCTAAAGAAATAAAATCTGGAGACATTTTCAGCAGGCCTGGCTTCCCATTGGTTAATTTTTAACCTGTTATTTTATGCACTGTTTGTAACTAGTGAATTCCTTATAGAGACCAAAGTGATTTTATTTCATAGACAAAATGTGGTTGTAATTGGGACTATTGGAAAATGTTCTGTTTCTCCTTTCTTTTTCTTTTTTTGTTTCAAGTAGGCTCCACTCCCAGCATGTAGCCCAATGTGGGGCTTGAACTCACAACCCTGAGATCAAGAGCTGGTCCGAGATAAAAAGTCAGACATTCAACCAACTGAGCCACCCAAATACCCCCTGTTTTTCCTCTTTCTAAGCATATCATAGGATTGCATGCCCCCTTTCCCAAGACAGATATGGCTATTTGACTTGATGTGGCCTATGAAATATAAGTGGAGGTGTTACATCTTTAAGAGCCAGTCCATGGCCTCTCATGTTCACTATTTTTTTTTTTTTTGTCTTGCTGGGTGGTGGACAGAATCTAAGATGACCCCCAGTGATCCCTACACCCTGCGGTTCATGTCCTTGTGCAATCCCTCCTCTTGAGTATGGGCTATTCTGGTAACTTGATACAAACGAATAGAAAATAGGGAAGCTGATGGGATATCATTTCCATTATTATATTCATTAGATTGTAAATTCTGTCTTGCTAGCACATTCTCTCCCTTGCTGGCTTTAGTGAAGCAAGCTGCCATGTTTTGAGTTGCTCTGTGGTGAGGCTCACATGGCAACCAACTAAGGCCCCCATTCCAGCCACCTGCAAGGTACTGAATCCTGCCAACAACCACATCAGCTGGGAAGTGGATCCATCCCCATTCAAGTTTTCAGATGAGACTCCCAGCCTTGGCTGACATCTTAATGGCAGCGCTATGAGAGACCAGGTAGCCAAGAACCCAGTTAAACTATGCCTGGATTTTTGACCCAAAGAACCTGTAAGATGATAGTGTGTATTGTTTTAAGCTGCTAAATTTGTGATAATTTGATATCCAACGATAGAAAACTAGTTGGCAATTGTGGCAGTACAGAGATGTAACCTTCTACAAACTGGGTCCCAGCTGACCCAGTGAAAATGTAGTGCTATTGAAAAATAAAACTTTGGGGGGTGCCTGGCTGGCCCATTCAGTGGAGCATGCGACTCTTGATCTCAGTATTGTGAGTTTGAGCCCCATGTTGGGTGTAGAGATTACTTTAAAAAAATAAAATCTTTAAAAAAAAAAAAAAGAAAAGAAAACTTTGGTATTTAAAACCACTGTGATTTAGGAGTTGTTGCTGCAGAATAGTTTGGCCTCTACCAGCTGAATTATAGTGCCTGTCTTTTGCTTCCCCCCCCTTGGTTACCTACATATTAAATAAAGAAAAAATCCAGCTGTGATATATGATAGTCACCTCGGGTTACACAAAGAACAGAATTTTACATGGAACCAAACTTGGTTAAAAAGTCTTCTCCTTTAAATTAATATTCATCTATAATAATCTTTGTCTTTCTCAGCTACTGGTTTTAAAATGTAACCTCATCAAAGTTAAGACCTATTCAAATCTCATCTTTGACATGCAAATACCCTAATACTAATGAGCTAATATCCTGCCAAATTTCTGAGTAGTTGCCTCAAAACCTAAAACAGCTAGTTCTACCCTTGTTGAAAATAACAACAACCCAGCATCTTGCTCTAGTTTGGTGATTTGCCTTTCTGACATTTTGCGTTTAGCAGGAGGTTAATTAGACACAATTGCAGCACTGCTGTGCTGCCCTAGGGCACAACACAAAGGGCCAATTTGGAGACAACTGTGTCTTGGAAACCCTAGGAGATACCAGCTTGAAATTTCCAGCAGGTTTAAAACAGAATCTTTACAAATTTAGTAGCTTTATTGGAACCTTAGGTCTTCAGCATAAACGGTAATTGGACTAAAGTTTTCATGGCAATGATCTGCTCAAGGACATAATGAAAAGTCAACTTTTCGATGTGTTTATCTACTTGATTCCTAGGCACAATTGGAAATGCTAATATCCAGATGCCCTTCTATAGAAAGAAACTGAGAGCTTTTAATTTGAATTATAGAATGCAGTTTTTTCTGTCCCCAAAATGAACCCACATGATTAGACCACCAGTGCAACAGAAAGCAAATGTAAACATGGGAAGTGAGTACAGTGCTTAGCTCACTGTATACTGTAACAAAAGGGAAGTAACCACTCCTGGGATTTGAGGCATTTCCTGGATAGGCAGGCAAGCCTCAGGCTCCCACCTGCCAGTCCTTTCTTACCTCAGACACTAACTCTGAAGGCCCTTGTTCTTCTTTTGTTCAAATGTGCCTTCCTCTAAGACTCTGCTTAGGTCAGGTCACTTTTCCTGAAGAGTCTAACTGGTCCACTGAATTCAAGTCATTGGAGGATTCAGGTCTGGATCCCAGTCCCAGACCCCTCACTTACTCATTGCATGAATTTAGTCAAATTACTTTATCTCTCTAACTTCATTTTCCCCAAATGGGGATAATACTTCAGAGGTTGTGGAGATTAGGTGAGACAATAACTGGAAAGTCCTTCTTGGCCCCCAGCAGGGGCGCCTTATTAGGAATTTGACTAATTTTTTATACCACTCATTCTATTTAGCAGTTAATTAGTCTGGCCTTTGAAATCTCTGAAAAAGTGCTAAACTTGTCATATTTGTGTCTTGCTCTTTAGCTATCTTCTAAGTTTCATAAAAGCAGGGACAAATTGTCATTATTCTTTAGATCTAACCAACCCCTTTTTTAAAAAAAGGATTTTATTTATTTATTCGTCAGAGAGAGAGTACACACAAGCAAGGGGAGCAGCAGGCAGAGGGAGAAGCAGGCTCACTGAGGAGCAAGGAGCCCAACACAGGATTTGATCCTGCCTCCTGGGATCCTGTGTCCTGGGATCCTGTGTCCTGAGATTCTGTGTCCTGGGATCATGACCTGAGCCAAAGGCAGATGCTTAACCAAATGAGCCACCCAGGTGCCCCTGGATCCAGCCAACTCTAACACACAGTAAAAGCTGGTATTATGGTATAAATGGGAAGGCATTCCTGTCACGGGTGACTTGGACCTGTCACAGTGCCTGGCCCTCAAGAGTGACTTAATATATTGAATGATTGATGAGACACAATAGAGAGGTCAGAAAAGTGTTAGAGTGACCTTGCTAGAATATGATAATTTCACTAATGTGAATTGTAAATATAAACATTTAAAATGAATAACTTGTATTTTCAACATCTGTGGGCAGGAGGCATTCAGTTTGCTGGGCTTTATAAAGTTAGAGTCATTTGATTTGTCCCTATATGAGTGTTTTCAGACACATTCCTGTATTGTCTGTTTTTTTCAGGGATTTTCAGCAGTACATGCCCCATGTATTCAGGCATGAAAGGTAAGATCCTCTATATATATTCATACATTTGGAGAGGAGATTTAGAGCTTCTCAGGGGAGGGCACAATTGTGGCAGGAAGCTCTCAGATGCTTGAGGCTGTTTTCTCTTCCAAGGAGAAATTCTCACATTGGCCCCTTTTCCAGATTGTACAAAGGAATACACACATCTGTGAAACTTTTTTTTTTTTTTTAAAGATTTTATTTATTTATTCATGAGAGAGAGAGAGAGGCAGAGGGAGAAGCAGGCTCCCAAGGAGCAGGGAGCCCGATGCGGGACTCCATCCCAGGACCCCGAGATCATGACCTGAGCCGAAGGCAGACGCTCAACCATCTGAGCCACCCAGGCGCCCTGCACACATCTGTGAAACTTCTAAGACCCAGAGACATTGCCCTGAATCCAGAATAAACTCTTTTGTGTGTAGCTAAGCAGGACTAGTGCATAATACAAGTATTCTAATATATTCCATTGCTGCATTAAAAATCCTTGGAAATGGAATTCTGTTAACACAGAAAAATTTAAAGACAACTTCACTGCCAGGAATTCCTGTCAGCCTGCAGCTGCTCTGAGTCTGAGGAGTGGCAGAACACAGGTCTGATCCACAGCAGTCTGAACCCTTGATGGATTTTACCTAAAGGCACAAATTGGATGATGCATGTTATTCCTGTGCCTTTTTGCCCTCTGTGGGTAGTATATTTGCCCTCAAGTTTTACTGAAACTGTCAATGTTAGTTAAGCGATTTATTTTAGTACCAGCTCCTTAGCAGCAAATGTGTGTCTAAGAGAGATAGAATTTGTGGTTCCACACTTTAGTCACATCTCTCCATTTTCATTTCCCATTTACATTCTGGCCTTTCTCAAAGGATCCATAGGCATGTCACCTCCTCTCTGATACTCCAGTCTTTAATGAAGAGATGTGAAGTCTGCACATGCACAGTACTCAGCACAAACGTGCTGCTCAGGATGCACATTTGCCATTGTCATTATAACCTGCACCGTGTGTTCTTTTTTTTTTTTTTTTTTAGATTTTATTTATTTATTTATTTGAGAGAGAGAGTGAGAGAGAGAGAGAGCACAAGAGGGAGGAGCGGGAGAGGGAGTAGCAGACTCCCCGCCGAGCAGGGAGCCCGATGCGGGACTCGATCCCGGGACTCCAGGATCATGACCTGAGCCGAAGGCAGTCGCTCAACCAACTGAGCCACCCAGGCGCCCTGCACCGTGTGTTCTATTGCATATATTACCCTGTATGCTGTTATTGTGGATTTTTAAGAAAGTAATCTTGACATGAGCGGTTTAGTAGTTGATACATCAGTTGATAACAAATATTATATCATCATGACAATGAAAATGATGATGATGTTGCTAGTAGTTGAGGTTTTCTGGGTTGTTTCATTAGTTAGAACATAGAATAAGCTGTGGTAACAAAGAGATCTCAAAATACAGTGGCTTAATTTAGATAGAAGTTTCTTTCCTTTTCATGTAACAGTCCAGAAGCAAACATCTGTGTGACTAAAGGGATGATTCCGCTCTATGTGTTCATCTAGAGACCAGGCTGCTGGGTTGGCCCAACCATCCTTAATATTAAGCTCCATCTCTAGGTCCAAGACAGCTCCTCTATTTGTTGCCATTTTCCCTGATGTTGGGAAGGAGGAAAGAGGGAGCCCAGAGGAAGAGGCTTTTCTTTATGGACATAATCAGAAGTTCCCACATCAGTTATATTCCCATCCCAATGACCTGAATCCCATTTGGCCTCACATAGCTGTAAGGTAGGCTGAGAAAGGTAATATCTAGCTGCTTGGTTGATGTGCCAAGCTAAAACTTGGGGCATCTTTTTTATTAAAGGGAATTAAGGAGAATGAATGAGGGATAATTAGCAGTATTTGCCAAATACCTTTAATACCAAAATGGAGCAAGAAAAGAAGCAGGCCCACCAGGAGAGGCCTTTCATCTTTTTTATGCAGTTCATCTCTGACACTTATATCCAGAAATGTTTGATGGTCAAAGTAAGACACATATTTCTGATTTCAGCCTAACCTAATATAGATTTATGAAATCAGTGGATCTACCAAATAAAATAGTTTTAGAGAGTATAGAAGCAAGAGGCCTACTCAGACCTGAACATTCCTTCCCACTTACAAGAGTTAAATTTCTGGCACAGTGTGGCAGTCATCAGCCCAGCTATAAGCCTTGTGAGCCCCGTGTATGGGAACCAACACTGCATGTCCCACTTTATGGAGTACCATCATGTGGAGAAAAGGGACAACCAGTAGGCATTAACCCAAAAAACCTAAACCAGAATGCATCTAGATCCTAAATGTGTATGTATTTGTCAGCTACAGAGAATTACATGCAATTTAGAATCCTTCTTTGGGTTTGCTAACTGGTAAGTGAAAGAGATCACCATTTCCAGAGCTCAATACTTTCTGTATTTTCATGAGGCATAGACAGCATCAGTGTGTAAATACACCTTTCTTTTTGTTAGCTCCAAAGCCTCAGTTTATTTAACTCAGGGTTCTTTTGGTTCTTGCACATAGTAGATAAAGGACCAGTCTTCTGATAGCAGAAATTTAATAATTAAAATGGTCAAATTTGTGCAGAAAACTTTTTTGGAAAGTATGTATTTTAAAATGTAACTACAAAGAAAAATAAATACTCCAAACACATTTTTGTGATTGCATCTTATGTATTTCCTAAAGAATAATGTATGTAAATTTAAGCCTCTTTGTGCTATTAGATCCATAGTCATAGTTGTATCACTGTACTGAGCAAAACATATTTGCGGTTCAGAGGTAGGTCAGTATTTGTAAAATATTGTGTCACTTATGTTTATACATATAAGCTCCTTGGCTAGATATTCTTTGAATATATGATAAAACATCCTATGATTTATTTAGTAAACAAATCTCAAAATGGGGGGAAGAATAGAAAATTTTTTGTTTAGCATGATTGCAGAACATAGAAAAAAGCCTTTAAAGAAAAAAAATTTGCTTGTTTTGACTCAAATCATAATATGGAAATTTTTTCATTATAAATGATTAAAAATTAATATTAGGCCACTTTTTTCTTTTAAATAAACACTGGTGAATTGAATTATATAATGTTGCAAATAAAAACTTAGCCATGTACAGCAGATTCTTAAAAGTTTACATGTGATGAAGAAATTTCCAATTCTTAGATTACTTTTCAATTTTCTTGCTGTTAAAAAATGTCACTGAATTTACACTTCTGACTTCCTATCATCCTCCTATGGTTAAGAATTTCAGAGACTGAAAGGTCTGGTTGAGTGAGTTTTATAATATGAATCTTCAAATCAAATCCAGTTAGGGTGGCTTTCAAGGACTAACCAAATGCTATATTTATGCTAGAATTCAGCCTCAACTTGTAAAAAAGCAAACTATACAAGCATATTGGCTGAGACTTAGGGAAATTTAAAGTCTGTAAAGATTTCTATTGGGATGTTATTTCCAAAGTTGGGATTTGGCCTAGGGCCGAAAGAGTGAAGCCTTGTGGAAGGTTAATGCCATAACATCAAATATAGGCCAAGAATTGGGAAGGAAAACTAAGCACAAAATCAGATAGTGGTCCCAGCATCACGGATAATTGATGTCAGCCACAAGCAGGTTGCATGATAGGACTAGAAATATCAAGGAGTGGAATGACAGGCAGATGTTAGATGTTCACGTTGTATAAGAAGAAAAGAAAAAGATTCTATGCCAGACTGATCGTATTTGGAAGACATCTTCATATTATAACCATTGTTTTGTGTGTGCATTTTCCTCACTACTGTATATATGGTTGAGAGTGCTGAGTGCTTTATTGAATATCTTATCTTTCTAGATGTTCTAAAGTGCCTGATAGATGTTGAAAGTAGGGATAATAAAATCTCACATTTTGTAAATATATTTTTGTCAAAATTCATATGAAATATTGTTTTGGGGGGGAGGGGATGGAGGAACTGTCTCTTCAAGCAGTACACATTGTATTCGTGCACTGTTTTGTGGAGGGAGGAGAAGGAAATGCAGAGAATTCTATGCCAGTGTGTTTATAGTAAGGCAAAATTAACCATTGTTCCTTATGTTCATGCATTTCTTTTAACTTGGCAGGATATATAGTGTATAAATACACAATTGAGTCATCCTTTACAACATCTAGTTTTTCTAGATATTAAAGAGGTTGCCAGTATACAACAAAAGTAGAGTTAGTAAATTAATACATTTTCTACATTTTGTGCTAAAATTCCTACGAAAGATTGTCTTCTGAAAATTTGAATATTATAGTCCACCAGGTTAGTGGAAGAAGGAGAGAAAGGAAGATTTTAGGCCAGAATGTTCGTAGTTTGAAGACACTTTCAGATTATAACTGTTGTTACATGTGTACAGTTTAATTCAATGATTGCTATGTATACAGTGAACAGATTAAGTCCTTATTTGAAATATCTAGTGGAAATATCAGATATATGTTAAAGTATAAGAGGTAGTAAAATAGCATTTTGTAAATATCTTTTTGCTAAAATTCATAGGAAATACTGTCTCTTGGGAATGGAATTGTTAAATCACCTGTGTGAGCAGTATATTATTATCTGTACTTGTTCGGTGGTTTGAAGAAAGTTGGAAGGAAAGAATTGCAAAAGTTAATATGCTAATATGTTCATTCTTTGACATTTCCAACAAAACTATTTTTTTAGGGGCGCCTGGGTGGCTCAGTCGTTAAGCGTCTGCCTTCGGCTCAGGTCATGATCCCAGGGTCCTGGGATCGAGCCCCGCATCGGGCTCCCTGCTCCGCGGGAGGCCTGCTTCTCCCTCTCCCACTCCCCCTGCTTGTATTCCCTCTCTCGCTGTGTCTCTCTCTGTCAAATAAATAAATAAAATCTTAACAAAAAAAAACTATTTTTTTATACGTTACGTGCATTTTTTTTTTTTTGCTGTGTATATAGTTTAATGAACAAATGAATCCTAGTGTTGCAACATCTAGTCTCTAGATGTTAAAGAGGTTTCCAATCTACAACAAAGTAGTAAAATTAGCACATTTTGTACCCTTTGTCTTGAAATTCATAGGAAAGCTTGTCTTTTGTAAGTGGCCTTTGGATATGAATTTGTTGAATCACCTCTAAGCATTACACATGCCCATGCTTGTCTACTGGTGTAGTGGAAAAGAGAGGGCACTGAAGAGGGAATGTGATAAGACCAAATGGTTATACTTAGAAGATATCTCAGATTATAACTTGTTACATGCATTCAATTTTATCTAACAGTGCTGTGTACATGGTGGGCAAGTAAGCTTTTATGTGAAATATCTAATCTTTCTAGATATTTAGAAGTGCTTGATATATTTAAAAGTAGAAGTTGAATAATACTTTTTGTAAATAGCTTTAAAAAATTGATGGAAAATGTAGCCTTTAGAAATGGAATTCTAAACCACCTCTATGAACAGTATACTCTCTGTACTTGTTCATTGGATTGAAGGAGGTGGAGGAAAGAAATTGCAGAAGGTGGGGCGCCTGGGTGGCTCAGTTGGTTAAAGCGACTGCCTTCGGCTCAGGTCATGATCCTGGAGTCCCTGGATCGAGTCCCGCATCGGGCTCCCTGCTCGGCGGGGAGTCTGCCTCTCCCTCTGACCCTCCCCCCTCTCATGTGCTCTCTCTCATTCTCTCTCTCTCAAATAAATAAATAAAATCTTTAAAAAAAAAAAAGAAATTGCAGAAGGTGTTTTGCTAGTGTGTCTTAGAAAATTTCAGTCTATCCATTGCTCTGTATGTTATGTTCATTTCATTTAACTTTACTGTACAATTATTTTTACCCACCTATTTATACTTCTTTGGTTACTAAGTCCTGATTTCTTCCCAGAATAATCTCAATTTTCATTTCATATGCCTCAAGGAAATTCAGGTGACTCAGCTAGCACTAAATTTCCTAATTTGTAGTAATTGGTTCAGAGATGGACACACACAGTCAGAGCCAATAATCAGACTTTTTGCTGGGTCTGCTGACAGGGAGGTACATTTTTGTTTCTGTTAGACTTAAATAAACCTGGAAGATTGTTGGCCTGTAATTATTGGTGCCATCTTGTCACCATTGGGAAACTAAGAATGAAGAAACGGAGAGGAGCAGAGCCACAAAAAGTTGAGACACACTAGGTTGTGATGAGACTGTTTCATTTTTTTTTTTTAATTCCAGTAGAGCTAACATACAGTGTTATATTAGTTTCATGTGTACAAGATAGTGATTCAACAATTCTGTACCTTACTTAGTGCTCATCATGATAAGTGTACTCTTAATCCCCTGTTTCATTTTCTTAATATAGCTGTCTCTGAAGCTAGATCCACACTGGACCTTTCAGATACAAGAAAAAATTCCTTTGTTTGTATAAACTACTTTGGGGTTGAATTTTCTGAAACTTGTAACCAAAAGAGTCATGAATGATCAACTGAACAACATGATGATTTGCTAAGAAATAAAAAGCCAACTACTGCACTTTTTTTTCTTGTCCTGACTCCTGAAAGAGAGGTCAACCCAAAGTTTCTGGAAGTCTCAATACATCTCCTGGGGGGAAGTTAAGTGTTTTTCTATTTCAGGCTCACTGAAGAGGCTTGCCTTTAGAACAATAATAATAATTTATTATCTCTCATAGTTTCTATGAGTGCAGATGACTTGTCCCTACTCCACAGTGTTTAGAGTTCCAGATGCAAGGTTTGAAACCCATGCGCTAGAATCTTCTGAAGGTTTATTTATTCACATGTTTAGTGGATGATCCTGGCTATTGGCTGAGGACCTAGCTGAGGTTGTAGGCCCACATGGGGCGTCTCTATATGGTTTGGGCTTCACAACACGGTGACTGTTTTTCAGTGGCTAGCATCCTAAAAGAGAAACCAGACAGAAGTCACAGAGCATTATTTCCACCATGATTTGTTAGGAGTTCTGTCTACAATCAAGAAGAGGGGAGTTCGATTCCATTTTCTGAAAGGAGGAGTCAGAGATTTTGTAGATCTATTTTGAAACAACCACGGATGAGAAGGGAGGAGAGTTTCCCTGACACTAGGGAAAACTGTGACTAGGGAAAAAAGCGTATTTTTTTTTTTAATAAAAAGTTCCATTCAGATTTCTCATATATATTTAGGCATGCTTGGGAGAAACTATGTGGACTTCTCTATTACCTTTCTGTGCATTTTTTCAAAGTGACCTGTTGGTGATACTGTGTAGTCATTATGATTTAAAATTTTGAAGACTATTCAACAAGAAGGAAAACTATTATGAGACATTAAATGAAAAACAGAGCATAAAATTGTGTTTACACTTTGATAACTATGAAAAATTTATCAATGCATATGAATAGAAACTGGAAAGAAATTCAAAGTTTTATTGGTTTGTCAAGCTTTAGTGTAAGAACATTTCTCACATTTTAATTTCCATTAACTTTGCTTGAACCATGAATATTCATTTAAGAAGTTAATAATTTTAAAATAGTGCTAAGAAAGTTGCTTTGCTCATCGTCATGAGTGGGATTCCATTGGCTAGGTGTAAACATGGGGCATATTTCTTGATCATGTTAAAAAGAATGGACTCAGTGTCTTTAAGTCAGAGAATAGAATTTTCTATGGAATTTAGAAATCAAATGAAATCTGTAAGTTGTAGAACATATGCCCCCCAAATTTTTAAAAAGAGCATTTTAATATTCTCTTTTAAATGGTATCATAATAAGAACAGAGTTGTATGTGATTCTTCTTTTTTTTATTCAAGTATAATTAACATACAGTGTTATATTAGTTTTAGGTGTACAATATAATGATTCAGTTCTATACATTTCTCTTTGCTCATCAAGAGAGCTCTTAATCTCATCCCCCCCATCTACCTCCCCACTGGCAACCACCAGTTTGTTCTTGTATTTAAGAGTCTCTTTTTTGGGGTGCCTCTTTTTTCCTTTGTTTGTTCATAGGTTTTGTTTCTTAAACCACATATGAATGAAATCACATATTTGTCTTTCTCTGACTGACTTATTTCACTTAGCATTATACCTTCTAGATCCATCCATGTTGTCTCAAATGGCATGATCTCAACTTTTTAAATGGCTGCATAATATTCCATAGTTAATGTGTGTGTGTGTGTGTGTGTGTGTGTGTGTGTGTGTGTACATACCACATTTTCCTTATCCATTCATCTACTGATGGATACTTAGGTTGTTTCCATATCTTGGCCAGTGTAAATAATGTTGTAATAAACATAGGGGTGTACATATCTTTTCTAATTAGTGTTTTCATTTACTTTGGATAAATACTCAGTAATGGAAATATTGGCTCATGTATTTCTATTTTTAATTTTTTTTAGGAACCTCCATATTGTTGTCCACAGTGGTTGCAACAATTTACATTCCAACCAAGAGTGCACAAGGGTTCTTTTCTCCACATCCTTGCCAGCACTTGTTATTGTCATTTTGATACAAGCCATTCTAACTGGTATAAGGTGGTATCTCATTGTGGTTTTAATTTGCATTTCTCTGATGATGAGTGATGTTGAGCATCTTTTCATGTATCTGTTGGCCATCTGTGTATCTTCTTTGGAAAAATGTCTATTTAGGTCCTCTGCCCATTTTTTAATTGAATTGTTTGTGTTTTTGGTATTGAGTTGTATAAGCTCTTTTTATATTTTCGATATTAAGCCCTTTTGGATATATCATTTGCAAACATCTTCTCCCATTCAGTAGATTGTCTTTTTGTTTTGTTGATGGTTACATCCTTTTGTTTTGTGAGTTCCCTGACTGATTTTTATAGATAGAATTGATTTTACTGCTTTTGTGCTTTAACCTCTGCGCTGGTTTTATAAGTGATTAATCTATTGCTTTTATTATGTTTGCATTTACCTGAAAATTCCTAATTCTCTTATTAATTTTCTTACTCCTGATTATGGCCTTTTCTTTCCACTCAAAGAGTCCCCTTTAACATTTCTTGTAAGGCTGGCTTAATGGTGATATATTCCTTTAACTTTTCTTCGTCTGGGAAGCTCTTTATCTCTCTTTCTTTTCTGATAGTCTTACTGGATAGAGTATTCTTGGTTGTAGGTTTTTTTTCCTTTCAGCACTTTGAATATATCATGCTACTTTCTCCTGGCCTGCAAAGTTTCGGCTGAAAAATCACCTGATAGCCTTGTGAGGTTTCCCTTGTATATAATTTCTTTCTTTTCTCTTGCTGCTTTAAAATTCTCTTTCTATCACTACTTTTTGCCATTTTCATTATTATGTGTTTGGTGTGGATTTTCTTGGAGTTTTTTGAGGAGGGCTCTTTGTACCTCCTGGATCTGGATTTCTGTTTCCTTCCCCAGATTAAGGAAGTTTTTAGCTATTATTTCTTCAAATAAATTTTCTGCCCCCTTTTCTTTCTCTTCTTCTGGGATTCCTACAATGCAAATGTTATTATGCTTGATGATATCACTGAGTTCCCTTAACCTATTCTAATTTTTTATTATTCTTTTTTCTTTTTGTTGTTCAATTTGGTTGCTTTTCATTACTCTGTCTTCCTGATTGCTGATCCTTTCTTCTGCCTCCTTTAAACTTCTGTTGATTCCCTCTAGTGTATTTTTAGTTTCAGTTATTGAGTGCTTCATTTCTGATTGGTTCTCTTTTATATTTTTTATCTCTTTGTTAAATAAAGGTCTTACGGAGATCTTCCACTCTTTTCTCAGGTCAAGTAAGTATCTTTATGAGCATTACTTTTGAATTCTCTATCAGGCATATTGCTTATCTCCATTTCACTTAGCTCTTTTGCTGTGGTCTTTCTTTCATTTGTGACATATTCCTTTCTCTCCTTATTTTGTCTAACTCTCTATTTGTTTCTGTGTATTAAGAAAGTCAGTTACATCTCCCGATCTTAAAAGTAATGCCCTTATGAAGAAGAGGTTCTGTGGTGCCCTATAGCTCAGAGTGCCCTATTCATCAGAACCAGGTGCTTTAAGAGCATCTCTGTGTGTATTGTGTGTATCCTATTGTGGCTGAGCTGTGTTTGCCTTCAGTCCAATTGGCTGCAGTGGCTCTTTTAGCCTATTTTGGGCAGGGCTTGATTCTTGTGCTGGTGAGGGGCAAGTCTGAGGCTGTCATGGGCTTGTAGTTGGGAGGTGACAGCAGTTGGACCCAATGCCTGCCCCTAGTCTGTCTGCCAAGGCTGTGGTTGCACCAAACTGCAGGGTTCTCTCCCTGTGGTCCCCCTTGAGAGGTTTTTGTTGGTCAGCTGAGCAGCGGTCAGACCAGATGGCTGCTTCTTGTCTGTCTGCTGAGGCTGCAGTCAAACTGGTGTGTGTGGTTATCTTCTCTTCTCCCCAGCGCAGGAGTCACTTTGGAGTAGTGTCAATCCCTGCTGGGGCTGCTTGCCGGACATGGTAGGAGCCACTTTGGAGGGACTCCTGCCAGGTAGGGCAGGTTGGATGGGGTGGGTCTCCAGAAGAATGCAGGAGTGCAGTGAACAAGGTAGGTGGAGGGTGTTCATGCTGGTTCCCACAAATGTCTGACTGTCTAGGCTCAGGGTGGGGTGGGGAGAGAGAGAAATGGCTTCCACTAGCTCTTCTGTTCTTGGAGAAGTCTCCTAAAGATCCCTGCCCCTCCAATGCTCATTCTGTATTCAGTAAATAAATCTTCACGTAAATTCCAGGTGCTTTTCAAACCTCTACTTCTATGCTGTATCTCAGCAGGGTTGTTTGTTATACTGGCTCTTTAAGAGTGGGGACTCAGTTTCCTATAGCCCTCCAGCTCTGCCAGAGCTAAGACTGCTGATTTTTAAAGTATTGGGAGTTAAGCCCTGCTGACTATAAATACTTACAAAGTTAAGCCCAGCTGCATTTCAAAGTCAAATGTTATGGGGACTGATCTTCCCAGTGCATGTCCCCCATGTCCAGGGTGCCTGGTGTGGGGTCTTCTTTTCTTCCTTCTTCATTCTTGTGGAGTCCCTCCCATTTGTGGTTAGTCTCACTGGGAGTTTGGCTCCCAACTGCATCTCTGCCCCTCCTACCCTTTTTTCTATGTGGCTTCTTCTCTACAATTAGCTGTGGAGAGTCTGTTCTGCCAGTCTTTGGCTCATTTTCTGAATTGGACACACTGATGTGGTTGTCATCTGGGTATGTCCATGGAATGGGCTGAGCCTAGGATCCTCATCTTCCCAGAAGCCCATCTATATGTGATTCTTCTGAAAAATGAAATGTGACAAACAAGGAGTCTCTAATACAGTTCCCTGAAGAACAGTTTGGAGCACTGAGGCTCCTAGTATTGAATGTAGGATAAAAAGAGAGGGAGCAGCTGAATAAGAAAATGCTTTTTCAGAAAAAGCATTGGATAAAGATGAAAATGGAGAGTTGGGATTTGATAAGAGTGGTATTTCATTAGAATGAGGTAATACTGACTAGTAGGATAAAGACTAAATATGATTTGAAAATATACCTTGAGGGAAAATTCCAGACTGAGGACACATAGTAAAGGTAGCACATTGCAAAACAGATATTTTTTTCTTGCATCCTCACTAAGTCAGTGATGGGATTTAAAAAGACTTATACCTATAAGGACATTAGAGAACAATTTAGGAGCAAAACAGCAAAAACATTTTGGAAGCCAGAAAGTAGATGAGTAAGTGTTAAATATCAGGGCAGATATGAAAAAACTATACATTAAGCCAGCTGTGAGGAAAGCAGAGAAACAATCTGATTTATACCACAGAATCCCCAAAAGCCTCAGAAAAAGGTAGCACTAGGTACCTCTAAAGGTGAGAGTAAGGGGAATTCTGAAAATAAGGAAGTCTGGGTGACAGTCTAAGAAGCAATTAGATCCCCATATTTTCTCCCCAGCTCTGCTTAGCCAGGTACCTGATGCTGCCCTGTGGCAGCAAAAGGCTTCTTTGAAGAGAATAAAAGAGAAGGTATCTAGAATAGAGGACACTGAGAATGAGGCAATTAAGTGATTGTTTTTCCATACAGAAAGCTAAAAGCTTCAGAGGACAACCAGTCATTGGGTGAGAACTTCCAACATGACAGATTAAAACAAGAAAACAAAAGAAAGCTGTTTGGATGCAACAGACTCTTCAAGGAGAACTTTCAGAAAAGAGTATTTGTGTGTGTGAGAGAGAGAAAGAGAGAGAGAGAGAGAAGGGAAAATGGTAGTTATTTATTTTGGTAGTTATTATATTTTACTTATAATAAAAGCATTGGGCAGAACAGTAAAAATTACCTGTAGCCCATATCTATATCATAATAGGAGACAGAATAAACTTCAGTTTACATAAGAAACAAATATCCAAGACAAGCACTGTCAATTCCAAATCACACAGAAGATTTAGTGGTTAGGAAGGGATTATGTGGAGGAGAAGTTCACCTAAAAAAATCATATGGAAGGGAGCATGTGGGAAGGGATCATGTGGAGGATGGAGTTCACCTAAAAAAGGGGAGAGTTCTACTTGCATGGGAAGATCCTAACAGAAAATCTGTGAGCTGAACATTAGGGAAAAGAAAGAAGTTGGGAAAAAAAAAAAAAGAAAGAAAGAAAAGAGAAAGGGGTTGGAAAGTGTATTAAGCCAGAGGTGTCAGTCTTGGGAAAGCACTAATTCTGGTTTAGAAGGAGATGGTGTCTCTTATTAGCTTAGTGGTAAAGGCAAAGAAGGAAGTGGCTCAATACAAGGACCTTTAAAGTAAGATAAAAATCAGAAGTAACATTTTTTTTAAAGCAAAGTTTATTAAGGGAACTGTATTTTAGCAACAAAAGAAGGTAATCTTGGACTAAGAAACAAAGTAAGCCACCAAATTCCTTCTTACTTGCTTTGGATTGCTTATTATTTCTGGACCTAGAACACACAATACAAATAATTATGAAAAATTACTTCGGATACATGCAAAGTTATGTGAAAAAAAAAGGTGACACTCAAAACTTTACTGCAGATGAAAACACTAAAAAACAAAATGAAGGAAAATAAAAAATGAAACAAAAATCCTACGACGAACTAAATATAATCACAAAAACAATTGCAGATGTGAATGAACACCACAAATCAGAAATTAAGAATTCAGAATAGAAATGAACAAGTAGTAGGAAAATATGATATAGGATCTGAATAAACTCAGGGAAAAAACATTTTTTTTTTAAAGATTTTATTTATTTGACAGAGACAGCGAGAGAAGAAACACAAGCAGGGGGAGTGGGAGAGGAAGAAGCAGGCTCCCCGCTGAGCAGGGAGCCTGATGCGGGGCTCAATCGGAGAACCCTGGGATCATGATCTGAGCCGAAGACAGACGCTTAATGACTGAGCCACCCAGGCGCCCTGAGGGAAAAAGTTTTTTAAAAGACAAAATCATTTTGATGGTGAAGACTAGGTATAAGGTGCCCAGAAAAAACGTATAGGACCAAGTACAGTAAGGATCTTAGAGAATAGAAATTAAAAGAGCCAAGAAATTTTTTAAAATTAAGGCAGAGACAGGGGTGCCTGGGTGGCTCAATCGTTAAGCATCTGCCTTCGGCTCAGTTCGTGATCCCAGGGTCCTGGAATCGAGCCCTGCATCGGGCTCCCTGCTCGGCAGAAGCCTGCTTCTCCCTCTCCCACTCCCCCTGCTTGTGTTCTCTCTCTCGCTGTGTCTCTCTCTGTCAAATAAATAAATAAAATCTTTAAAAAAAAAAAATACTCTTTGGGTTCTCTGGTCACTTACAAAAAAAAATAAAATTGGCATCAAATTTCTCAATAGCAACAAACAAAGCAAGACAGTAGTGGAGAAACAGTTTCAAGACACTTAAGGAAAATATGAGCCAAAGATTTTAAATCCAGCTAAGTTTTCACGGCTATAAAACATTATTATTTTTTTTTTGAGGATTCACTTTTTTTTAAATTTTATTTTATTATGTTATGTTAATCACCATACATTACATCATTAGTTTTTGATGTAGTGTTCCATGATTCATTGTTTGCGTATAACATCCAGTGCTCCGTTCGGTACGTGCCCTCTTTAATACCCAACACCAGGCTATCCCATCCCCCTAACCCCTCCCCTCTAGAACCCTCAGCTTGTTTCTCAGAGTCCATAGTCTCTCATTATTTTTAAATGCAATAGTTCAGAAAATATTTATGGTGGATTTAAGATGGTCACAAATTGTTTTGACACTCCTTCCATTGAGTTCTAAGTTTTGTGTTTTTTTCTCTCTTTTTTTTTAAATTTTATTATGTTATGTTAGTCACCATACATTACATCATTAGTTTTTGAGGTAGTGTTCCGTGATTCATTGTTTGCATATAACATCCGGTCAGTACGTGCCCTCTTTAATACCCATCACCAGGCTAACCCATCCTCCCACTCCCCTCCCCTCTAGAACCTTCAGTTTGTTTCTCAGACTCCATGGTCTCTCATGGTTCGTCTCCCCCTCCAATCCCCCCCCCTTCATTTTTCCCTTCCTGCTATCTTCTTTTTTTTTTAACATATAATGTATTATTTGTTTCAGAGGTACAGTTCTGTGATTCAGCAGTCTTACACAATTCACAGCGCTCACCATAGCACATACCCTCCCCAGTGTCTATCAACCAGCCACCCCATCCCTCCCACCCCTCACCACTCCAGCAACCCTCAGTTTGTTTCCTGAGATTAAGAATTCCTATCAGTGAGATCATATGATACATATCTTTCTCTGATTGACTTATTTTGCTCAGCATAATACCCCACTGAGTTCTAAGTTCTAAGTTCTAAGTTCCCTCCCCTTGAATCTGGGCTCCATGACTACTTTGACCAATAGAATATTGTGGAAGTCATGCTGTGTCAGTTTTTAGGTTCAGGCCTTAAGATATTGAGAGGTTCCACTTCCTATATCTGGAAAAACTATTCCTAGTAGCCCTAAAGCTACAACTTAAGCAGTCCAGTACCCTACTGGGAAGACCATATGAAGAGCTGAAGAGGCCTTGAGACTACATGGAGAAAAAGATGCTGAGCCCAGCCTCCCAGCCATCCCTGCCAAGGCATTAGCCATATGAGTGAAGCCACATTGAACCATCAAGACTAGCACAGATGCCAGCTGAATACCATGTAGTGACATCAGTCAGTACTACATGGGGCAGCAGAATCACCCAGCCAAGCTCCATCTGAAGCCTTGGTTTACAAAATCATGAAATATGATAATGTGATTGATTGATTGATAGATTTAAACCTATCGCCCTCTTCCTTTTTTTTTTTTTTAAGAATTAATTAATTTACTTATTTCAGAGGGAAAAAGCAAAAGCATGAGCCGGGAGAGGGGAGAGGGGCAGAAGGAGAAGCAGATTCCCCGCCAAGCAGGGAGCCCGATGTGGGGCTCCATCCCAGGACCCTGGGATCATGACCTGAGCCAAAGGCAGACACTTAACCGACTGAGCCGCCCAGGCACCCCTAACATGATTTTTTTTAAGTCATTAGGTTTGGGGGAAGTTTATTGTGCAAAAATAGTTAACTAGAAAAATACAGAACTCTAAAACTCTTCTTGAAGAATCTATAGGAAATGAGTTTAACTAAAGAGAAACTTAAGCAAAAGGACTGGTGGTGCACTTTGAAAGTATTTAATTGAAGATCTAAAATTAAAACGATGAGAAGAGTGGAAGAATAGTATAAAAATGTTATATGTTTTGACAATAAAAATAATAAAACTAAAATATGAGGAAAAAGGGGAAAGAAAGGAAGTAGAAAAATCTCATTGATTGCTGTAGAAGGAACTGATGGCAGTCAAAGCATAGACTGTAAAGTTTTCATGAATAGAAAAAGTTTATAAGAAAAAGGGGGGCTAGACATTATCTAAAGGTATTAGTATAAAGGCTGCCATGAAACAAAAACAAACTTTTATAAATATTAAACGTTTTTCTTTAAGTTTTAAAAGAGCAAAGAGAACAGATTACATATTGAAAGATACATTCACATAAAACACATTACACTCCTGAGATCAAATGCATCTTTATTCATAAATATAAGTGGGCTTAACTCAGCTATTAAAATAAAGGATTTCAATGTCTTATAAAACAAAGCAAAGACATATGCCTAAAACAAAGTAATTTCAAAAGACTAAAAATAGGTAAAGGTATATTAGGCTAAAAAAAAATAGAAAAAAGAAAAGTGGGGCACCTGGGTGGCTTAGTCGGTTAAGTGTCTGCCTTCGGCTCAGGTCATGATTCCAGGTTCCTGGGATTGAGTCCCGCATCAGGCACCCTGCTCAGTGAGGAGCCTGCTTCTCCCTCTGCCTGCCACTCTCCCTGCTTGTGCTCTCTCTCTCTGGCATATAAATAAATAAAATCTTTAAAAAAAAAAAAGTGTGTTTTTGATATATGACATGGTAGAATAACTAAAAAGGCCGTAAATGAGGGGCGTGTGGGTGGCTCAGTTGGTTAAGCATTTGCCTTTGGCTCAGGTCATGATCCCTGGATCGTGGGATCAAGCCCTGTGGTGGGCTCCCTGCTCAGCCTGGAGCCTGCTTCTCCCTCTGCCCTCTCTCTTGCTCTTTCTCTCTCTTAAATAAATAAAATCTTAAAAACAAAAGAAGCAGTAAATGATAAGGAAGAGCATTTTATAATCCTAGAGGCCATAATTCACAGTGAAACTGTAACAGTTATAATTACCTATGCACAAATAACACAGCAGCTAAATAAGACAGAAATTATAGGAAATGCAATGAGAATAGAAATATCTAATAAAAGGAGAGCGACTTTACTGTTACAGCAGCAATAGGAAACTAGTATGAGAGGCTTTTCTCAATGAAGGTGTTATAACTATATGGTATTTGGAAAAAAATAATTAGATCCATACCTTGTGTCATTTACCAGATAAACACCAAATAAATTAGAGCTCTAGCTGTAAAAATTGAAATGGTACAAGTATTACAAGAAGTCAAGAGTAGATTCCTTTATAAATTGAGAATAAGGAAAGATTTTTAAACTCTCAAAATCTAGAAGCAATAAAAAAGGGAGGTAAATTTGACTACATAAAAACTGGGAGAAAAAAACCTCAACCAATAGTTATAGAAACTAAGCAATCCTTAGGGCTGGGAGGAAGAGCTGTGGGAAAACTTTTTAGGGCAATGAAAATGTTTTAAAATTGATTGTGGTAAAGAATATACAACTCTGTGAATATACTAAAAGCCAATGAATTATACAGTGTATGAATAATATTTCAATAAAGCTACAGCCAATGAATTATACAGTATATGAATAATATTTCAATAAAGCTACCAAAAATCAAAGCAATATAAAAAATCCAATGTCAAAAACAGATGACAAGCTGGAAGAAAACTTTTGCAACTCATCAGATAAAGAACTAATATTCCTCATATATAAAGAGGTCTTGAAAACAGCAGAAATTGAACAAAAATTTAAAGGAAATATTAGCAAAAGACCTTTATAGAAAGGCAAGTGCTCTTAAATAGGAAGAGATGCTCTATTTTGGGTACATATTCGAAACTGAGATATCATTTTTCATCCATTAGATAGACAAAAATTCAGAAGTTGACAACATATGCTATTGACGAAGCTTTGGAGAAACAGACATTGTTTTTTGTTTTGTTTTGCTTTGAGGGAGAAAGAGAGCCAAGTTAACTCTCTATAGTCTGACTTATACATCCTTCTTATTTGTCCCCCAGACCTCCGAACAGCTCCTATAGACCACCTCACTGTCCCCAAGGCAACCATGAAAGAGAAGAAGGAACAGCTAGAGAAGTCTCTAACTCAGGCAAGAGTTCACCTGGTCAGCTGAATAAACACAAGACAGAGACCCATGTCTATGCCCACATTGTGCCTAGGACAGATTGAGGGCTCAGTGTGTTGAATTAAACACTTGGTATTAAACTCAATGGAATTTTTCGAAATGATAGCAAAGCTGCCCTGACTCACAGACCACCAGGCCAAGAACATTCTTCTTATGAAGTCACAACCCCAATTAAAAGAGGACAACCAAGATACTAAATCTAACCTCTCTGTTTTTCAAACTGTTTTCTTGACTTCACACAGGGCATAGGCTGCATGTCCATTGTGCCAAGGAGAGTCTCTGCTCAAGCAGAGAGTACACAAAGATCCTATTTGAGGGGCTATTATTCACACTGTTAAGCCACAGTGACTCACATCTTTGCATTGCCCATGTGAAATGAAGGCTGAAATCTGAAGCCGAGAAAAGCAATCAGCACGACTGTGAAAAGCATGCAGATGGCAAAGATGCCAACAATAAACTTTGTCGTGATACCAATAGACTGGATTCATCTAGGCAGAGAAGTACAGGCACACAATGAATACGAATGTACTTTCCTTCCCCAGTCATTTAGCAGGCTCAACATGCTTCCTCAACATGGAGGAAGAAAGAACTTTCAACTATAAATCTTTATGTACTTAAAAAAAAAAACCCAAAACAACAACAACAAAAATCTAATAAATCTTCCCAGAAAAGTCTAAAATCCTAACTTGGCTCAATGGTGGGTCAAAGAGTTGATTGTGAATGAAAAAGACCAAGAGAGATGCCTGGGTGACTCAGTAGGTTAAGTGTCTGCCTTCAGCTCAGGGGGAGTGGGAGGGGGAGAGGCAGACTCCCTGCTGAGGAGGGAGCCCGATGCGGGACTCGATCCCAGGACCGTGGGATCATGACCTGGGCTGAAGACAGACGCTTAACCGGATGGAGCCAACCAGGCGCCCCGAGATTTTTTTTTTTTAAGATTTATTTATTTAGAGAGAGAGTGTGTGCTCGAGCAGGGGGAGGGGAAGAGAGAGAGGGCAAGAAGCAGATGCCACACTGAGGACAGAACCCAATGTGGGGCTTGATCATAAGATCATAAGAGACCCAAATCTGGCTCCTTGCTCAGCGGGGAGCCTGCTTCTCCCTCTGCCACTCCCCCTGCTTGTACTCTCTCTCTCTGTCAAATAAATAAACTCTTAAAAAAAGAAAAGAAAAAAAAACCAAGGTACAAAATCAGGTTGGAAGAACATTAGAAGAAAACTCAGAATCACTCTTTCTTAATATTTTAAGTAATGTGTAGCAGCTACTAGAAAATTGGCATGCTCTTGAGCAGAGCTTTACTTCCACACACCTAGACATTACAAAATACATTTACTATAAAACTCAGAATTAATTCCCTGCTCTAAGCCAGGTTAAAAACAATTCATTGGGAATGACTAAGGGAATGATTTTTTTCAAAATATTAATCCTACATATGGAATATCCAAATCCATTTTGTAAGTGAGAATTTGGGTGAAAGAAGGTTTCAAATTTTCTCTTGAATAACTGGGTAAGAAATCTCAGTTTAAGGAGGTACTAGAGAGCATCTAGCCAACCCTTTCATTAGGCTCATAGTTCTGTCCTTCTTATTGGTCACACACTTTCCTCTGACATTTTTCTTCCTAAATGTATATAACCCTGAAAATCCAGTTTATCTGAAATAAGCAATTTGGCCAGACAAATACTGAGCCATTAGAATGTATTATACTTAAAAGCTTAATAATGAGGTGAGCAAGCTAAGAAAGAAAAATAATTCCAATACCATCCATACTTACCTGAGTCCAATTTCCCATAGCTGGATTAGGGTTAACTGAAAAGAAAGTTAAAGATAAAATTAATTTTAGGGAATAAGACATTTTAGTAAAGCACTTCTCAAACTTACACTTGCAAAAGAAGGATCCTCATTATGGATAATTAGTATCCAAGTTTTAAAATCTAGCTTCTAAAAGCACACTCTTCTGCGAAACCTAGGAGATTAGAGAGCTGCTGTTTGGCTCCATATTTTTTTTTTTTTTTAATACCAGTCAGGACACAGGCTGTATGACATTAACTCTGTGACTTTAGTTCTCTTTGATAGAATTCTGGTCCATGTTCAATCATATTATAGTTCCCATGGAAAAGTAAAATGTCAAAATGTTAATTTTAATCATTTCATTATGGGTCTTTCATCTTTTTAGGTTTTTGTTTTCTCCAAAGAAAATTTTCAGGGTTCGTCTAATCAAAAACCTGTTTGGGATTCAATAAAAAAATAAATGGGAGAAAGTGGGCAAGTGTTTTTTGTTTTTGTTTTGTTTTAGAGAGATTGATGGGTGGGGAGGCAGAAGGAGAGGGAGAGAGAATCCTAAGCAGGCTCCATGCCTAGAGCGGAGCCTGACACCAGGCTCAATCTCACCACCCTGAGATCATGACCTGAGCCAAAATCAAGAGTTGGACACTTAACCAACTGAACCACCCACGTGCCCTGACTTTAAAAGTGTAATCATAGAAGACTGGTCAGATTTTGTTTTAGTCACACAATGGAGCACTATGTTGTCATTTAAATGATCCATATATATGTTTATTGAAATTGAATAGATTTTTCACACTATATGATTAAGTGAAAAAAAGTTGCAAAACACGGGGGTGCCTGGGTGCTCAGTCAGTTAAGCATCTGCCTTCGACTCAGGTCATGATCCCAGGGTCCTGGATTGAACCCCACATCGGGCTCTCTGCTCAGCAGGAGCCTGCTTCTCCCTCTCCCTGCCGCTCCCCCTGCTTGTACTCTCTCTCTCTGTCAAATAAATAAATAAAATCTTGAAAAAAAAACTTCTAAAAAAAGTTAAAAAACAGAAGGTAGAGTAAATGCTTGTTCTGTTTTTTCCAATTTATTTTTATTTAAATTTAATTATCATATAATGTATTATTGGTTTCAAAGGTGGAGGTCAGTGATTCATCAGTCTTATATAATACCCAGTGCTCATTACATCACATGCCCTCCTAATGTCCATCATCCAGTTACCCACATCCCCCCAACCTCTTCCCTCTAGCAACCCTCAGTTTGTTTCCTATGATTAAGAACCTCTTATGGTTTGTCTCCCTCTCTGATTTCATCTTGTTTTATTTTTTCCTCTCTTCCCCTATGATCCTCTGTTTTGTTTCTTAAATTCCACATATCAGCGAGATCATGTGATAATTGTCTTTCTCTGATTGACTTATTTCTAGCATAACACCCCTAGTTCCATTCATGTGCTTGCAAATGGCAAGATTTCATTTTTTTGATGGCTGAGTAGTATTCCATAAATGGTTGTTCTTATCATGTTTGTATGACTACAAATTTCAGTAACTCAACCATGTCAGTCCATTTAAATGACGATTATTTTAGCTACAGAGGCAAGATTCTTATGGAAATCAAGAGATAGGAACCACACTATAGCAGGACATCATGAGAACAAGTATGAAATCTGGGAAGGCAATAGGTTATGGAGCAGATTTCTTCATATATACAGTGGCCACATGGGAAGTACAAAATGACCAAGTACAAAATGACCTAAATTATTTTGTTCTTTTTTTTTTTAAAGATTTTATTTATTTATTTGACAGAGAGAGCGAGAGCAGGAACACAAGCAGAGGGATTAGGAGAGGGAGAAGCAGGCTTCCAGTGGAGCAGGGAGCCCGATGCGGGGCTCGATCCCAGGACCCTGGGATCATGACCTGAGCCGAAGGTAGACGCTTAATGACTGAGCCACCCAGGTGCCCCATAAATTATTTTGTTCTAAGTTTTTTACCTTAACTTTGTTTTATAGAAAATTATCACTAGTTGTCTTCCAAAGCTAATTAAAACATTTAATAAATAATTGAAAAGAAAACTATGGCTCAAATTGAGAAAACTAATAATGCCCTTGTACTGGAATATTTTTAATGTGCTTGTAGTTTGTACTTGGGTTTTTTCTTTTCTTTTATTGAGATATAATTCATATACCCACATTTACTCTTTTAAGGTATATAATTAGTGATTTTTCTAGTATATTCACATTGGTGTGCAATCATCACCACTGTCTAATTCCAGAACATTTGCATTACCCCACAAAGATAACCTCTACCCATTAACTGTCACTCTCTATTCCCCATCTACTCTAGCCCCTGGCAACCACCAGTCTGCTTCTTGTCTCTATGGATTTATCTATTTTGGGAATATTATATAAATGGCATCATTGGAATCATACAATATATTGTCTTTTGTATCAGGTTTCTTTCACTTAGTGTAATTTTTTCAAGGTTCATTCATGCTGTAGCATGAATATCTCATTCCTCTTTATGGATAAATATATTTTGTGTGTGGATATACCACATTTGTTTATTCATTCATCAATTGATGGACATCTAGGTTGTTTACACTTTTTAGCTACTATGAACATTAATGTACAAACTTTTGAATCTTTTTTTTTTTTTAAAGATTTTATTTATTTATTTGAGAGAGAGAATGAGAGACAGAGAGCATGAGAGGGAAGAGGGCAGAGGGAGAAGCAGACCCCCTGCCGAGCAGGGAGCCCGATGTGGGACTCGATCCCGGGACTCCAGGATCATGACCTGAGCCGAAGGCAGTCGCTTAACCAACTGAGCCACCTAGGCGCCCAATGTACAAACTTTTGTATAGACATATGTTTTCAGATATCTTGGGTATACACATAGGAGTGGAATTGCTGGGTCAAATGGAAACTCTGGGTTTAATATTTTGAGGAGCTGCTAACCTATTTTGCAAAGTGGCTACACCATTTTATATTCCTACCAGCAAGGTATGCAGGTTCTTATTTATCCATATCCTCACCCACAGTGATTTTCCTTTTTTGTTCTGTTTTTTTTTTATGGCTATCCTAGTAGATGCTAAGTATATCTCATTGTTTTGTATTTCCCTAATGACTTACAGTATTGAACATCTTTTCATGTGCTTATCTGCCATTTGTATGTCTTCATTGGACAAATGTGGATTCAAATTTTTGCCTGTTAAAAAAAATTTTTTTTTAAGATTTTATTTATTTGACAGAGAGAGACACAGCAAGAGAGGGAACACAAGCAGGGGGAGTGGGAGAGGAAGAAGCAGGCTTCCCGCCAAGCAGGGGGCCCGATGTGGGGCTCGATCCCAGGACCCTGGGACCATGACCTGAGCCAAAGGCAGATGCTTAATGACTGAGCCACCCAGGCGCCCCTAAAAAAAATTGTTTTTATTGTTGAGTTGCAGTAGTTCTTTATTTATTATGGATACTAGATGCTTTTTAGATGTGATTTGGAAATATTTTCTCCCATATATGAAATATATAGAATCTTTATGAAATATATAAATGTATTTCTTTATGAAATAAAAAATCTTTATGAAATCCATTTTACGTATTTTTTATTTGATGACTTGTGTGGTGGGTGTTATATCTAAGAAACCATTGTCTAATTCAAGGTCACAAAAATCTATACTTATGTTTTCTTCTAAGATGGTGCCATTCCCTGAAAGGGAGAACAGGAGGAGGAAAACTGCCCCGGTGCAGCAGTCTACTTGATTTGCTTTTCTCGGTTTTGCTTACAGTTTTTCCTCCCATAACTTCGACTTTTTTTTTTTTAAGGTTTTATTTATTTATTTGAGAGAGAGAGAGCAGGAACAGGGAGGAGGGGCAGCGGGAGAGGGAGAAGCAGACTCCCTACTGGGCAGGGAGCTCGATGCGGGGCTCAATCCCAGGACTCCAGGATCATGCCCTGAGCCGAAGGCAGATGCTTAACTGACTGAGCCACACAGGTGCCCCTAACTTTGGCTTTCTTAACATGGATCATCAAGGCCTCTCTGTTCGTACTTTTCTTTCAGTGTCACTACTAACTGATTCAGTTTCTTGATTTCCCAATTCCAAATTCACAGAAGAGGAATCCTATTGACCCAGTTTTTTTTGTTTTTGTTTTGTTTTTTTAAGGTCACATGTCTATGGTTGGATCACCAGCATTTGGGACAGATGCCCACCAGATCTAGTGAGGTTTGACCTTTAGAGGGAAGAGAGAGGCCACATTGATAAACACCTCCACTAATACTGCATTTTGGAAAGAGGAAATAAATTTAGAGAGATAGTTCTTAACATATGTAAAAATATATCTGATGTTGTGTATGGGAGTTTAGAAAATAAGTTGCCAGGAATCACTTTTAATTTTAAATATTACTGCAATAGGAAAATGATCAAATACATTGTTCATTTTAAAACCATCAAGAGGGGACACCTGGGTGGCTCAGTCGGCTAAGCGTCTGCCTTCGGCTCAGGTCATGATCCCAGGGTCCTGGAATCCAGTCCCATATCAGGCTCCTTGCTCAGTGGGGAGTCTGCTTCTCCCTCTGCCTGCCACTCCCCCTGCTTGTGTGTGCCCTCTCACACTCTCTCTGTCGGACAAATAAATAAAATCTTTAAAAAAAAAAACCATCAAGAGAAATCAATCTCTTATTATACAATGTAACTTGAAGAAAATCTTAGTAAAGTAACTTTTTTGAAGTGTAATTAACATACAATGTTTTATTAGCTTCAAGTGTACAATATGTTGGTTCAACAATTCTATACATTACTCAGTGCTCATCACAAGTGGTCACCATGTATCACTGTATGACAGTATTATAGTTATTATTGACTATATTCCCTCTGCTGTACTTTCTATCTCCATGGCTTAATTATTTTATAACCGAAGTTTGTACCTCTCAATCCCTGTTATGTATTTCACCCATCCTCCCACCTGCCTCTCCTCTAGCAACCACCAGTTTTTTCTCTGTATTTAAGAGTCTGTTTGTTTTTGTTTGTTTATTCATTTGTTTTGTTTTTTAGATTCCACATGTAAGTGGAATCAGTATTTGTCTTTATCTGACTTATTTCACTTAGCATAATACCCTTTATTTCCATCCATATTGTCACAAATATGTATATAAATATATATATATATATATAATCAAGTTTAATATTCAAATAATTGGAATTCCAGAAAGAGGAAAAAAAGAAAAATAGAAAGGAGGAAATCATCAACAAAGTAATTAGGGAGGAAATTCCTAGAATTGCACAACTTATTCTTCTAGACTGAAAGAGTGCACCAAGTGTACAGCACCAATGGATGAAAAGAGAACTATACTGAGGTTTATTACTGTGAAATTTCAGAACATAGGGCACAACAAAAACAAAGAGAGGGGGAAAAGAACTTGTCTAATACTAAAGAAGCTAGACTCAGAATACTTCAGACTTTTCAACAGTAACATTGGAAGCTCTAGAGGTTGATAGAAGTAATGCCTCAAACAATCTGAAAGAATTTTGTCCCAATTTAGATTTCTGTTCCCAGCCAGTAATGTTTAGAGCAGCATAAAGCATCTTCAGAACATGCAGCTTCCACAGAAAATCACCTCCCATTTCTGTATTTTCAGGACTCTTGGAGATTAAGCCAAGAAGGAGAAAAACACAGGACAAAGACCAGGAGAGCCAACCGAAGAGGAGAGTAAAAGAATGCCAGGAGGATGGTGAAAGAAGGTCCCAGGATGAGAGCTGTCCTTTAGACCTAGGGTGCTACCATTCCAGATTGGAGGCAGTCAGAGGCTCTGTAAGGCCCTTCATTAGGAAGATAAAATGGAGGTAATGCTAATGAATTTCACAGTCTTTCGATGAGAAGTCTAGGGATGAATTAGTGGAAAGTACATTAAAAAATCAAGAAAACAAAAAAATTAAGACAGTCATTAATTCCAGAGAAAACAAAAAGTTATACAAGAAAGAATAAGCCATTAGAGTTTACCATTTATTTCTACTACAGCTAACTTTTACCTAATCAAAATAAACTCTGGTATTAACCTAATTAAAATTATGATACGATCATATTGGAAGGATGAGATAAAGGAAAGGGAATACATGTATGGTAGGAATATAGAAGGAAAAAGAGCAAAACCTTCATCTTCCATAGTGGGAAGACATTAGATAATGTCTAAAATATAAATCAATGGTAAAAATCCAAGTACATTATTTCGAGTCATGGAGGTAAATACCAAAATACTTAACAGGGTTTAAATTGGTTGTTTCCTGGAGAGGTAAATTCTGGGGTGGGGATGGAAGAGTATTCTGTTTCATTACAAACCTTGTAGAACTATTTAATTCTAAAGTATATGCATATAAAACTTAGTTTTTATTAATTAAAAATAGGGAAAGAGACAAAGAGCTAGAAAAGAATAGAGTCCAGAAAAATAAAATCAGTAATAAATTCAGAGGTGCATACCTTATTTAAAAAGGAAGATATGGAATGTTTTTGAAGTCTATAGAAAAATAATATGAAAAATAGCTCTTTTCAAAATGTAGCCTGAGAAAGTTATAAGACATTTATTTAATAAATCCAAAATGGCAATGTATGACACACATCTGAGCATAAAAGGACCTAAATGGTGTTAAAGAAATATATCAACTAGTCACTTCCATGGAGAACTAGGGCATATTGCTGAAAACAAAGACAGGAGCATGGTAGGTAGAAAAGTGAATATAGAACAAAACAAATGTGTAATCAGGTTTTAAGAAACAAGTGTGATTCAGGTCACTATCATCTGGTTGTTCTTATGTCAACAGATTAAAAAGTTACGGTGCAGCTACTGAAAGAGAGAAATTGTAAACAACTAGACAGAGGAGCTATGTCTAACATAAAGCTAGATCTGTGGGGAGGGTACATCCTACCAAAAAAAACTCCCAGGGAGGAAAGAGGGAGAATGCTGCATAATTGATGGATGTGGGTGTCAATCTATCATTGTATGTGAGCCCTCCAAATTTTATTTGCAAAATTAATTTAAAACAGACTTGAATAAGAATCTAGTTATATTAAAAATGCTTGGGTGATTATAAACAATGGGCAAATGATTAATGATAGCATAATTAACTCTAGGGCAATGTGTAGTCGGGTGTTGCAAGGGTCTGTGTTGGGTCTGGTCTAGTTTAATGCCTTTAATGATCTGGAAAAGGGAGGGAATAGAATTTATAGATGCTACTCAATTTTCCACAGAGTTCATGGCCCTAAATAGAATGTTTTCCTGGCATGGTATGGGTGGCACTCAATCTGGCATAGAAAAGAATGGATTATAATCTCTAGTCCTTCACCCTTGAATGCTTGCCTTGTATATTAGAATTAATATTCTTTTCACCTGGTCCATTTTGCAAGACTTGGATTTCTCTGAAACATTTATCCTCTGATTCCCTTTACTGTACTTTCTGCTGAAAGAACATGTAAAACAGCTCTCCTCTGTCCTATATGTCAGTTACTATTACTCTCTCAGGGCTTGAATTTATGCTCTGGTCTCTCATATGCATTTAGCATACAAGTCTGCTATAAATTTAGTTCAAATCTAACCATCTTGTTCTGTGAGTTGGACAAACAAATTGTGTATATATTTGTATATATTTATAAGTCGTATATGTTGTTTGATCTAAATACTTTCATGTCCCTTTCAAAACCCGATTCTTTAACATCTTTCCCTTAAATCATGGGCTAAACTATGCCATGTTATCTGTTGATAAGACATTCTGCACTTTGTAATCCAATTAGGAAACTTCATTATTCTCTGTGATGTTGTACTCTGTCAGTACTTTCATCTTGGTTCCCTAAGAGAGGTTACCAACTTGATTCCACTTTCTTTTTGCTTTTGATGGCTTATTGAATAAGCCTATTTCATCAAAATATTCTAGTCACTTGAAGGTTATGACAGTGCTTCTGTTATCCATGCACTGGGTATTCAGATGGGGAGGAAATCTACTAATACTGCAGGGCCTTCATTCTAGCCAGAAATTTCAACCAAAATCAGCTTTTTCCCACAGTGGATGAACACAGAAGGAGAAGTGGTATTTGATTTTCATAACTGCCTTCTCTCTGTTCTCTTTATTTAGGGAACTAAGGAGGGAAGAATAAAAATTAGGTGGGGATATCAGCTTGAGAGTTGATTAAATCATCTGCTTGTACACAGTTGACTCTAATTGCAAAAAATCTTGATGAAAAGTTAAAAGAATCAAAATAGAAACGAGAGCAAAATAATGGAAAGAGCACATGTATTTACTTCTCTCGCTACCTCAAATCCCTTTTAGCAATAGAAAATATATTTTACAATGAATAAATCTTTAGCAGCACAAGAAAGCAAATCTAAAAATTGTGCTATCAACCGATAAAAAATTGTGGGAAATTCCTGGAATATAGAAAGCAGATAGGACAAAAATGGAGGAAAAAAATAGCCTCACACACACAAACACACACACACACCACCACCACCACCACCAACAACAACAACAATTTTAAAGGTAATGACACATCCAGGGAAACTTCAAGCTCTGACTGAGTGAATAGCAAGTTCAGGAGGGGGTCTTGGGCAGCTATTAGAAATATTAAATAAAGAGATGGATGAAGAATGCCAGGGCCAGTGTGATTCCCAACTCAGGCTTAGCAGTAAGATGTAGCAACGATTTTTTTTTTACAGTTCTTTTCTGTCCTTGATCTTAGGTTAAAACCCAAGACCTACGTGTTAAAGGAAGTGAACTACCTACTAGAGAAGTTCTCCATTGAGTGTAGGGAATTAAGGGAATTAAGGGAAGGAGAACAGACTTTATGGTTACTGGATATCCAACAGAAAAAGCTCCTTTATCCTGGAATAAAATGTCCTAAGGACCTTCATTCCTAATGTAAAGCTTCCTTATTTTAAATAATTTGTAAAATCAGCCAGCCAGCATGCCTTCACTCCCAATCCACTTTGCTAGAGTTTTCAGTTCACCATCCTATAAGAGAAATGAGAGCCTGTAGGGGAAAAAGATCTAGACTTACAAATAGAAACTCATGCCACTTGTGATAGGCAGAATTCTAAAATGGCACCTAAGATATCCGCCCTCTGGTGTACACATCCTAATCTCTTTCCCTTGCATGTGGGTAGGACCTATGAATATAATGGGATTTTGCTCCCTTGGTTAGGTTACTTAATAATTTGACTTTGATTTAATAAAAAAAGGACGATTGCACTGGATAGGCCTAGAATTATCCGGTGAACCTGCTAAAGATGCCAGGGAAGTTTATAGCAGCAGAGGTATTTTCCTCCTGTCATTGAAGAAGAAAAAAATCATGTGGTCAACTGCTTATTACAAATATCTAGGAGGTGACAGTGGCCCTGCAGAAAGCCACCAAGGAAACAAGGACTTCAGTTCTACAACCTCCAGGAACTGAATTCTGCCAACAACCAGTGAGCAGGGAAGAAGACCCTGAGTGTCAGATGAGACTCTGGGTCTGGATCTTCATTTCAGCCTGGTGGAACCCTGAATAGAAGACCCAGCTGACCCACGCTGATTCCTGACCCAGGGAAACTATGAGATAACACATTTTTATTGTTGTCAGCTGCTAAATCTGTGGAAATTTGTTATGTAGCAATAGAAAAGGAATGTACTACCTTTTATTTGACCTAGTTTTTTCAGTCATTGAAGTGCCCTGATAACCAAGGATACCAAATGCATGAACAAGAAGGACCAAGAGGAATGAAGAGAACAGCTTCTGAGAAAGCAAAGCTAATTCAGAGGACAGAAAAGAACTGTAAAAAAAAAATCGTAGCAACATTTGTTGTTTCAGAGAAAGGGGAACCCTCTTACATTGTTGGTGGGAATACAAGCTGGTCCAGCCACTCTGGAAAACAGTTTGGAGTTTCCTCAAGAAGCTAAAAATAGAGCTACCCTATGACCCAGGAATTGCACTACTAGGTATTTATCCCAAAGATATAAATGTAATGATCCAAAGGGGCACCTGATCCCCAATGTTTATATCAGCAATATCCACAATTGCCAAACGATGGCAAGAGCCAAGATATCCATCAACAGATGAATGGATAAAGAAGATGTGGTTCATATATACAATGGAATATTAGCCATCAGAAAGGATGAAATCTTACCATTTACATTGACATGGATGGAACTGGAGGGTATTATGCTGAACGAAATAAGTCAATCAAAGAAAGACGATTATCATATTGTTTCACTCATATGTGGAATATAAGAAACAGCACAGGGCGCCTGGGTGGCTCAGTTGGTTAAGCGACTGCCTTCGGCTCAGGTCATGATCCTGGAGTCCCTGGATCGAGTCCTGCATCAGGCTCCCTGCTCGGCAGGGAGTCTGCTTCTCCCTCTGACCCTCCCCCCTCTCATGTGCTCTCTCTCTCTCATTCTCTCTGTCTCAAATAAATAAATAAAATCTTAAAAAAAAAAACAGCACAGAGGGGGCGCCTGGGTGGCTCAGTCATTAAGCGTCTGCCTTCGGCTCAGGTCATGGTCCCAGGGTCCTGGGATCGAGCCCCGCATCGGGCTCCCTGCTCAGCGGGAAGCCTGCTTCTCCCTCTCCCACTCCCCCTGCTTGTGTTCCCTCTCTCGCTGTGTCTCTCTCTGTCAAATAAATAAAATCTTAAAAAAAAAAAAAAAAGAAACAGCACAGAGGATCATAGGGGAAGGGAGGGGAAACTGAATGGGAGGAAATCAGAGAGGGAGACAAACCATGTGAGACTCTTAACTACAGGAAAGAAATTGAGGGTGACTGGAGGGGGGGTGGGTGGGGGATGGGGTAACAGGGTGATGGGCATTAAGGAGGGCACGTGATATGATGAGCACTGGGTGTTATATGCAGCTGATGACTTACTAAACTTTGAATCTGAAACTAATGATGTACTGTATGTTGGCTAATTGAATTAAAAAAAAAAATCTTACCAGTATTCTCAGAAAGATGTAAGATTATAGATTTTGTATCTATAAAAAAATAATGATTTTTAAAATAATACAAAAACTTATTTTAAGTTAAAAATATGATTGTTATAATTTGAAAAAATCAGTAAGAGGGCTTAATAATAAAATGAATGAGACTGAAACAAATTAGTGATCCAGAAGATCAAGTTTAGAAAATATCCTAGAATGCAAAGAAAAAGAAGAGAAAAAGTAAGGGAAGAAAGAATGAAAGAGAGAAAGAGAGAGAAGGCATAAAACTGAAGATACATGGAAAGTTATCCCAAAGTAATAATAATAATAATAATGTTGTCCATTAAATACATAAAAACAATTTCTAGAAGACTAGAATCAATATGACTGACTTCCAGATTATTAGCTGAAATATTAGAGGAGAAAATAAAAATTCAGTCTGGCCGATAAATGGTAGGAATATGAAAAAAGAAATGATAAAAATGGTCAATAAAAAAATAATACAAGTAAAAGGAAAAAGCTTAAATATAATGCCAAAAATATGAATGAGTTAAATTCCAAATAAGATGCTACTCCAGGTTTATAGAAAGAAAATCCAACTATATGCTATTTACAAGAGACAAACTTAAAACAAAGTGACAGAAATTTAAAAAATAAAGTGAAAAACAGATACTTCAGACAAATGCTATACAAAGGAAAACAAACATAATAGATTTGAAAGAAAAAGAAGCAGAGAGTGATACTTCAATTTAGCAAAAAGTTATCCACCAAGAAGTCATAATAGTTAGGAAACTGTATGTATCTGAAAAGATAAATTTGAAGTATGTTGACAGTTACTGATATGTAAACTTCTAAGTTAACAAAGAAAAATCAACAACACAACAATTTTAATAGGAGATGTCAACTTACTTCTCTCAGAAAAATAAGTAACAGTATATAGTATTTAAATAACAAAATTAGCAAGTTTTTTTTTTTAAAGATATTTATTTATTTGAGACAGAGAGAATGAGAGACAGAGAGCATGAGAGGGAGGAGGGTCAGAGGGAGAAGCAGACTCCCTGCCGAGCAGGGAGCCCGATGCGGGACTCGATCCCGGGACTCCAGGATCATGACCTGAGCCGAAGGCAGTCGCTTAACCAACTGAGCCACCCAGGCGCCCACAAAATTAGCAAGTTTAATAAAATTGCCTACAAGGAATTTTGAAACTCACAAACTGAGAACAAGTGGAGGACATACCCCAAAATAATATAACGTTAGATAGCAATTAAAAATAGTGCGGTATTTGAGGAGCCATTTAAAAATATATCAGTGGAACAGAATTGAGAGTTCTGAAACAAATCCAAGTGTCTGTGGGTATTTAGAATAAGGTAAGGAAGATGTTCTAAATGAGTGAGTAAACGACAGGTTATTTAGTAACAGTTGGATCAACTAGTTATCTATTTAGAAACACGAAAAGGTTAGATTACTACTTTAACTCCATATGCCGATAGAAGTTCGGTAGTAGTATAAGTATCCTGACTCTGAAATAATTTTGTTTTTATTATAGAATGCAGCCAATGATTAAATGTGTTAATGTTTAGAACCAGAATTTTCACCGTGGAAGTGGAAATACCATAAGGAATGGAGATGGTGTTGAAGTAGAATAGATTCTGAGTCAACGTACCGAGTGGGGGGGAATGGTTATACACATGAGCCAAGAAGAAGGTAAGTGCAGCTTTCCTTACCAGTATGCGTACTAACACAAGACCTACCTGTTACAGTGGGCCATATTGTACTAACAGAAGGGCATGGGGGAAAGAACATAAAATTATTAAATGTCTTCAAAGGTGACAAGAAACATACTTTCGACAGGTTTGCTTTATTTAATTCAGTGTGGCGTTTTGTGTGTGTGTGTATGACCAATGAAGTCTTGAATACATTCTCATGTGTTTATTAGCTATTTGGATATTCTCTGTCCAAGTAAAAGCTTATTTTTGTATTGTCTGTCCTTTTCTTATTGATTTGCATGATTCTTTACATTCTTTACATTGCAGATTCTTTACAAACCTGTTTCCAGGTTTTTGGTTGTTTTTCTGTATTACCAATATCTTTCTTCTCACCATGGGCTGTAGTTTTACTCCTAAATGGTGTCCTTTGAAACACAGTTTTTTAATCTTATAGTCCAATTTGTCAATTGTCTTCTTCATACAGTTAAGTGCTTGGTGTGTTTTGTTTAGGAATTGTTGCCCGAGTCACAGTCATGAAGATATTCTGTTTTCTTAAGAAACTTTTACCTTTCACATTAGCCTCTGCAGCCCTTTTAGAATTTTCTGTTTGTATATGGCTGGGGAGGGGTTATAGATTCTTTTTTTTCCTTCCATACGGGTATCCAATTTACCCAGCACCAGTTATTAAAAAGATAATCCTTTCCTCCATTGCACTGCAGTGTCACCTTTGTGATGAATCAGTTCTGGAGACCTACCGTAGAACATGGTGACGCTAGTTAACAGTAGTGTATTGTATACTTGAAATTTGCTTAAGTGCTCTCACCCTTAAAAAAAAGTAAAAGAAAAGCATGGTAACTATGTGAGGTGATGGATGTGTTACTTAGCTTGATTGTGGTGATCATTTCACAGTGTATACGTATGTCAAAACATCAAGTAGTACCCTTAAATATATATAATTTTTGTCAATTATACTTCAGTATATCTCTTAAATATATATATATATATATAGCTATGCTAGATAACAGATATTATTCAAGTAAAACCCACTGATTCATATTAATCCTAACATTAACTATCCACTCTGAGTCCAATTGTTTCACATCACGAGGTAGTCAAGGCAAATAATGGTGAGTGAGAAAATAGAAGGAGTTCAGGGGTCACATGAAACTTGCTAAAATCAGACTTCTTTGCAATTCCAATTGATATGTTTCACTTCCCTTCATTTTGCTCCTTTACACTCGAGCTGAAAGGAAACGAAAGTGGAGCCATGTCCCAGCATTATCGCTTGTTACGCAGGTCACGGCTGCTGTCAACTTCTCCTCTAAGGAGCAGCCCCTTATTCCCCAGCTGTGTGTGTCATCACGGTCTGCATATCTTCACTGTCTTTCCTTCTAATTTTCACATTCCACTTGCTGCTTCTGGGTTTGCTGTGTGTCATTTCGGTGTTGTCTCTGAGTGACAAGTGAGTCTTCAACTTTCTCTCTTTTCATGAGAGTGTTATAGTATCTAAAACTGAAAAAAATGCCATAATATCTTTGTGAAACTGATGCTAATACTGTCAAACCTATGGAAAATTTCTTTAGACATTGGAATAGGGGATAAATCTTTGTCAACAGGCTTATCTATTCATTAGATTGAGAATTTCATGCCAGCCACATTTAAAGTCTTGTATGATATTAATACTAATCAGTGTTTATTAACATTCAGACATGTTCACAACTGTTGTAGCAGCTGAGTGCCTGTAAGTTAAATTGATTTCAGTCCTTAGATACCCATTAACAGCACTGCTTCCTATTTCAGTAATGGAGTACAGTTGTTTGGGGGTGTATATGAAATGACATCTATTTGATTTATAAGTAACCTTGACTAGGAAGTCTCTGTGTGTTAGAATATAAATGATCACCTCCCCCACTTTGATTGCCACACTGCAGCTGTGCATTCCCATTTCCAAACCATAAGAGACCAAAAAAGATCTGCAAACACAACAAATACTAAGTTAGAGTCTCTCAGCCTTGAGCAGATATTTTAGGGGAGGTAGCGTTCAGATTTGCCCTTAACCAGCCCAACCACCATGAGCCCACTAAGGGGACTGTGTGGTGATGTAGTGAAGCGACCTCAGGAGATTTTCTTCGTTCAAAAGAAGAAATTTTTGAATTCTGGCTCCATATGCTGGCAACCTGTTCTCAGGTACATTTTAGTCCTAAAGAACTTTAGAGTGTGACTTGCACTGTATTTATTTGAGACAAGTATGTTCCAGAGCTATAGCTCTGCCTTTTATAGAGGGCAGAAAATATCACCTTCTGAATTTCTGCCCCAAGTGGGACTTAGAGTTGTTTCAGAGATTTGCTGAAATCAACCTGGTTGCAGACCCTAGGGTCTCGACACCTCTCTGATTCTCTGAAGTGTGCACAGAGGGAAAGATAGCTCCAAGTGCTACTCTTCCCTACTCTTCCCAAGTACAGAATCAGGCAAACACTTTGAGAGGGTTCTCATTCCAACCCAAGCCCACTTTTAGATGGTAACAATCTACTTTCTGAATTTTAGCTTAAGAATTGTGTCACTTTTATTTAGAGCACAATAGCAGGCTCAAAAATGTTTTGTACTTCAATGTTTTATTATTCAAGGTTGAATCACAATGTCCCTTATATAGGTGTTGCAAAGAATGTTTATAATAGTGCTTATTTAATTTCTAGGAGAACTCTTTATGTACCAGATTATTCTATGTGTAACACTAAAGGGGAATGTTTTTATAAGAGAACAGGTTTCCATGGGTTTCATGGCTAAAGAATTATCTGGATGCTGATGTTCTGAGTGTCTCCATTTTACTTTACAGGTAATAATGTACTGTTTCCACAGACTGTAAATCTTTTTTCAGGGAATTTTGTGAAAAGGAGGCAGATGAATGACTATAGAACTAAGTAGGAAATGTGAATGCATGCAAGTTACATTTGGAATAATGTAGATAATAGAAAACATGTCAAGAAAAGGGAGGTAAGAAAACACGTAAGACTGAAGTGAAATGACATGTGTGCATCAGGAAGATTATCTTCACAGAAAGAAAAAGAACAAATTCATTCTCTAGGGGAAGGAATGCAGCTGTTAGTTGTTGGGATTGGGAAGTGCTGACCTAAGGTCATATAACAAGGACAATGATAAAACCCACATGTATTTTATGGATCGTTTCTGTGAGTCTCCATCCTAGGTATTTGTGCATTCTACCAGATACCACCCACCTTACATGTGTTTTATTTTAAAAATCGGGCCATCCCAAAGTGGAAAGATTTACATATTCAAAGCTGTTATGGTGATTGTCCTCACTCTTGTTTGGTGGTCCCCTTACCTAGATTTCTGCTTCCACCAGATACTAACCTCTTGGCTCTGCATTTTCAGCTTCAGTCCTACCTCTGACCCTGTCCCGCATCTCCTGCAGGGTGTTGGCTGGCTTCCTTTATCCCTTGGCTCTCTAAACCCTGAGCAACCAACCTCAGGACAAATCCTCAGATCCACCCCAGCAATTTGAGCAGTGGCCAAGCCAGCCAAACCACCATTCACTTCCTATACAAGTTTCACAGTTCTTGATGAAGTCTAAGACCAATGATTTCTTTTTTTTTTTAATTACGTTATGTTAATCACCATACATTACATCATTAGTTTTTGATGTGGTGTTCCATGATTCATTGTTTGCGTATAACACCCAGGGCTCCATTCAGTACGTGCCCTCTTTTACACCCATCACCAGGCTAACTCATCCCCCCCTTCTAGAACCCTCAGTTTGTTTCTCAGAGTCCATAGTCTCTCATGGTTCGTCTCCCTCTCTGATGTCCCCCTCTTCATTTTTCCCTTCCTGCTATCTTCTTCTTCTTCTTTTTTTTTTTTTAACATATAATGTATTATTTGTTTTAAAGGTACAGGTCTGTGATTCAACAGTCTCACACAATTT
>NC_138375.1:63863925-63906594 GCF_054177405.1 Leptonychotes weddellii | reverse complement strand
TATCACGTTGATTGATTTGCAATTGTTGAACCACCTGTGCATTCCAGGAATAAATCCCACCTGGTCATGGTGAATAATCCTTTTAATGTACTGTTGGATCCTACTGGCTAGGATCTTGTTGAGTATTTTGGCATCCATGTTCATCAGGGATATTGGTCTGTAATTCTCCTTTTTGATGGGGTCTTTGTCTGGTTTTGGGATCAGGGTAATGCTGGCCTCATAAAACGAATTTGTAAGTTTTCCTTCTATTCCTACTTTTTGAAACAGCTTCAGTATAATAGGTATTATTTCTTCTTTAAATGTTTGGTAGAATTCCCCTGGGAAGTCATCTGGCCTTGGGCTCTTGTTTTTTTGGAGGTTTTTAATTACTGCTTCAATTTCCTTGCTGGTTATTGGTCTGTTCAGATTGTCTATTTTTTCCTGTTTCAGTCTTGGTAGTTTATAAGTTTCCAGGAATGCATCCATTTCTTCCAGATTGCTTAATTTCTTGGCATATAGTTGGTGGTAATAATTTCTAGTATTTTTTTCTATTTCCTTGTTATTAGTTGTGATCACTCCCCTTTCATTCATTATTTTATTGAATTGGGTCCTTTCCCTTTTCTTTTGGATAAGTCTGGCCAGAGGTTTACCGATCTTATTAATCCTTTCAAAGAACCACCTTCTAGTTTCATTGATCTGTTCTACTGTTTTTCTGGTTTCTAGTTCATTGATTTCTGCTCTAATCTTTATTATTTCTCTTCTCTTGCTTGGTTTAGGCTTTATTTGCTGTTCTTTCTCCAGGTCCTTTAGGTGTAAGGTTAGCTTGTGCATTTGGTATTTTTCTAAATTTTTGAGAGAGGCTTGGATGGCTATGTATTTCCCTTTTAGGACTGTCTTTGCAGTATCCCATAGGTTTTGAAATGATGTGTTTTCATTCTCATTAGTTTCAATAAATTGTAAGTTCTTTAACTTCCTGGTTGACCCAGTTATTCTTTAGAAGGATGCTCTTTATCTTCCAAGTGTTTTGAGTTCCTTCCAAATTTCTTCTTGTGGTAGAGTTCCAGTTTCAAAGCATTGTTGTCTGAAAATGTGCAGGGAATAATCTTAATCTTTTGGTATTGGTTGAGACCTGATTTGTGACCCAGTATGTAGTCTCTTCTGGAGAAAATATCATGTGCCCTCGAGAAGAATGAGTATTCTGTCGTTTAAGGATGGAACATTCTGTATATATCTACGAAGTCCATCTGGTCCAATGTGTTATTCAAAGCTCTTATTTCTTTGTTGATCTTTTAATTAGATGATCTGTCCATTGCTGTGAGTGGAGAGTTGAGGTCTCCTACTATTAATGTATTATTATCAATATGTTTCTTTATTTTGGTTATTAATTGGTTTATATATTTGGCTGCTCCCATGTTGGGGGCATAAATATTTACAATTGTTAGATCTTCTTGTTGGATAGACCTTTGAAGTATGATACAGTGTCCTTTTACATCTCTTACTATGGTCTTTAGTTTAAAATCTAATTTGTCTGAAAAAAAAATTAAACTATAATTTGTCTGATATGAGGATTGCTACCCCAGCTTACTTTTGAGGCCCATTAGCGTGGTAAATTGTTCTCCATGCCCTCACCTTCAATCTGGAGGTGTCTTTAGGTTCAAAATGAATCTCTTGTAGACAGGCATATGGATGGGTCCTGTTTTTTATCCACTCTGAAACCCTGTTTCTTTTCATGGGAGCATTCGGCCCATTTACATTCAGAGTAACTATTGAAAGATATGAATTTAGTGCCATTGTATTTCCAGTAAAGTCTGTTTCTGTAGATTTTCTGTTTCTGTCTAGTCTATGTGACTCTTGGGGTCTCTCTTACAGAATTCCCCCTTAATATTTCTTGCAGAGCTGGCTTGGTGGTCACATATTCTTTCAGTTTCTGCATGTCCTGAAAGCTCTTTATCTCTATCCATTCTGAATGACAGCCTTGCTTTATAAAGTATTCTTGGCTGCATGGTCTTTTCATTTAGTACCCTGAATATGTCTTGCCAGCCCTTTCTGGCTTTCCAGGTTTCTATTGATAGGTCTGATGTTATTTTGATGTTCCTCCCTCCATATGTAAGGAACCTTCTCTCCCTGGCTATTCTTAGGATAGTTTCTGTGGCTGTAAAATTTGCTAGCTTCACTATTATATGTTGGGGTGTTGATCTATTTTTATTGATTTTGGGAAGGGTCCTCTCTGCCTCTTGGACTCGAATGCTTGTTTCCTTCCCCAGATTAGGGAAGTTCTCAGCTGTGATTTGCTCAAATATACCTTCTAGCTCTCTCTCTCCCCACCCCCTTGGGGAATCCCAATAATTTCTGACACTGGAACGTTTCATGGCATCATTATTCTCTCCAATCCTTTTTTCATATGCTACTAGCAGGCTATATCTGTTTTCCTCAACTTCCTTCCTTTCCATCAGCTTATCTTCTAGATCACTAATTCTTCTGCCTCATTTACCCTGGCTGTTAGAGTATCCAGTTTAGATTGCATCTCATTCATAGCATTATTTAGTTCGGCCTCATTAGATCTCATTTCTGCTCTTAGAGATTCTGTATTGTCACTAATGCTTTTTTTAAGTCTAGCTATTGACTTTATGATTGCTATCCTGAATTCTGTCTCTGACTTCTTGCTTATATACATATCCATTAGTTCTGTGGCAAAGGACATTGTCTCTGGTTCTTTTCTTTGTTGAGAGTTCCTCCTCCTAGTCATTTTGTCAAGGGATGATTGAGTGATTGAGCAGTGTCCAAAATATCAACCATGACCTAAGCAAGATGCACCCTAGCAAAATCCAGAGTGGCCAGAAGCCACCACTGAAAAACAAAGCCAAAATGAAACACAAGAATAAAATTTAAAAATTAATTTTTTAATTAATTAAGGGGGAGAGGGGAGGGAGGACTATAATCTCTCAGTGTGGACAAAGCAGGGTGTTTCACTTGTTCCTGGGTGTATTTTGGTCTGTGTGTTAGAGGACACTACATCCCAAAATTACAAGGAAAGTAAAACTTGTATATATATAAAGGCAAAATTGAATAGAGTGAAAAAAAGACTAAAATAAAGCATATATCTATAAAAAATACAGGTGTGAAAAATACAAGTTAAAAAGTGACTATGAAATACAAATTTGATATAATAAACATCTAGTTGAAATGAGGAGAAGGTAAAAAAAACAGCGAAAAAGCATAAGAGAAAAAAAGAAAAGGAGAATTTTATCTGAAAAATGAACAAGTCTTGAGGCCACACCTGGAGCTCAATATACAATATTCCCCTAGCGTTGGGATTTTACAGTCTTATGGGATCCATAGGATTGTCCTCCACCTGTTTTTTCAAGCTGTCTTCTGGGGGAGGGGCCTGCCCTGCTGTTTCTCAGGTAACCCTGCCTGTGCGGAATTGCCCCGCCTCCTGTCAGGGGGATGGGCTCAGTGGAAACTTGTCCTCTCTGTGACTTTTGTTCCCTGGAGGCTTTCCGTGCCTCTTCTGAGGATCAGAGCAAAAATCACCGCACCCAAACCCCTGGCCCAGAGCAGAAAAATCGCAGTCTGTCCTCTGTAATAAACCCTCCAGGACAGTCTTCGCTTCTGTATGCGCCCCGAAAACCGCAGCCTCCTGCAGTGCTCGCCCACAGCAACTCTCCCAGAGGTAGACCCAGGGGCTCCGATGTGCTGCTGCCCTTTGTGCTTCTAAAACCGCAAATGGCTGTGGGCTCACGCGCATGCTTGAATTTCCTGGATCCTGTCTGGACGCCACTCTAAAGACCTTTCCTGGCCACTACCGCTCTGAGTTTTTGCCCAGTCGTGGGCACAGTTTCTAGATTTTTTCAGGCTGCTCAAGAAAAGAGCGATTAACCAGCCCGGCTCGCGGGTTACACATAACATCAGAACTGAGAGTTCCCTCCTGGGGTCACTGACCATAACCTGCTTCCTGACTTCACTGCTCGGGCACTCTGTCGGTTCAGGAACTCCCTTTTGCTCTGTGGTTTCTCATATTCCGAGACCACAGTGCCCTACCTAGAATTCTGCCTTTTCATTTACAGAGCCCCGTTCAGAGAGAGACGTCTCTCACTAGAGCAGGTTTCTAAGGGTTCTGATTTTGTGCTCTGGTGTTATATCACTTTCCAGGAGCCAGCTTATGGAAGCTCCCTCCCCCTTCTGTTTATCTGCTGCTATCTCCCCACAGGTTCATGACTCTGCACATCCTACCTTGCAAAAAGCAGTCACTTTTCTGCTTGTATAAGATCCAGATATATATTCTTACATCTCAGGCTGATTTCTTGGGTGTTCAAAATGGTTTGATAGATATCCAGCTAAATTCAGGGGACCAGTTGTAACGGGGCCCCCTACTTCTCTGCCATCTTGCCTCCTCCCTTTTCATTATTTTTAAATCTTTATTCTATTCTATTGTTCTTGCCTCTTCCAGGAGACTCAAGGTTTAAATATTCTTCTTTTGAGTGCCCGGCTTTTCTGCCTGATCTGAAAAAATGGATGAACTAAATGCTACAGTGCTTGAATTGGGTAAATTCTTAAACCACGTAATCACAAATTAGAATTCTGAAAAGAAACCTGAGTTTGTACTTTAGCAATTACTGCATGATAAGGTGGTCATCATTGAGGCTGGCTCTGGACAGATCTGGTATCTGAATCGTGAACCAGCAATCTCTTCTTGGTGTTGGCTTGTGATTTGGTTCTTGCCTTCCCTGGTTTTTACTGAGGGCTTGGTGATTTCTCACCAAGAAAGGGGTTTGGTGAATTCTCACCCAGCTGGCCAAACATTGGGAATGTAGTTCTTCATATGTTTTCTGTCTTCAACTTCTCAATATACACATTTTCTCTCCAACCCTTTTTTTAAAACCCCTTCTAGGATGGTCATAACAACTATAGGGCAGTCTTTTCCATTTTCTTATGTAAAGCAGAAGTTTCCATGGATACTCAAGACCTCAGTTGTTAAGTGCAGAAACACAGTTCCAGCTACCTGAAGAAGGAATTATTTGGCTCACACTACACACCATGGAAAATCTGGGCTCTGACCCCATGGATGATTGGATAGAAGACTCAAAGATCAACAGGACAATCTCTCTCTGTGTGTCTCTGAATTTTTTCTCTGCTTCTTTCTATATGTCAGCTTTGGTCTTTGAGAGCTGTCCTCACGTCTCTAATGATGGCCAGATATAGGCTTACATCCCAATAAGTTCTTGACTAGATATGAAAGCGTTCTTCCTGGCCAGCTCCAGCTGGGAAAATCCTGAGGAAGGGCTCTCATTGACTTGACATATATCACACACTCTAGTGCATTCGAACTGTGGCCAGGGGGAAGGGATACAAGGTTTGGCTGACCTGGGCAGGTGCCCACTTCTCCTGGTAGAGGATGATGATCTGCATCCCTCAAGAGAGTCACATGGATGAAATGAGTGAGGAGCAATTCCCAAGGGAAGGGGAGAGGGGAACAATCTGTGCAGTAGCGAGGTGAGTGAGTGTGCATAATAATATAATTGGTGACTTACATGCAATAGGTTCTCAATAAATGCTACTAAATGGATGGGTTAGTCTTGAGTTCTCCAGCTTTAGAAATGGTTTTACTCATTTCTCTTAGTCTGGAGGTGTCTGCTTAACCTCTATCTCCACCCCTATTCTCAGCCTGAGGTCTTTCTGCCTAATTTCTCACAAAATCTTGATGACTCTTTCAAAAATAAAGCTACCAGTAAGTCAGGTCATTTACTTGTCTCATTCCTTCTGCAAACTGAAATAGTTTCTCTTCCTCAATCTTTGCTATTCCCCCAGCCTCAACTCTTCACTCCCCTTTGAACTTTATGGTTTCTACAGCCATAGTCGGGAGAGTTTTCTAGAAGACTTATCCTGTCTTCCAGATGCAAGATTTACTTATGGTATGTAAACACCAATGGCAAAAGTGCAATCACACATATGGCCTACATTTAGGAACCGAAACTACTATTCACATGGGGATGCCTCCATTTATTATAAATCCCTGGTGTGTTACTGATGACTTGTGCAGAATGAGTACTTCCTGAGTCCTATTTCTAACCAACAATAAACGTGGAATTACTGAAGCCAGTTTTTGAGGGGTTTCCTCATTGAACTTTCTTGCCAACTGACTGCCTAATTCAACCAAACATGTGGAACCCAGACAGAGTTCTGGAAGAGTGATCATTAGTTGACTATAAATAACTGGGAGACAAACGTCCGCTGGAAGCACAAGGAAGATTAGCTTGGCAACTAATGTGACAAGAGAAAAAATAGAAATGGATAACTGCTTCCTTCTTCCTGGTAAAAATTCAGAGAAATGGAATAATTTCTCGATGTCTTACAAATAAGAAAATTCATTCTTCTAAAAAACAAGGCAATAAAATCTTTGGGAAAAGGAGACTCAGAATCACACCATCTTGCATGATAACTACAAATAAGAAACTCAGATAATTTCAAATAGAAACACATGGTATACAGCATTACCACTGTGAATCCTGCCGTCTGAAACCAGCTCAAGAATTTAAAATATTGATTCTGGCAACACTTGTATGACTTTCCATTACAGCAAAGTTACTAAAATGGAAACACGGACTGCCATTTTGCAAAAAAGGATAATCTCAAAAATATGGCCATCTTGAGAACAAGAACATGCAGACATTGGACTCTTTATTTCTTGTCTATTATTGCTAGATTTCTCAGAATTCACAAAAAAAAACAAAATACTTCGTTAGCATTTACTAAGATGGAAAAAATAAGAATCCCCTATCTGGTATGTCGGATTAGTCATTGAGAAAAATGCAAATTAAAACAGCTTGTGGGGGAAATGTGATATTCTGTGGATATATCTAACAAGTTTAAAAAGGAAAGTGGTAGAGGATAAAAGGAAGCTTATAATATTAAGAATAGCTGACATGAGTTGTCCAAAAATATCTATCAGGAACTTGTATGCTCTGAGCTTCATAGTTAATCATTGAAAATGTCATACCCTCTTTTATTAAATAATACTCATTTATGGTTAATTCCAAACACTAAATTTTTATTACTTGTATTTTTTTTTAAAGATTTTATTTATTTATTTGACAGAGGGAGACACAGCGAGAGAGGGAACACAAGCAGGGGGAGTGGGAGAGGGAGAAGCAGGCTTCCTGCAGAGCAGGGAGCCTGATGTGGGGCTCGATCCCAGGACCCTGGGATCATGACCTGAGCCGAAGGCAGATGCTTAACAACTGAGCCTGGGATCATGACCTGAGCTGAAGGCAGATGCTTAACGACTGAGCCACCCAGGCGCCCCTATTACTTGTATTTTTTAAAGCAAATATATTTCAAGAGAAAATCATGAAAACTAAAAACTCAAGATAATTTCAAATGTCAAACCAATAAACTGTTTGTGAAATTAAGACTATTTTTTCCCCAAAGAAAGTCATATTTTAAATGCATATGTACTGTATTTCTGTCATTGTAAGGAAATGGGTATGAATCCCAAGATTCATGTCTAGAAGATGACATAAGTGAGTATTGACATTTCCTCAGATAATTCCCAATCATCCAAAAAAATTGAAGGGCAGGGAAAATTAAAGTCCAAAGAAAGAAAGACTTTAAACTTCAGCAATCATGGAGAGATGATGGCTGTGACCAGAGCTACAGCATTAATAGAAAGGCAGTGGGAAAAGAAGTGATGTGTTGTACAGGGGGTTTTTATGCGGTGCCCACCCACGCTTGTCGTACAAAGGGAGGTCATGAGTTGACTTCAGGAGTGTGTGAAATCCTGGAACATTTGCCCTGGAAGGGACCTTTGATGAGCTCCCACCTGGCCTTTGACAGATAGGCAGACCAAAGTGGGCTGGAGGGTTAGCTCCAGGTCACAGTATCTGTTCAGCTCTTGCTGGCTGATGACCATTTATAGGTGAGAACTTCTCTAGTTCTCAGCACCACAAACACAAACCTTTGAAAGCCCTGCCCCTGGAAATGAAGCATAGGTTTAGTTTTCATTTTACAAATTTTCATTTTCTGTCTTTTAAAGAGCGGCTTCAAATCTGTACTATAGAAAATATGTACTTAAAAGAAATCTAACGTAACGAAGGTTTTTCCTATGACTTGCATTTTGGATCAGCCCATGGGCCATAGTGAATTTTAGAGGTGAATTTTAGAATTCCAGAACATTTGCATTTAAAAGGCCTTAGAGAGCATTTAAAAACATATCTTTTTTTAAAATGGAAAGAGCTGTTTTTACAGGCTGTCTCCCATGCTTGCATTTCACAGGAAGCCAAGTGACTGCAGAGCAGAGAGTGGGCTATCTCTCCTGGCCTCCATTCTGATACAACTTCTACTGTTCCCTGCTTCCTCTCTTGCTCCTATTTCTTCCTTAGCAAGAAAAGAAGAGAGAGAAATCTGAAATTCTCATAGTGATCTATAGAAGTATTTGATTTTGCTAACATATAAAGCCTTTTAATTGTCTGACATTTTTGCCAACAATCTGTAGTGTGTATTTGGGGAAGTCATTATTCAATCATAAATCACTAGTCTGGCCCTCTCATTTATCATGTGATCATTATGCATGAACTGTTTTGGAACTGCACTTTAAGGACCACCTATGAAAAATGAATCTTTCATTCATGCATTCATTCAGGAAATGTTTATTGAGAACTTACTCTTTGCCAGAAGCTACTAGGTATGGAGAGAAAACAAGTCAAAACACAAGCCCTTGTTCTGAGGAGCTTACAGTCTAGTGGGAAAGAAAGGCAAATATCAAACATAAGTACATTCCCATGTTATAGGTGATATACGTCAATAACTATATAATAATACATCAACATAGCACAGTGCTTAAGTGTGTAGATAATTAACTCACTCTGTGAGTTACTTCTAAGCACTTCTTAAAAATTACTTAATCTCTCTGAGTTTCAATTTTCTTATATTCAGACTGGAGACAAATAATAGTTCCTATGGCATAGGATGTTATGAGAATTGAGTGAGATATAATTTGTAACATTACTTTCACATAGTAGATACTCAATAAATGTTAGCCATTTTATTATTTTTTCCACAGTAGAAGCACAAAAGAGGTATCATCTTTGACTTGTGAGGGTCTAAAGATGCTTCATGGGAAGACTCTACTCTTGCCATGTCTTGAAAATGCACCAAATTTCTGCGAGATAATTGTGGGAAGAAACAGATTGTGAGCAAGAGGAGTTCTATGAGTAGGGTGCTAAAAGCAGGACACAGCCTGGCACACTGGGAAATCTTCAGGCCTCAGGGAGTAGCCAGTGCTCAGGATGTAGGCCTGGCTGTTCTGTACATAAGACACAGGCAGGTACTGGGCACCATAATGCTACAAGAAGGACCTGATTCTGTCCTACTCTCCATGCCCTGTGCCTTGGCCTTGGGTTTCTTATTGGGGAATTGAATGGTTAAACTAAATGATTTCTACTGTCTCCTTCCCTCCAAATTCTATGGTTTTAACTTAGGATCTAATCAGGTCAAGCCAGAAGAGTTATCTTGCATTCTGGGAAAAACCAGTGAACGTTATCAGTTGGGACACTGCTTAAGAAAGGTATCAGTGCTTTAAGGCAGTCTTTGTGGGGGTGGTGGGGGAGTGTGAGGAAAGACAGACTCCTGAGCAGCCACTGAATTAAAGGACTGGCTCATTCTTATGCACGGAAATTACTTCCTGAAAAATGTATGATTAATATGACTCATGTATTTGTACTGTCTTTCAAACTAGTGAACTTGTTCAGTTGCTATTGTGATGTGTTCAAATGCTTCTGCTTTTGTCATGATGTGATTTCTCAAGCAATGGATACTAAATGTCTGCAATGATAATGTGGGGATCCAGAAACAGTTTTAACCTGTTAAAGGGTCTTGAGTAGGACAATCCTGAGAATCACTAGACACTACTAAATTGCTATGAATTGACTTTTATCTCAAGGCTTAAAAATTAATCCATACAACCTGAAACTTAAAACAGTTTTTTTAAGAACGTAAAATGATGCCAACGCAGATAGAAATAAAATATGGCCAAAATGGAGAAACATCCCCCAAAGAATAAATAGTCTTTCTTAGAGCTTTTGGAGCTTTTCTATATCAGAAGTCTTTTTTGTAATTGTTTAAGTTTTTCATTTTAATTCCAGTATTGTTAACATACAGTGCTACATTAGTTTCAGGTGTACAATATAGTGATTCAAAAATTCTGTACATTTCTCAGTCCTTATCATAAGCGAGCTCTTAATCACCTTCACCTATTTCACCCATCTCCCCGCCTCCCACCTCCCCTCTGGTAACCATGTTTGTTCTCTAGAGTTCAGAGTCTGTTTCTTGGTTTGTCTCTCTCTGTTTTTTTCCCCTTTGCTTGTTTGTTTTGTTTCTTAAATTCCACATGTGAGTGAAATCATGTGGTATTTGTCTTTCTCTGGCTGACTTATTTTACTTAGCTTTATACTCTCTAGCTCCATCCATGTTGTTGTAAATGGCAAGATTTCATTTTTGTAATGGCTGAATAATATTCCATTGTATATATATATACCACATCTTCTTCATCCATTCATCTGTTGATGGACACTTGGGCTGCTTCCATAATTTGGCTATTGTGAATAATGCTGCAATAAACATAGGGGTGCATGTATCTCTTTGAATTAGTGTTTTTGAATTTTTGCAGTAAATACCCAGTAGTTCAATTACTGCATGGTAGGGTAGTTCTATTTTTAACTTTTTGAGGAACCTCCATGCTGTTTTCCAGAGTGGCTGTGCCAGTTTGCATTCCCACCAACAGTGCAAGAGGGTTCCTTTTTCTCCACATCCTCACCAGCACTTGTTGTTATTTGTGTTGTGGATTTTAGCTATTCTAACAGGTGTGAGGTGATATCTCATTTTAGTTTTGATTTGTATTTCCCTGATGATGAGTGATGTTGAGCATCTTTTCATGAGTCTGTTGGCCATCTGGATGTCTTGTTTGGAGAAATGTCTGTTCATGTCTTCTGCCCATTTCTTGACTGGATTTTTCATTTTTTGGGTGTTGAGTTTGATAAGTTCTTTATAGATTTTGGATACTAGCCCTTTATTGGATATGTCACTTGCAAATATTTTCTCCCATTCAGTAGATTGCCTTTTAATTTTGTTGATCATTTCCTTTGCTGTGCAGAAGCTTTTTATTTTGATGTAGTTCCAATTATTATATATATATTTGCTCTTATTTACCTTGCCTCAGGAGATATATCTAGAAAAAATGTTGCTTTGGCCAATATCAGAGAAATCACTGCCTGTAGTCTCTTCTAGGACTTTTATGGTTTCAGGTCTCACATTTTGGTCCTTGATCCATTTTAAGTTTATTTTTGTGTGTGGTATAAGAAAGTGGTCCAGTTTCATCTTTTGCATGTAGTTGTCCAGTTTTCCCAACACTATTTGTTGAAGAGACTTTTTCCCATTGCATGTTCTTTCTTCCTTTGTCAAAGATTAATTGACCATATAATTGTGGGTTTATATCCGGGTTTTCTATTCTGTTCCACTGATCTTATTTTTATGCCAGCTTACTACAGCTTTGTAATACAACCTAAAGTCTGGAATTGCGATACCTCCAGTTTTGTTTTTCTTTTTCAAGATTGCTTTGGCTATTTGGGGTCTTTTGTGGTTCCATACAAATTTTAGGATTGTTTGTTCTAGTTCTATGAAAAATGCTGTTGATATTTTGATAGGGATTGCATTAAATCTGTAGATTGCTTTGGGTAGTAAGGACATTTTAACAATATTCATTCTTCCAATTCATGAGCATGGAATGTCTTCCCATTTCTTTGTGTTGTCTTCAGTTTCTTTCATCAGTGTTTTATAGTTCTCAGGGAATAGGTCTTTCACCTCTTTGGCTAAGTTTATTCTTAGATATCTTATTATTTTTGGTGCAATTTTAAATGGGATTGTTTTCTTAATTTCTCTTCCTGCTGCTTTATTGTTAATGTCTATATCAGAAGTCTTGTACTAAAGATGCTGGTAATTCAGAAAGGATTGTGGACTTTCTGTTATCACTCCCCACCGCCATGAGTTTGGAAGCTCCCTAAGAAGACAATTTATATAAAAGAGATTTTCATGACAGAAACTGCTACCAGACCCTGATTGGTTCTGCCTGGTTCTGACTTCTATTTCAAAAGCCCAAGTGAGCTCCGTGTTTGAAGACAGGATTCATTCATTGTGGAAAGTGCCGTAGGAAGGTCATTGAACATAGGTCAGAATCTCCATGACAGTCTTTCCTCTAATCCAAGGGCATTATCCCCCCTCCATTAGGCACAGCTCAGAATATTCACATAGGTGGTGTTCTGGAATGTTCAGGCTCCAAGGTAAGAAACGTAGAGTGGTAGTGGGGAATTTGAGACTGGAAAGGACAAATGTGTGACACTCACTTGTTAACAGCTATAACTGGACCTGAAATCGCATACATCCTTCAGTCTATGCATAGGGTTCAAACCATGACTTGAAAAGTGCTTAGCATTAACAAAGGACATTGTCTACTCCTACGATCCCCACTCACCTATACTCTTCTCACAGGTTAAGCAAAGGTACTTCCCCTTATGCCTGGTGACCTATCCATAGCAACCAGCTCCTCTTCATCCCCTGATCCCCCTAGCCCTCACTCTGTACTAGCCAGAGCTGAGTTGCATTATGGGCAATGCCTGCCTAGAAAAGGAAATTGGTTTGGTTTTGAGTGGCTTCAGAGGATAGATTTAGAGCCATTCAAACAGACTGGAATCAACATGGGCTCCCTAATTGTATATTCAGCTCTAGATCTCTATAGGGTGGAATGGGGGTCTAGATGACCACTGGTTGTAGACATTGCTGAGGAAAAGATGGGCCTCTGGGTTTATCACCTTTCTTTCAATGCTAGTCTATGACTTAGTGATGTCTTTTGTTCATTTAAATCAGTTGAATACTGGATAGAACTTGGGAATTGGGCAGAAATAAGCTAAAAATGAGGTAATTATTGAGATGTTCACATCAAATTTGTTCCCTAAATGTATGCTATGAGACAGGGTAAAGTCTAGGCAACTCAGAAATAAAAGAAATTTCCAAAATACTTGTGGTCAGAAAAAAAATCTGGAGACTTGGAGTGAGTTATCAGCATGCATTTATTGAAAGCACAGGAAGATGAACACTGTTTGGCAGATATTCCCAGCATTGTCTAAAAATAAAATACAAAACCAGAAACTTTTAGCTCATCCTAATGATACATTTGTGAATATGTCATTCTTCTGAACTGGTGAACTCTAGAGGCCTGTGGTTTGGTGTATGAGGAGTGATTGCTTTACTTAAATTATCCAAAGATTTCATTATTACAATTTTGCTTGTCTTTATGGATTTCTCCTAGCAATCCCCATTTTTGACAAGAAAATACAATCAACAAATAAATTCTTTTCGAAAATCAAAATGTTAGGTCAGTAGCAATTTTTTTAGATTTGAAGAGACTTTCTCACTTCTACTTGTATAAATAATTCAAGAGCTACTGTTGTAATTTTTCCCCCTTATTTCTTAGAGAAGTCTTCTGTTTGTGGTTGAATGGTTGAGGAAGAGTAACTGCTTATGTTCCTGGCTGTATCTAACCTCTGAACCAAAAATTTGGTGTTCTCCCTTCGAAGTCGTTACAGCTTACATATTTGGTAAGCCACAATGTTTCATACACTAAAATCCAGAAACCACAGAAACAAATCTTGCTTTGGTGTTAATGTTGTTTAGAGGCTTCAGGGTAATAGGCAGCAAGTGTAGGCAAATTCCATTGCATTCTGGACTGTGTACTAACTCAGGTGGGAAAACATCACAGGTGAGATGCAGGGGAAAAAACAGAACTCGCCATGATGACCAGCACTGCCACGTATGATATTCTAGCACAAAATCACTGCAAGGCTAGCCTCGGTCAGAAAGTCCTGGAGTGAAGGTGCCAGAAAGAAGGGAGGGTCAGGCCCCACATGGGGACACACAAAATTTGCATGTATTTTTTCATTTAATCTTCACATTAACCTCTACTGTTTTATAAATGAAGAATCTTGTGTGTCAAGAGATGAAGCAACTTAGCCAAAGAACCAAGAAGTGACAACAGCAAGATTAAATTCTTGCTATAATTTCAGGTTTAGGGGAAGGAATTTACTGGGAGGACAAGTTTATCCCCCTACTGACTGGTGCATGAAATTTTGTTGTTTAAATTAAATGAACTTTATGTAGTGGTTTTCCAAATACATTCTTAGAAAAACTACTATTCTGAAGCTTTCATGCTTGTTCAGTGGTTCTGGAATGTTTTATTTTGGTTTCATTCATGAAATGGAGTTCTGTTGATAAAATGCTTGTGTTATAAACCAACGCCTAGAAAATCATGAAATTATCTGTTTAAATTATTACTGGTTAATTTCATAAGTAAACATAATGCATTGTAACTTACAAAAGAAGAATCCAATTAGGGAAAAAAAAACCCTTTTGTTGTTCTACAATTAGAATTCTGTCACCATCTCATTTGTCTCCTCTTTTTAGCAATATTTATTGAAAGGATTCATATTCTTTGATTACGTCTGAACATGCTCTCTTCAGCCCACTCCAGTTAGGGTTCAGTATCAGCCATATCACCAGAGCTACCCTAGTCTGTCACTACTTTATTGGCCAAATTGATCCAGCCAAATTCAAGGTCTTTTTTTTTTTTTTTTTTTGCTTTTTCTCATTTTATGTGACCTCTCAGAAACATTCAGTATAGATGACAGCTCCCTTCCACAAACCCTTTCCTTGCTTATCTTCAAGGATACCACATTCACCTGGTTTCCCTTTTGCTTCCTTCCCGAACACCTTTTTCTTAGTGTACATTGCTGATCTCCCTCCTCATTTTGGCCCCTAAATATTGGAGAGAGCTGCACTGTCCTCTCTGTTCCTCTTAGCCATCCTCCCCAGTCCCACAGACTTAAATATTATCTACATGCTGAATAACTGGCCCCTACCTTTATTTCAGATTCATATATTCAGCCTCTCACTTGACATCACTACTGAGAAGTCTAACAGATCTTACATTTAACATGCCCAAAATAAAATTCTTGATCTTTCCCCTCTCAAACTATTCCTTGTCTATTCTGTCCCATCTTGGTAAGTGACAGCATTGTCTACCCAGCTGCTCAGAGTGAAAACATGGGAGGCATCCTTGACTCATTTTTCCTTTCCTTCCTACAGCCAGTTTTTTCAGCAGGTCCTATCAACTTTATCTCCAAAATAAATCCTGAGTCATTTTACCTCTCCCCAACCCTCCTGCTGACATTCTAGTCCAAATAACCATAATTTCTCATCAGTTACTGCCCTAGCCTTCTGCTTCCACTCTTCCCCCTTCCTGAATAATCTGTTCTCCATACCATATATAGCTCAGGGGTTTTCAACCACAACACTAGTGATATTTTAGGCTAGCTGCGTGTTGTGGGGGCTATCCTGGGCATTATAGGATGTTTAGCAGTATCCCACTAGATGTCAGTAGCACTCCCCAGTTGTGATGACCAAAAAGTGTCTCCACACATTGACAAATGTCCCCTGGGGGGCAAAGTCACCCAGGGCTGAGAACCACTGCCATAGTCAGAATAATTTTTATCTAAAACATGAATCATGATTAATAATGATACAAATATTAAAATAAAAAATGAAATAAAAAATTATGTCACTTCCCTAATTTAAACCCTCCAGTAACTTGCCACGTCTTTCATCATGTCTAGGAAGGCTCTGCATGATCTAGCCCATGCCAACTTCAGCTTGACCTTCAGTCCTCATTGGCCTTATTTCTGTTCCTCGCGTGAATTAAGCTCATTCTCACCTCAGGGCATTGTACTTCCTATCCCACCTAGAACCCCTCTCCCACAACTTCTGAACTTCTTCCAGGCTCCTCTCTCCACATATTGGATCCAGCTTCTCAGCAAGCCCTGCCCTCACCACCCTACTCCACATTTCCAGGTCTGCTTTCTTCATAGCATCTATAGTTACCTGAATTTACTTTATGTATATATTTGCTTGTCTGTCTCCCCAGCTACAACATAAATTCTGTAGAGGAAGCCCCTAGTCTGTTGTGTACCCCTCTCCCACCTCCAGCACTTGGAGCAGGGCTATGCACATAAATTAAGTGCCAGAGAAATATTCATTGAGTTTTAAAATTCTTCATGTCTTGGCTTAACATACTGATATGGTTATGTGTGAAGCTTCACAGTCTAATGTTTGCAGATGTTTTTAGTAGAACAGGATACTAGTCACACAGAGCCCAAATGAATTCCTGTGTTTGATGAGACAAGTATGGAGAGTACCCCTTTTGTAAGGAAAAGCTGCCAATGTGATTGGATTGTGATTGGAGCCCAAATACCAATAAACAAAGTTTGGCAAAGTTAACACCATGAAACTCATCTTTTTCAAGTGACCTAAGCCCTGTTGAAACCCATTCCCAGAGGTGAAAGCCTAATGAATCTATCTATTGTGCCATCGAGCCTTCTGTTTGATATAAGCTTTGTCAGGGGAATGAGGTATTGACGTTTTAATGTCTGTGGATTATGGTAATGTGTTTAACTATATTGATCTGTTGAGCATTCTGTACTTGTTTTGGCTGCCATCCCAAACCTCCAAGAGAAGGAAGTGTCCAGATGGCCATAACATGGTCTATGAAAAGGGATCAAAGAAGTAACACATCAGTGTAATTCATAAAATATTAGTTACAAATTTTGACACCTCACTTAAGCCACAAGCCTAATGGGAAGGTGCTTAATGAGCTAAATTAATCCTACCACTGACAAAAATCCATGTGTGTGACAAGAATGAGGACTTCCCAGCTGACCTGAAGTCTGGGAGTGACAGAGAAGTAACTTTCCATGGGTGAGTCCTTGGGCTCTGCCATTCAGGCAAGGACCTCAGAAGTAAGCAGAAATGGGTCACACAGACAGGAGGCACAGAGCACTGGCAGGTCCAGATGGGCCTGGTAACAGAACCAACAAGAATTAGTGGAGTGAAGGGGCCCCTGGGTGGCTCAGTTGTTAGGTGTCTGCCTTCGGCTCAGGTCGTGATCCTGGGGTCCTGGGATCGAGTCCCGCATCGGGCTCCCTGCTCTGCGGGAAGCCTGCTTCTCCCTCTCCCACTCCCTCTGCTTGTGTTCCCTCTCTCACTTTGTCTCTGTCAAATAAATAAATTAAATCTTAAAAAAAAAAAAGAATTAGTGGAGTGAAAAGTACTCAGGGTCTGAAATTGGGTGGGTCTAGATTAATCCCCCAGTTCTGCCATTTACTAATAACTTACCAGCATGCCTGCTTGCTAGTTACTTTATTTCCTTATACCTTCATTTTTTTCACCTATAAAATGAGGGAAATAGTGTTTCTTCTCTCCTAACATGGTAAGAGAATAAACTCTGCTAATGTAAAGTACCTGGACTAGAAGAGGCATACAGTTCTCCTTTCCTTTTTTTCCATTCCCTTCCAGACTTTGTAGCGTCTACTCTAATTAAGACACTATGTGCATTACCTACCTGACCTTGAAACAGCAAAGACCTTCAGACCCAGAGTCAGTTTTCTTGTTCTCAGCAGCTTTTGTCAACTGCCTAAGAGGAAAGATAAGGCTTTGTGAGTTGCTGACATTGAGTTACCCTCTGTTCTGTAAAGGTGATCTAAGGTTTGGCAGGAGCTGTTGGGGAGGGAGTACTTGGGGAGCATCTGTGCCCACCTGCCAGCAGCCCACAGGAGAAGAGCAGGGAATAGCAGACCCCTGATCTGCCAGGCTGATCCCCATCACAGATGCCACAGACACTTTACGGCCATTATAATAAAAGCTGAGTCTGCCAGCCCTGGCTTCACAAGATGAGGGGATGAACAGTAGCTAGCAGATTAAATAACACAGGACCTTTTATATTCAAGTTTGAGAGTTTAGTAGAAACTGAGAGCATAATAACTAAAAAGAACTGCAATAGACTTTAATAAAGCAAACAGACCAAGGAGTCATTCATTTACAATATGAAGGATTTGTTTTCCAGGGCAATCATGCAAAAAGGCTTAGCCTACCCTGCAGATGAGAAACTAGCCTGACCCTATCCTGCCCGGCTGAATGAACTCTGCAAACAGGATTTTCAAAGTGCTCTTTTTCAGTTAATGTTTTAATATTTTGAGCCTTTTCATGAAAATTATAGCTTTAGCTGTTCAGGATGACTTAGCGACTGCCTGATTTACAAATGCACCCAAGCAATGCCAATGGCCTTTGCAAATTAGATTTTTAAAATAATTCACATGGTGGCTTTTTAATGTACTCAAGTGCTTCCCATATGCCTCCTTCTAGCCTCATTCTGAAGCACAGATTTTTCAGAGCCTAGTACACATTTCAACTCTTCTTTCATACTTGCCCCCTTCCCTTTTAAATAATTCCAACACTGCTTTTCTTTATCATGTAATGAAAAGAGAACCATAGGACTCAAGATGAGATGTCAACATTAAAACTTCCTTCCCATTGAGTCTCAGATCATCACCAAATCTTCGATCCTCTCTCATCATTTTGCATCTTATATTGTTGCCGTAGTGTCTTGCTGTTTTGATCCACTCTATACACTGTGACAAAAGTGTTCTTTAAAAAAAAAAAAAAAAGATTTTATTTATTTACTTGTCAGAGAGAGAGAGGAGCTGGGTAGGGGCAGAGGAAGAGAGAGAAGCAGACTCCCCCCTGAGTGGGGAGCCTCACATGGGTCTTGATTCCAGGACTCCCTGGATCATGACCCGAGCCAAAGGCAGACTGAGCCACCCAGGTGCCCCGAAAGTATTCTTAAAACATTGCTCTTACCACATTGTTCCCTGCTCAAGAGATGTAAGAGCACCCTGCTGCCTCTAATCCAAACCTTCAACTCCTCATCCTGACTTCCCCCCATTTTTAAAAATCGACTATTATTTATTTATTTATTTATAAAGATTTTATTTATTTGACAGAGAGAAAGCGCAGAAGCAGGGGGGGTGGCAGGCAGAGGGAGAAGCAGGCTCCGCTCTGAGCAAGGAGCCCCATGCGGGACTCGATCCCAGGAGCCCGGGATCATGACCTGAGCTGAGGGCAGACGCTTAACTGACTGAGCCACCCAGGTGTCCCCCAAAATAGACTGTTTTTTAGAGTAGTTTTAGGATCACAGCAAAATTCTGAAATTATAAAGAGATCCCACACATTCCTTGATCTCACACATGCACAGTCTCCTCTACTATCAACAATTTGCACCAAAGTGGTGATTTGTTAAACTGGATGAGCCCACATTGACACATTATCACCCAAAGTCCACAGTTTATATTAGAGTTCACTCTTGATGTTGCACATTCTTTGGATTTTGACAAATGTGCAATGACATGTATCCACCATTGTGGTAGCATATAGAATAGTTTCACTGCCCTAAAAATCCTCTGTTCTCTGCCTATTTTTCCTCTGCCTCTTCCCTAATTCCAGGCTACCACTGATCCTTTTACCTTCAACATAGTTTTGCCTTTTCCAGAATGTCATATCGTTGGAATCATATATAATGCAGCCTTTCCAAATTGGCTTTTTTCACTTAGAATTGTGCATTCAAGTTTCCTCCGTGTCTTTTTGCACTTTTTAGCACTGAATAATATATTCCATTGTCTGGATGTATCACAGTTTATTTATCCATTCATCTACTAAGGGACATCTTGGTTACTTCCAAGTTTCCACAATTATGAATAAAGCTGCTGTAAACATCTGTGTGTAGGCTTTTGTGTGGAAATGAGTTTTCATCTCATTTGGGTACATCCCAAGGAGTGCAATTGCTGAAATGTATGATAAAAATATGGTTGGTTGGTTGGTTTTTTGTAAGAAACCACCCAACTTGTTTCCAAAGTGGCTGTTCCAATTTGCATTCCCACCAGCAGTGAATGAGAGTTCCTCTTGTTCCACATCCTCACTAGCATTTGGGGTTTTCTTCATTCTAATAGGTGTACAGTGTGATTTTTAAATCCCTCTTTCAATTCACTTTGTCTTTCCAAATGCATTTTCACTCTTCTCAAACGAGAGCATCCTATTGTTGTGTAGCTTGTGTTCTGGGCTCCCACCAGCCTCTGTCCCAGCTCTGTGCCTTTGCCCATGCTTATTGCCACATGAAAGTCTATCGTCTTCTTCTGTGCCAAAAACATCAGTGCCCTTCTTTGTGGGATCTTCTTGACTGCACCAGACATTGTTTTTTTCCCCTTACTACGAATTTCTCTAAGGATATGGTTCTCAACCTTTGAGAACTTTAAGAGATACTAATGGCTGGGTCCCATCCCCAGAGATTCTCATGTTATTGACCTGGGTGCTAGGACTTTTAAAAGTCCTCCGGGTGACTCTAAATATGCTGCTAATGTTGAAAACAAACACTAGGACTTGCAGTCCTCACCAGACAAATACTTTACTATATACTAAGTACATTGTATAATCAATATCAACACTCCCCAAGTGATTCCAATGTATGGTAAAGACTGAGAATCTTTGGCATTCTACCTTACAATTTGCTTCATTATCTATCTTATCTACCTAATTAGATTGCCAGTTAATAAATGGTGTATCTACTTTTTGATTGCTGATCCCATTCCACTCCTCCATCCTTAACACATGCCATAATACTGAACACACTACAGAAAATAGTAAATAAATATTTAAGTAGATAAGTACTTTGTGGTGGCCTATTGATTTTTCCCCATATAGGGTCCATGGGTTAGAGGCAAGATTGTGTATTTAAATCTCAAATGGGTCACTGTCCTCACTCAGATTAAATTTCCATCCCACAGCCAAAGGCTAAATATTTACCGTCTTGTAACTGCCCTACAAATGTATCCCATCTTTTAGAGCAGGAACCAGCTGAGCAAGTGTAAATGATTTAGTACAGCCTATTATACCACTGAGGAAGAATGTCAGTAAGAGATGAGGGGAAGAAGCATTTGAATTTATTACCAATTTTTTGTTTTTAGGATTTTGCTGCTGCTTGTTCTGTGGTTGTGTTATGCTGCCATCAATACCAGCTGCTACTTAAAAAAGAAAAAAAGATAACACTAAGATAATTAACAAGACAACAAATGCTACTTGCTGGCCCACCTGAGCTGAGTTTCTAGATTTTTCTTATCCACTTCAGCCCATCCTGAAAATATGATTCAGCCATCTAGGAATTAGTCTTCATTTTTTTCCCAGGTGCAAGGTATATTTGGAAAAACCCATTGATGGTCAGTCACAGCAAAATTACCAAGGGATGAGTTCTTCCCCACATAGGGAAGCCACAAATTAGCCCACTGACTCAGTTGTCTACAGTAGTGTTCAGACTTTGCCTTTCCCAAAATTTCACCTCTTGTAAAGTTTCTTGTTCAGTATGTTACCAGAGCAATAAGGAGGATTATTTTGTGAAAATATATTGCTTTCAAGGATGCAACTGATGTTGAAATGAACTAAGCTCATCAAAATGCAGAAGCCAGGGTCTGGTTTAGGAAGTTGACTGAAAACGTGTATTTATTTCTCCTCTCCATAGAAATGACAGGGAAGATATCTGAAGAGGGATAAACCCATAATAATATGTGAGACTCATCCTTTCTTTTGCTCTTTCAAAAAAAAAAAAAATCTCCCTCAAGAATCCTTCACACATTTCTCTAAAATGAGTTGATAACATTTCCCATTACCATAAGGATGTAGAAATCCTCCCTCTTCTTTACCATTTATATGCTCTTCTAGGCTATACTGCTGACCATATATGTCAGCTATACATTATGAGCTGGTTTGTCTTTGATGGGTCAAGCTTCAGACTGTCTGCCATGCCCACAATCTTTTTCAGAAGAGGTCATCCCTAAAGGGGCCTCACTGTTGTATATGGCCCCAGGGGAATGAACCAGAGTAGCCAATCAATAAACCCACTGGTTAGGGACACTTTAGGGGGCCAGTATGTGAGCTTTGGCTAAATAGATCTCTCTCAAGGAGTTCTGAACTTATGGCATTAGAATGAACCATTCATTTCGGGAACAAAGTAAAATGCACAAAGAGGGAAGGTAAGACACTGAAGTCATGAATACTCAGGAGCAATGAGGGGCAATAAAAAGAAGCGATGTAGAAAAGAGAGGGAAAGTAGAGAGAAGGTAGTTGGAAGCAGCAGGAGCAGTAAAAGCAGAGATAAAAAGTAAATGAGGGCGCCTGGGTGGCTCAGTTGGTTAAGCGACTGCCTTCGGCTCAGGTCATGATCCCGGAGTCCGGGGATCGAGTCCCACATCGGGCTCCCTGCTCGGCGGGGAGTCTGCTTCTCCCTCTAACCCTACCCCCTCTTGCGCTCTCTCTCTCACTCTCTCTCTCTAATAAATAAATTAAAAAAAAAAAAAGTAAATGAATGGGCCAATAGAAGCTAGATGGGGCTTTGGGGAATCCTTTTAAAGAGGACAGCCTTAGTCAGCATGCTTCTTTGGCTTTTAACCTTTCATGAAAATGAAAGTCCTATACACCAAGAATGTCAGTGCAGGAAAGGATAAGGAATCTTGCTTAAGCCACTGTAGTTGAGTTTTCCACTACCTAAAAACGAAAAGTTTCAGGTGATGTGTTTTTCCTTTTTATCTTTGTATTTATTTGTTGTCCTTTGTTTAATTATGGACTTCAAAGCAAAGAATTGGATTCACCTTAAGTCTTGGTTAATGGCATGCTACCCTCATTGGTCCATTCATAGCTCTCTTTCATTTTCTTTTATTTCTTGGTAATACCTACAAACTACTACACAATCCACGAATTAAAACATTAACAATGATTTGATTCTCCCATGTCTTCCCTTAGCATGCTCTTGCCTTCCTGCCAGAAATAACCATTTTCCTAAAATCGGGGTTTACCATTATCTTGCTTTCTTATTCACTCTATGAATGTATGCTTAATCAAAATATTTGTTTTTGAACTTTGCTAAAAGGGTATCATGTTGTATGTAATCTAAAATTTGCTTTTCTCATTTAACAGTATATTACCAAGATTCGTATATACTATGCCTGTAGTTACAATTCATTCATTTTCACTGTTGCATAATATTCAATAATTAATTTGTACATTTCCCTGTTTCTGGGCATTTTGGTTGTTTCCAGTTTTTGTTTGCTTATTGCTGTTACAAGGTTGCTGTAAACATTCTTGTATAAAACTGGTGCATGTTCCTTTGGGTATATACTAAGGAGTACAGTTTCATACCACAGGGTATGTGAATGCTCAACTATACAAGATAATGCCAAATTATTTTCCAAAGTAGTTGAACCAATTTACACTCCTACTTGCAACATATGAAATATGCTGTTGCTCTACATCTTCTCCAATACACAGAATGCCAAATTTCTTAAATTTTGCCCATAAAGTAGTTATAAAATAGTATTTCATTATGGGTCTTGCTTTTTTAACAGTGAATATTTATTGCTTATAAAATCAGGTAGAAACAGTAATCATTTTAGTTCAGAAATTCACATCACATACATATAAACCCTAAACTTACAAGTTCCCTATGCTTCAGTGTCAGTAAGAAAACATTTCCCAGTGATATTATGAGCTGAATATGGAGAAGAGCATAGACTATCTAGAGTTTTTTTTCTAAGCTGCTTACCAAGACAAACATACATTTTCTGATTCTTTTTTTGTGCGTAACTGTAAAGCAGTTCTTCAAGGAGATGTAGCCTATGGCAGTGAGGGGGCGGGGGGAAGAAAGTCTGGATTTCAGTCCTAGGATTTCTTTTCAATTCAAAGTCTGATTCCATAGGTTGTGTTTATGTGACATCAAAGTAACTATTTTAACTTAAGGGGCAAAAAGTGGGTCTGTGGCATCACATAGAAAAGAGACTTAAGGCATTGGATTGGATTTTTTGTGTTTAACCACTCAGGCTAGTATTTATAGAAAGAGCCCCTCTTCAGTCAGACTACAGTGTAGTTACTTTCCTCTTCCATAGAGGAGCTGAAAATCATTTCAATTGGCAGGTGTTATATAAACACCAAATACAAGGCAACATTCCTTACAAATCGTGCCACAGTAAAACCAACAAGGCTCAAAGAATTGCAGTACTCCAAAGAAGAAAGCAATACAAAAGCCTCAGGAATACTGATATTATTAGTGAAATAAATCTACAACTTCAAATTTGAGGGAAAAAAAACAAACACCAACACGATAATGACACCAACAGAAGAACAACAAAGTCTCTATGTAAAAGAAAGCAGCCAATATTAAAGTAAATAAAATGCCGTCCTGTACCCTGAAGTGCTGCTTCCCACAGGTTCAAACTAAAGCGTTTTTACGGTGCAAAATTACAGTTTACGGTGGCACGTGTGGTTAAGGAAGTAGCAGTGAAAATGTCTACGTATCTGCTGTTAGAAACAAAAGCCAGGTATAATGTAGGAAGGATAAGCTATTTCCTGTTATTTTCCTCAGGACTTAAAGTCAGTCAGTTCATTTCTATTTGGGAAGCCCCCTCCTTTTTAGTTTGACTTAATTCACAAGAACTCACTGAGCATCTAAGGTAGGTCCCTGTTGAAGGATGTTAAATCTTTAATGGCACAGAAGGCTCTGTGGTTAGTGGGGGGATTCAAATGGGGACAACACTCTGTGGCTGAAGGGCAAAAAAGACATCAGATGGGAGTTAACATCTGAAAGAGACCTTAAAAGATCGGGCTGGTGGAGATGGCTGCAGACTGTGTTCCAGAGAACAGGAGGAGCGAAAGCACAAATGTGTAAAATCATTGTACTTTAAGACAGGAGCAAATAGTTTAACATAATTGTAGAAGGGTAGGAGGAGACGTTCAAAAAGATAAATGGAAGCTGTATTGGTCAGAATTCTTTAGATTGAAGGTCACTACAGCACAAGTAAAACTGGACAAAGCTCAAAAAGACATGCACTGGCCCATTTCACTGGGAAGACCGGGTGCTCTGGCTTCAGTAAAGCTGGATCCAGGGATTCCCACCTTGCTCTCCAAATTTCACCTCTCCTTTCTCTGTTGGCTTCATTATCATGTTATACTTGTTAACTCCTGGCAGCTCCAATCTTTTATCATTGTTATTTCTAACAGTTTCCACAGAAAATGAGCTTCTCTTTCAAATGTTTAGGCAAAAGCCTGAGAATAGAGACTCATTGTTCTGATTTAAGTCATTTCTGCCTCTCCCTGAGCCAGAGGTGGGAGTGACTGAAAGTCAGACGAGAGATGAGAGGAGCCAGTGATAATGTTTGAAGAAGAAAATGAGGGCATGAACTAGAAATGTTGGCCCTGATATTTGAAAGACAGTGGATTAGAGAGACATTTTGTAAGTCATATCAATTGGTCATTGGCTAAACTCTGTGGAAGAGAATGAGGCATCAAAGATAATTGTTGTTTTCAAATCTGGTCAACTGGAGAAACAGGGTTGCCAGGAGAAGTTATTTGGGAATGAAGCTAGTTTAGCTTGTCAGTGCTGAGTTTAAGGATAAGTGGTGCTCCCCGTAGAGATTTTATCAGACAGCTGGGAAGTGAAGTCTGAGTAAAATCCAGAAGCAGAGCCAGACCCAAACAGTGGGAAACACCCAGGTAATCCCAGGAGACAGAAAGGTCAGGATAGGCAAGAGCGTCCTGAAGCAGGGAGTGACCAGTCCAATTGTTTCTTATGTTCGTGGCCAGAAGTTGTATGTAGGGGCCCTACCAGTAATGAAGACAATCAATGGCCTGGGGTTTTGCCCAGCTGGTCACCATGGATACGTAACAGGGACAAGGAAGGAGTACAGGGCAGATTGTGTGAATAACTGATTCTTTTCATAATCTCTCCTCTAACAATCAAAAGTTCTCATTTCTTCCACTTTCTTCCTTTTCATTCCTCATGTATATTCTAATCCTCCAAGTTGGTTAGCCAGTCTGCAGAATTTTTCCATTCCCCAGTCTCTGGTTAGTTGTTGTCAAAATAGCTCCTCTGTGGATTATCCGTTTCCCCACATTTTTCACATTCATTCCAGTGGCTCCTGTGAAGGAAGCCATCTAAAATGGGACTAAGATGGTTGCTGTGGATCAGAGTTGCTGGGTGACTGTGGCTGAGTTATTAGCCTTTTGAAACCTGCTTCCTCATGTGAAAAAAGAGAGTTAGTAACCATACCTGCTTCATAGGGTTGTCCCGAAGATTAAGTGAAATACATGTGGTACAGAAGCACTAGTGTTGTGTTTAACTTGCTTGGTTGTGTGTCCTAGTGGAAAATAATTGTCAAGGGAGGAGTTCAAAGCCGGAGAAGTATTCAGTCTTTCTGTTCTTGAATTTTTCACTTCACTCCCTCCTCCCAACCTCCCCCCAACCCAGAATCACATGGAAACAGTTTGAGAGTCTTACGGACAGTCTTCATTCCCACAGGGTCATTGTGCCTGAACAGAGGGAAGCATGAGATGCCTCCCCTTTCACCTTCACTGGGAGCACGGTGAGGCTGTTGTCATGGTGAAGACCCTCATCAGGTCCTGGGTGTGCAGAAGCAGAGGAAGGTGGGAGGGCCTTCCAAACCCATGAGCTGCTATCTCTTTCTCTCAACTTTCATGAATAAATCAGAATACTGTTTTAGCATTAGTGCTAACCAAGAACATAGGGGTATGGTGGGGGTATATTGTCATTAGGCGTACTGTAGGAAGGAGCCTGGCACATAATAGGAAAGGGGCTGGGTGCAGGTGTGGGAGTCTCAGAGCACTGGGGGGAGGGTGATGAGCTCAGGTGTACAGGTGGGCTGGGAAAACAGGTGAGGAAAGGGAAATGGTGTCATTTGGGAGAGAGGCAAAAGGCAGGACTTTCTCCTTTGTCCATCTGCTACAGATTAGAGTCAAAGTCTACATCCTCCTTGTCTTTTAAATGTTGTGGTATCTTGACATAAGGAGTAAAGCAGGAGGATGTGGACAGCCACTACAGGTGATGTTGGAGGGGACCAGGAGGTGTGCGTGTGCTGCAGATGCGGAGCAGTTCCTCATTCCCACAGTGGGACCAGGCCAGCACCAAGTGTATGCGTAGGAATGACTCCTTCATGAATCTTGCTGTTTTGAAAAGACTCTTCATCTGTCAAGCTGACCAAAATAAATAGAAGCCTTAAAGAAAAGCCCTTCTCTTCCGCACTCGGATTACAGCTGGAGCTGACGTTCCACAGAATGTAATGATTTATTCAGCCGGAAGATGACTGGCTACAGGGCAACAGGGAGATTTTCTTCTGCAAGAATTTCTGTCATGGCCTTTTTTGACCCTTCACCCTGGTGATTGAAATTTAAAAGTAAAATGAATGCATTTGCCATGAGTTACTGAGTTTTTGTACCCTGCACTTAGCATAGCTTGCTATCTGGGGGAAAATAGGATAAAGGGCTCTGTTCAGTCAGATGTCTGAATTAATGATCTCCCCAAGCGTCTCGGATTTAGATGGTGGATTTGAAGATGTAGAGAACATGGGTGTTTTCAATGAGGGATGCAGCTTTATTGGGGCTTGTTAGAGAGAGAGAAGTATATCAGCAAATTGGTGATGAGACTGAAGTGAGGAAGGCAACTGCAGCTGGAGAGGTGATTTTAGGCTGTTCCAGTGAACTGTGGTTTCTAAGCCCTCTCTGCTCCTGTTGAACTGGTTTCAGGAAACTGATTCACAGAAGCACCAGCCTGGACCTTACCAAACGGGGTAGTAGAAAGATAACAAATTGTATTAACCTTAGATATGCTAAAACAAATCTGATGATTTAATTGAAAAAGAATGGGTATCAATTAGATCATGGGGCAGACAGAGCCAAAAAGGAGCCATAAGGCAGTTCTTTATTTCCCTGAAATTGCTTTAGAGATAGTTTTTATATTTAAACTGAAAGTTTCTGAGATCTTTTCTAATGATAGTCATCTGACACTACAAGAAAGGCCACACTGGAAAGCCTGAGAGAATAATGTATGTTGTAATGATACGTGATGGTCAAAAACCTATGCACTTGGGACCAGCCTGTGGTTGGCATTGTTTTTTTTTCTAGCTAGAAGTTTTTTCCTTAAAGCCATCAGCATCAATGACAAGGTAATTTAAAGATAGTGAGGCTAGAAATACAGATGTCCTCATTAAACAGCTGGGACCCACAGCATAATTCAAAGAATAGTGTCTGATTGGAACTAGGAACACCTTTTTCTAAGATGGCTGCTTGAGCAGCCCTGACCACAGCAGCCTCCCACTAGAAGGATAAAGAGAGAGCTGAGAGGCTTCCTAAGATTCTCTCATCCACTAAGCATCCCTACTATGCTTCAAGTGCCAAGGGACTATACGTAGAAGCAAGGTGCTTAAGAATTTGAAAAGTGAGAAAATACATAAATAGCCATGGTGTAACACATTATATGGAAAATATCATAAGCATACAAAAATCTCACAGCTAGTTTTCTGGCAATCTTTGGGACCCACTGAGCTGCTGAGCGACTGCCTGGCAAATCAAGATGTGACTACAGTATCCGACAAACATTTATTTAGCAGCACCCATTAGGAAGTAAGCCCCATGGGGCAGGGAATTTTGTGTGTTTGGTAGACTAGTATTACCCTTGCAGTGAGAACAAAGACAGCAACAGTAGCAGCTACTCCTTATTGATGTCTAGCACTGTGGTACAGTTTTCAAATATTAGCTCATTTAATCTTTCACCAGCCTTTTGAAATAGATATTATCCCCATTTCATGGCTGAGGAAACTGTGACTTGGATTGGAAAGTCAACTTGCCTGACTTCACACAAAGCAGAAGGATAGAGGAGCAAAGATGAAACCTGAGCCAGCCATCGAAGAACAGGTAAGAGGGCATGGCCACGAGGAGGTGGAAGAAAAGTACAAGATTAGTTTGATGCAAGTCATGGTTTGGCAGCTGTGCCAAGCCCATACAAGAGAATCATAGATAACAGAGAATGTTCCTGCTGGATAACATCTGGTCTAAGGCTTCTCACACTTTAATGTGTATACGAATCACATGGGGGTCATTTTAAAATGCAGACTCTGAATTCAGCGTTTCCAGCAAGCTTCCAGGTGATATGATGCCCCTGGTCAAAGGCTTCAATTTGAGTAGTAAAAGTCATCCATTGGTCTCAAATGCCGGTCTAAGAACCAGTGCTCAACAGTCTATGAAGTCCGTAGTTAATGGAAACAATAAAGATAACAAACTGAATTTTTTATATAGTTAACTTTATTCAGTTTTTTCTTGTTATTTATGTTGTTATAACTCACCTTATTTGTAACACAATACTATTAAGATAGACTACATGAATATCAGAATTAATCATAGACTAAAACTCTGGCAACCCTATATCAGTCTCCAATTTTTTTTTTTCCCAAAAAGCCTAGGAACCACTAATCTAATCCAAACTCTCATTTTATAGATGGGGAAACTGAGGCATAGAGTGGCAAAGTGCTTTACCAATTAATAGAAGATGCAGGCTGAGAGTCTCCTGGCCCTGAAAGGTAAAAGCTAAGGCTACAAAAGTAGTTACATTAAAATACACTGCAGAGAGCATTTACTTAGTCACATTAAGAAACCTAGATTTTATAGTATAGGCAAAGGCAAATTATGGGATATTTTGATAAGGGAAAGTGACATAATGAAAATGATGAGTTGGGGCAACTGGTCTGGCAACAAAGTACAGCATAAGTGCCCAGAGGCAAGGAGATGGATTCAGAATCTAATGATTGATTACCTTCATCTATAAAATAGAATCTAAGATGCCATCAGTTATAAGAAGCACTTACATACCCCAAAGAAAGAAAAATTCCTATCAATAAAATTATAACAAAATGATTTATCATTTTGGAATTCTGTTTTATGCATATTGAATTGCTCTTGTATACTTATTTAGACATTGTTCTCATTTTTATCATATATTACTCTTGAGCATTTATGAAAGTAAACTATGAGCCAAATGGATTGGTTAAGGCCATGGTTCCCAAAATATGTACCAAGCCACCTCAAGGAACTCACAGCGGTATCATGGGATATTTTATATTTTCAAGGGAAAAACAGTGATCCTTGGACATCTGTTATTCATGGTGCCAACAATGAGCTTGAGGTTATTCATAATTTTAACATTAGATCAGGCTACATTCTACATTCCTTTTGATGACACTGTATTTTGTGAAGCTGGAGTATTGGCAATTGCTGTGAGAAAAAAAGGAAATACTAGACTTCCAGTTATGAAATAAGTAAGTCATGGGGATGTAATGTACAGCTTGGTAACTATAGTTAATAATGCTATATTGGATATTTGAAAGTTTGTGAAGAGAGTAGATCTTAAAAGTCCTCATTACAAGAAAAAAAATTACAGCTATGGTGATGGATGTTAACTAGACTTATTGTCATGATCATTTTGTAATATAAATAAAGATCAAATCATTATGTTGTACACTTGAAAATAATATGTATGTCAATTATAGTCATAAAACAAGCAAATAATGCAAAAATAATGTGGAACAGGATTAAGAGTTGTGCGGTGCCCAAAAGCAACCTACCACATTAGAAAGTAATTCTAGTTATTTAAGAATGAAACAAAAATATTATTTTTTCAGATTTTCAAATGGCTACTAAATTGTTGGACCTAAGTATTTCATAAATGGAACTGTTAGATATTTCTCTTGGCTTCGTGCTATGAAAAAGTACTAAGACTCTAGAAATGCGGTGAACCGGGGAAGTTTAGGAATCTGTGGGTTGAGGTGTTCCTAAAACCTCTTCACATTCATAGAGCAACTCTTCTGGATCACTCTTTGATTCAGAGTAGTCCGCGCCAGTGTTTTATCTATATGTTATCTTCCGTGTGCCGTTAAAAGCATTGGTGATGCCTCATTTTCTAAAGAGTGCTCCACTAGAGTCACTGCAGTCTTTTCCAAGCCCCATTCATTCTGAAAATTTTGTTTCTGGAAAACATCTCAGGGTGTTTAATAGAGGTTTTTAGATAATAATCAGGACTCATAATCCTTCCTTAAACAGTCTGTTAGGAGCTAGCAGTTGAGAACAGTGAATTCCATTCATACCACCAGGAAAAATATGTCAGACTGAGCTAACATAGTCAATGACAAATGCACTACAACTGCTATCTGGCCAATAGCAATTGTAAGGGGCCCCAGAGTGTAAAACTTATTTCACTTGCAAATATGTTAAAATGTGAAAAAAGATTTATTTATTAACAAATCAACAAAATGTATTGCTATCTGTCTCACATTGTTACCAGAGTTGAGGTAATAATGTGAAAAGATGATTTATAAACCATAAAGCACCACCAAAAGTATTTTGATGAGGTACCAGGTGATAAGGGGCTGAACAAGGGTATTGAAAGAGGCTGTAGAAAAAGGGCTACAAGGTTGAGGCACTGAAATAGAATCAATAGGATTTTAAAATCAGAGCACAAAGTAAATTGTTCAACTCAAGAAGACTGCTATAGGTGCTTGGTGAGGTACTATGAGAAATGCACGATCCATCTGGCAGTCTGTTGGTCCTCTTTGTTATATCCCATTCCACAGTTAGGGCTATAGACTCAAGTTATGTGCTCCTGACCCTGATATTTATTCAATGGTAAAATCTAGAGTCCTTGGTAAAATTATGACGGAAGGGAAGAAAATGTTCTAGATATTTATAGCAAATCATTTATATATTTCATTTTTGAAAAGCAGTTTAAATTTGTAGTTAAGGTATAAATTCACTGGTTTTGGTAGAACCAGACATGGATTACAAGTTCTGACCATACCTCTTAGTAGCTGTATGACCTTAGACCTCCAAACCTCGTAAAATAGGACTAATTATAATATCAATCTATAGGGTTGTAATGAGGAATGAATGTGATGAAGCATAAGTCACAGTGCTTGGCTTACATTTAGTATTTAAATGTTAAAAACACAAAGATACTTCAGTTCTTTTGCCACCTCTTTGGCAGGGCTGGAATACTTTCTCATGGGAATTTGTTCCCATGCCTAAAATTTTGTTTAGAAAAGTTTCATGACTGATTAATAAACAGAAGCAAATGTGAATCATATGTAGGATCTTTCCACTGATTCCGTCTTCACTAGTTTGCCATAGTCTATGCTACCATCATGTTTTTTCCAACTCAGAATCCTTCTAACTGGAAATCTTCTTTCCACTCTTGGCTCACTGGAATCTGTTCTCCACCCTCATTTTTAAATGTTCTTCCAATTCTATGACTACTCAGGTTAAAATCCTTCCAACAGTTTTTCATTTCAGTGAGAATAAAGCTCAAATTCAATACAAAGCTCAGATTTTCCAAGTCTGGTGTTCTACCTCGCCTCCTACCATATTGCTTCTCTCCAACAATGTTCATCTGCCTTCTGTTCCTTCAGCATACCAAGCCCATTCCCACTGTAGGGACTTCTGTGTTCCCTGTGCATAGCACTATTCACTCTCTATTTTTCTTGTTCATTAGTTTATTTAACAGCCATGTTTTCTCCATCTGCCCCCAGTTCCATCCCTCAGAATGTAAACTCCATGACAGCAGACATTGTCTTGTTCTTTGCTATATACCCAGTGCCTAAAGCACTATCTGGCACATACTAAGCATTCTATAAATAATTGCTTAATCATAAATGAACACATACAAATTAAACATCAGCACAGTACCATTATATATCTACCCTTTGGGGCATACATTTCTTTTTTTTTTTTTTTTTTTTTAAAGATTTTATTTATTTATTTGACAGAGAGAGACACAGCGAGAGAGGGAACACAAGCAGGGGGAGTGGGAGAGGGAGAAGCAGGCTCCCCGCAGAGCAGGGAGCCCGATGCGGGACTCGATCCCAGGACCCTGGGATCATGACCTGAGCCTAAGGCAGTCGCTTAACCAACTGAGCCACCTAGGCGCCCTGGGGCATACATTTCTTAAGAGAAATGTATAAGCAATAAATAACAGCATATATTACGATTTATACCTGGTAGTGAAGGATTGAAAGAGTCTGCCCAGGTACTGACAGACTGAATTTGCACAAAGCCAAGGAAATGATGTCTTATTGTCATTTCCCTTTGTTTTAAAACTATTCAGTAACCAAGAGCTCACTGTAGTGTTTTTCATTTTATATCTAAAAGGCCTTTTGGTTCTAGTTCCTAAAAGATTTCCTTGTCCGTTTTTTTGAACAAACAGTACATTGCAAAGATTGACATTCCATAGCAATTTGAATCCCTTACAGTTACTTGATTCTCCTAGTATTTAACAAATAAACCATTCTAAGATACCAGGCTGGAGGGTGCTCTGAATAGCCGTCAAGTGGAGGAGACATTTATCTCTCCATGTATCTATACATATATGGGAATCAATCTCTCTCTGTCTTTCATTTCCTCTATTTGTTGTTGGTAGAGAAAATTTCGACTTACAATAGAAATTTATATCTTTGAATTCTTTACTCACAAAGCTGGCAAAAACTGGGGGCCAAACACACTTCATTCCAGTATGAAGGACTAGTCTCTTTCAAGCACTCAGCAGTTACAGCTTAAAAATCTGTCTGCATAATAATACTTACTCAAGGAAAATCTGTAACTAAATTACTGGGAAAGTACAGCAGAAGGAAATGGTCCTCAAACTCTGAATCAGTGTAAAAAGATTCTATTCAGTTTATTTAAATTAAAATGTTTACTGAACAACCGCTATTATTCTCCAACTATAGGCAGTCATCAAGTCAGACACCCAAGGTGGAAGAGAGAGCCTTGGGAACAGCATGTAAAATGTCAAGCACAAGGCTAGACACATGAAAGGTACTCAGCAAATATTGGCTTTCCCCTCAGTTTCTTGGTTCCTCCTACGATTCTGGGGACATGTCCTCAAAGGTACTGTAACTCAACTCAGATGTACACTAAGGTGGGTAAAGGTAGGGACAGCAGCCCAATGTGACAGTATTCTGTGCCCAGAATGGGGCAGGACACTTCACATACATAAAATCCCATTTCCATCCTCATAGGTAGGTATTTTATTCCCATTTGCCAAAATAGGGAATGGAGGCACTGAGAAACTAAATAAATTGCCCAGTAATAAGTGGTAGACCCAGAATGCAAATTAAATTCTGGTCATTCATAGCCATATTCATTTTGCTCAGAACACATTTATTGTTCACCTTGAATCCCTGAGGCTGAGGATTCAAACAAACAGGACATGCTCCAAATACTCAAAGAGCTTTCACTTAATGTGGGAAGATACATATAAAACAAGTAACTTTTTTAAAGTAAAAATATTATGGGGTGCATGAGTGGCTCAGTCAGTTAAGCATCCGACTCTTGATTTCGGCTCAGGTCATGATCTCAGGGTTGAGAGTTGGAGTCCCGTGTAGGGCTCCACGCTGGGCATGGAGCCTGTTTAGATTCTTTCTCTTTCTCTCCGTCTGCCCCTCCACCCCCCAAAAAAGGTGAAACTATTATAACAGAGGTATGCTTGGTAGGACAAAAGAGAAAATGTCTCACTTTGCCAGGGTGAAGTGAGGGTGGGCAATAGTGAAGACTTCCTCAGGATGAGGAAGATGAGTCTTGAAAAACTACACAAGCACCCATGGGGCAATCTCTGAGATGAGGAGAAGGAGGAGATGAGGTGGTGTGGGAGTGAGGGGGGAGGAAGACAGTCTGGGTGTTGGGAACTGCAAATGCTAGGTCCAGGGGACTTTAGGGAATGGCAGCTCTTCCCATTTGGTCTGGAATGTGAGTGTGTGTGTGATGGCAGTGGCAGGAGATAAGCCTGAAGAAGGGAGTAAAGACCAGGCAGGAGGGGCTTGTGTCAGGCTGAGGGATTCAGACCTTACTTTGTAGGTAATGGGACCCAGTGAAAGATTTTAAGCAAGGAGATGACATTCTCAGAATGGTATCGCCTAAAGGTCCTCTGTCAGTTGTATGGAAGAAAGACTAGAAAGAGACATATTCGAGGAGTCAGGGAGACCTGAGTAAAGGCTTCTGTACCAGTCCTGGCAAGAGAGGCTGAGGCTCTGAATCAAAGGTTCAGAAATGTACCTCTCTGGGCACTCTCCACTGTCCAATTTAGCTTGGTGTGCTCCTTGTAGCAGCTCCGGACTTTTGGCAACATTAACCAACTTCCAGGGATAGGAGAGCCCTATTCTCAGCCAGTGTCTGGCACTCACTTTTCTGTTCAGTCCTCCAGTTGGATTTTATGTAGGTTGTTGTCCCAGTGATGGTGGCCTTGCAAGGGTTCTGAAATTAGCCCATTAGTCACTCCTTGCTTCAAGTTAAAGAGACTCCTATTAAAGTACAGCAGATTCCCTAGGAGGAATGCAGCATTATCAGCCACAAATGACTTGCCCTTAATTGCTTCACCAGATTAATTGGGTGGCTCCCCAGCAGGGCCTTAATCAAAGGGGGGCAGAACAGGTAAATGTTGATAAGTGACAGAGTAAATGAGATTCAAAGCACTGGGCACAAGCTGGGGAGAAAGAACTGTCTTCAGCAATTTGGGCAGAAATGGAGCATAAAATACACAGGAGAAGATCAGGAAAGAAGGAGGAGCAAAGAGCTTACATACAAAGGTTACATCAAGCAAGAAACCAACTTAAGATATCCCTTTCACCATCTATGACCATTCCTCAGTCCTAAAGAGAGACCATCACCTGAGACAGGAATGTAGAATAATCAATGTCATTCCTTCATTTCATTCAGCTCTTACAATGTGCTGAGCAGAGTACCGGATACTTTCTATGCATTTTCTCAGTCAGCCCTTACTACCATGCTATGAGGTAGGCTTACTGTTTCCAGGTTTCCCAGGAGGCGACTGAGGCTCAGGGAGTTTAAGTAAATTGCCCACAGTCATTCAGCTGAGTAGCAGAGTCAGGATTTGAGTCTAGATGCATCTGGTTCCAGAGTCTTAACTAGTAACTCAACTGCTTCAGCACTCCAGCAATCACTACTTCAACTCTTCTCACTGGTGTGGGGTCAGCCTGTAGAGGTAGTCTAGCCTTTAGGAGTCATTGGATGCATTTTAAAAGGCTCCAACCCCAGTCCAGCTCCCATCTACACCAAATCTAGGCACCTTACTATATACATCCTTACCATAGCCCAGAGCTGCACTCTGTGGCTCACCAGGAGACTCATTATCCCTGCAGTTTGAGCGTGAACAGAACAGACATCCTGAGGAAGCTGCTGGGTTCTTGCAGCAGTAAGAAGATGGAGCTGGGATTACAACCCAGGTCTGTCTGACCTTAAAGCAAATACATGTCTACTTTATGTCCCTCTCAGGAGATGATGCTTGAGCTGAACTTGAATGATGGGTCAGAGAGGTGAAAGTGAAAACTGTAGGCAGAGGCAATACCATAGGCAAAGGCATGTAGGCATGATGCAGCAAAAAATTGCTTGAGAATGATGAGGAACTTAAGGTGCTTGTGGGAGAAGACAGATAGCAGGAGATGAGAATGGAAAGGACAGTGAGAATGAAAAGGCTGTTTGAGGTGATGTTGAAAAGGTGAGGACCTGGGAAACACCCAGTGGAGGAGGATGCCCTTGTCAGTGAGACGATGCAAGCATCTGGTAAATACTGAAAGGACAAAGACTACAGTGGAGTTAGCTGGTTAGTACTAAGTTGTACTGAAGCCTTACAGAGGGGTGATTGGAAAGCCTGAGAGTTTGCCAAAAAGCCCTTATCTCCTGCAGTGTGAGAGCAGTCACAGCTGAGGAGCAAGATCAAAATGTGATCGTTGAGGTTGCTGAACTCTACTGATATTAAATGCTCACAGTCAAAGCATGTCTTATGTACTAGGGTAAGGGCTGACGTTGGGAAAACCTGGGACCCTGAAACATGAAATGGAGACATCTGAGTGAGAGCTTCTGTGGCTCTTAACTCTGTAGAGCCCCCTGAAATCTCAGAGCTTGAAGAGGTGGCCCAGCTCCCTGGAGGAAGAGTTAAAAGCCCTGAGAGGGAATATTCTGCTGAGTTCTTTTCCCCATGAAGCAATAGATAACCCCCTCGGGAGCTCATCCCACCTTCACTCCTGGCTGCCAGGAGTGTTGATCCCCCAATCTGGCACTATCCTTTCAGCAAATTGACTATCTTCTTGGTGGTAAATGAACTACATTGAACCCCTTTCACTTTAAAAGGTTCACCCTCGCAGGGATAGATATTTATTCTGGATGTGAATTTGCCTTTTCTTTCAATAGGTCCTCAAGTGGCATCACTATCTGGGGGCTTACAGGATACTTGATCCATAGGATGAAATCCACATAACATAGCATCTAATCAGGGAAACCACGGCTCAGCAAAGAATTCACTGCTTGCATCACCCATTGCACCTTCCAGAATCAGCCAGCCTCATACTGGACTGTAAAAGAACAACCTACTGAAGACACATCTGAATAACATTCTTAGATGCAGTGTTCTGTAAGGATGGGATGCCATCAGAGACCTCTAAATGACCTCAGTGGGAAGAATACATGGATCTGGAAACCAAGAAGTAGAAATAGAAATGGCCTCACTTATCATCACTGTCAATGGCTCAGTGGAAATCTCTGTGTTTCTCATTCCTTCAACTCTGGACTCTGCAAGGTTAGAGGTCCTAGTCACCAACAGGGTACATTCTTGTGAGAAACAGAATAAGGATCCCCATGAACTAAAAGCTATGATCGCTGCCAGATCACTGTGGACTCCTTGTGTCCAAGTACTGGCAGGTAAGATGTGGAGTCACCATCTTGGCAGAGATAACTTAACACAACCAGCAGGAAGAGGTAGGGCTGCTTTGACAAAATGAGGACAGGAAAGTAGATGTATGCAACCAAGGTGGTTTGCTTGGGTGTGTCTTGATACTTTCTTGCCCAGTTGTAACTGTGAATGAGCATGTGCAGCAGCCACAGCCTGAGAAGGTTATGATTTCCAAGATAAATCATCCCTTAGGATTGAGGTTTTGGGTTATGGCACTAGGTCACCCAACAAGACTGGCAGAAGAGATAGCTTAGAGAGAGAGGAGGGAGAAGATGATTATCATTAAGGCTTGAGATCAATGGTAGCAATGGGGGCTGTAGTTTATCCCTATGGGAGAACTCCCTCTTCTAAGTTTCCCTTCAGGAATAGAGGTACATGAGGACCACAGAAAACATGAATGGGGAAATGAATCTGTGCAGTAATCTGTGTAAAGTGTGGCAATCATGGAGATACAGTTGATGGTCCATATCTCCACACTACTGTAAGAGACACAGTTGATGGATGAATTCTGTCTTCTACCCTGGAAGCACTAAGACCATACTTTCCACAGACTGCCCCCAATCACTGACTGAGTACAGCAGGGTCATAGAGCCAGTCCACTTCTGTTCAACACAGGATTCCTCTAACAGGAAACTTTGGCTCAGTGATGTCTAATCAGCACAGCTGAGATTTTCTTCTGAGCTGCATTGTGGTCTGTGGCTTCTCCCATCTAATCCTTCCTTCCTTCTCTCCTTTCACAGGTATCAGACCTGCAATGTGATTTAAAAACTCTCTCTGCCTACTCCAACACCTTTATCTTGCACAGGCACTTCCCTCAATAGATCTCTTGCATGTCTAATCCCATCTTGGTAACGGTTTGTCAGAGGTCCCAAACTGACGCACCTACTACATGTTCCAGAAAATAGGAATCCTGTCTGCCTTGTTTAGTACTGTATCCCCAGTGCCTAGCACCATTCCTGGTAATTGAATTAATCAATGCACTCATTAATCATAGCAGCATCAATAGCATGGTAGCTGTGGGACCCAGACTGGATGGAAAGGGAGACAAGTCTATATCTCTTTCAGGAATACTGAAAAAGAAAAGTGAAAGAGAAGTAAGATTTGGGGTTGAAGGTGACTAGAAAAGAAAGCAGTATGAAAGGAGCTCTTTTGAGCTTAGAGAGGCTTAGTCACATAAGTTGAGGAGAAGTCAATGATGAGGGAAAGACCGAAGTTACACCAGAAATGGGATAAAATTAAAGAAATGAGGAACAGAGTGAGGATGGGGGCAGGGAAGGGGTGGGAAGTTGAGCAACTGCCTTGGAGTCTCTATTTTTCTAATGTTACAGGACAAAAGATTGTCTGCTGAAAGAGAGAATGGGGAGCAAGGGATCGTGGAGACCAAGGGGAGATTGGGTGAAATAGCCCCTGATGGTGAATGGACAAGCACATTCTGGGACATGTGGAAAACTGAGGGGAGGGGCCTCTGCTGAGGCTGGAACCATGCATCTGTAAAATCAGCTATGGGATTTTCTTCAACATCTCCTAGGGGCCCCTGCGTAGAATGGAAATGTTAGACAACTATGATAATACAGGGTTGGAGTGGCAGGCTCTGGCAGGGAGTCAGGTGGAACAATGGTGAGCAAGAGGAAGGTGCTGTTAACTTATTTTAAACAGTGATTTACCAAAATCCAGATTGGAGGAAAGAGACCTACTCCCACTTGAAGGAATATTAAACTGACCATCTCTATTCCTGCATCTTGTCTAATTGTCCCACATGAAAGTATTTTCCGCCCGCAGATGAAGTCCTGGAGGCTCAGAGAGGTTTAAGAAACATGACCAAGTTCCCTCAACTTGTGTGTGTGGAAAAACTCTTCCAAGGTTTGGAATTGACTGGGGTTAGGGTGGGGTGGGGAGACAAGATGCTTAAATCTCATCTAAATATTATTTTATACTTTTAAGAATGTGTACTTAAGATTTTATTTTATTTTTAAAGATTTTATTTATTTATTTGACAGAGAGAGAGACAGCAAGAGCAGGAACACAAGCAGGGGGAGTGGGAGAGGGAGAAGCAGGCTTCCTGCCAAGCAGGGAGCCCGATGCGGGGCTCGATCCCAGGACCCTGGGATCATGACCTGAGCCGAAGGCAGACGCTTAACGGCTGAGCCACCCAGGCACCCCTGTACTTAAGATTTTATACTTATTCTTAGGAATATTCAAGAAGGGAGGCTATAACTTACATGGTTAGAATACTAGGTCATTGAATAAATAGTAACTGCACTGACTTTTCAAAAACTGATGAGCAAGTGTTTGGGCTGAATTCCATTTTTTTCCCTCTCTTTTAACAAACATCAGGGCTGTTTTATATATAAATTAAAGAATAATTTTTATCAAGCAGATAGAGACAGTTTTGTAGGTGAGCATACCAATCTTTGCTATGTGTGGGATGAGACACCATATTTTTATGGTGTGGTTGACAATTGATGTGGATTTCAAATTTCTTTTTTTTTTTTTTTAAGATTTATTAAGAGAGAGAGAGAGTGCACAGGGGGGGGGGCGGAAAGGAGGGGGAGAGAGAGAGAGAGGATCCCAAGCAGACTCCCTGCTGAGCACAGAGCCCCACATGGGGCTCAATCCTAGGGACCCTTGTACCATGACCTGAGCCTAAATCAAGAGCTGGCCGCTTAACTGAGTCACCCAGGCACCCCTGAATTTCACATTTCTTAATGTGCACTTATTAAGTGAGTTTATGGTTTTGACTGTTGTTCTCATTACATGTTAACTGTAACACTTCATAGATAGTAGCTAGGTCAAGGAGGCTTTTCTTAAAGAAAACAGAAATAATTGCCCTTGGCTATGTTCAAAATGGGCTCTGACAAGAATTTTAAGAAGTTTTGCAAATGAGGTTGCTCTTGGAAACTTGTTTACTCATTATGAGGCCCTTCATCCATTATCTGATAAAGACAATTTGAGTCAAGTAAAGGGTGAAGTTCAAAATGAAAGCAATAAAGGATTCATTTTCAAATCTGATGATGACTATCTTCCCATAAGCATTCTAGTGAATTTAGATTTATGGACATATGTGACTCTGCAACATGTCTTAAAATTATCGTGGATTCCCTGTGGTGCCATCTCTGACAGCTGGCCTCCTGCCAATGTGAGACTGGACTATTAAGTACACAGCATTACAGACAACTATGAGAAGCATGGTTCAGGCTGTCAGTCCTTTTTGTTTTTTAAGAAATTAACTAGAAGAAATGTGAAAAGATTCATTATACACAAAAGAGGCAAGAGAATTGCTTTCCTTGTGTTTTTCCTACTGGAGCTGAAAGAACGAGTTTGCTGAATCATGTGTCATGAATAAGCACTTCTTGGAGGGGAAGTTTTATTAAAATAATGTTTTTAAAATCCAAGATGAGTCAAATCTGCTAATTTTTTTGTGAATTGTTTAAAAAAATAGTTCAATAACAGTGTCAGAAAGAATTTATGCTGCCAGTTGATTCTGGATCACTGTTAATGAGGTAAGACCCTCACTTACAAGTAATACACAATTTACAGTAGGTTTATGTTTCCATTTATTTTGTAAGTGGACAGTTCAGAGCTCAGGATACATCTTGCTAAAGAAAAAGTACTGACAGAGAGCCAGTGTGGGCCAGATTCCTATCACAGGAGGAGTTTTAGATACTGAAACATTTAGATACCTAATCCCACAAGGCTGCCCATTTTCTAAGCGAGAGTGGAGGCCCATGTAACCTGCATGGAGCTACAGTCAGGACCAGCGGTGTCAGTGTGTGCTGTGTGTCCTGTGAGAGGGCCATGGCACTCAAGAGGAAAGACACAAAGCTCAGAGAAATTCTACCCAATTCTTAGTCCAGTGAACTACCGAAATAGAGATGCCACTTCCAGATGCAAATCTTTCTTTCTGGCCCAGCCCTCTTCAAATCTTGGTGCCTCTGACACCTCCCCAGTCTCCCTTCCAGAAAAACTGAAGCTGTTTCTTGCCTGCGCTGGAACCTGGTTCCCCAGCAGCCTGCCCAGGGGTAGAAATAGTATTTGCCCATGGGTTCTAACATACACAGAACTGGAAAAACTGTTTAGAAACAGAACCCAGCCCAGCTCAGTTTAGTCCCCAGGCAGAGAGATAATCAGGATTTGTGGCAGTGGGACTGAGAGCAAGCAAGTCTACAAAGAGGATGGAGAATGGAAGGGTGATGAATTTCCAAGCCTGAAGGAGTTTGCAGCAGCCTGGTAGTTATGGGTGGAACTGTCCACTTACAAAATGGAAGGGTGATGAATTTCCAGGCCTGAAGGAGTTTGCAGCAGCCTGGTAGTTATGGGTAGTTATGGGTAGTTATGAGAGAAGGATAACCTAATGGAGAACCAAGTCATTTCTTCTTTTTATTTTTATTTTATAAGCTCTTGTGGTGGTTTTTAAGTACATCCACAAATTCTTTCACTCTCCTCTCATCAACTGGTGAAATCTGTAGAGCCTCCCCTTGAACCTGACTAGACCTTTGTGACTGCCTCCGTGAACAGAATCCAGTGGAAGTGACACTGAGTCACTTTCAAGGCTAAATTAGAAAAGGCCTTGCAGCTTGTGCTGGTATCTCTTTGGATATTTGCTCTACTCACTGTGGGAGGTCTTGGCCACCTTTTAAGAATTCTGCTGTAATTCTACCTGACACCACATGGAGAGACCACAGAAAGAGAGAAAGATGCCCAAGGAATGCAAACTGTTCTAGCCCCAGCTGTTGGAGTTTTCCTAGTCCAGGCATCAGTGCTGTGAGTGAAAAAGCCTTCATGATGACCCCAGGCTCAGCCACCTTTCCACCGCAACCACATGAGAGAACCCAAGTGAAAACTGCCTGAGTCCTGTCAACTCCCATATTTGAATGCCAAATAAAGAACTGCTTTTGTTTTGAGCCAGTGAGGTGTGGTTTGTTACCTAGCCACAGACAACCTGAACAGACTATCTCTCTATAAAAAAGAGGCTTTTACTTTTCCTTTCTCAAAATGGCAAATATTCTGAAGGCCTGGAGCCCTCTCTGCTCAAGGGAAGGTTAAGAAGTTTTAATTTTCAAAGGTCTGCCCCCACCCCCACCCTCTTTTTTTTTTTTTTT
>NC_138375.1:63857354-63863825 GCF_054177405.1 Leptonychotes weddellii | reverse complement strand
TAACTTGGGTGCAGAGGTGGCAGGGGTCATGACTAGCAGAAAACCACATTAGCACGAATTAAGGAGGAGCTCAGTGCAACTATGATGAGTGCAACACCAGATTCTCCTCTCTCAGTTTTATGAACTGCACAAGCTGCTTGGGATTCTTATATAATGCTAGACGGGAGGAGGGCCTCCTAAACATGACTGATACTGAATTTCCTATCATGTGATACGATTTTGAAAACTTAAGAAAAAAAAAATCCTTTCTTGTCCCAAGATTTATTAAACCAATCTAACCTAGTTATATACATATATTTGTGAATGACAGAGATTACCTTAACCATCCCAAAGGTGTTTGTTATCCTTGCAAGAGGATTTAACATTAAAAAATTAAATGAATTCCTCATTGAGGAGAATTGTAGGTAATGTAAAAAAAAAAAAAGAAAAAAGAATAATTAAGTCATGGTAAGATAGTCATCCAGGGCTTTAGAAGATCCATTAAGCTGCCCTTGCTCCTAGGATCCCTGTTCCTCCATTTCTGGAATGACGAGATCTTTCAAAGCTCCAAGGTGGTTTGAGCTTTTTAAAGCTTCAAGGCGATTTTCGTTTGTTTATTTGTGGAGATGTCAAATGTGAAGTTTGTTTGACACAAAATGCCCAGGCACACATAGCTGTTGCTATGAATCATATCCTCTGTATATCCTCTGTATACCAAGGAAGAAATCTCAAACTGTTCCCATTTTATTTCCAGATAGCCTTTAAAATAACCAAGTGAGATTAGTCATTTAGACTTAAAGACCCAGAAACTGATTGCTGGAAGCATTTAATCCTTAATGTTGCCTCCTCTTCCTTCCTGGTCTCCCTAACTAAAATAAACCAGTCATTAGTCTTTGTCCATGAAATAAAATTAAATCGACTAAGGTTTCTTTGCAATATTTTCTTTCTGTCTTAACCATGTATTACAGTTGATCAGAATAATTAACAGCGATCCTATCTAGGTGGGAAGGTATTTTGATAACCTGACAACCGATCTGAATTCCAACTCCATGAAGGAGACTTGGCAGAATGTTGGTAGGGTGTTCATATATATGCACTGTTCAAAATCAAAGAGGAAAAAAAATGAAATTCTGTTAAAGATGGCCCAAGATGAAGGCATTGAGCTTCCAGTCCTGAGAACTGCTGATGAGTTCTTTTCAAGGTGAGGTGTGCCCTTGCTGCAGACAGGGTTTAAAGGGATCAAAGGAACAAATAAACAGAAGGTGTTCTCAGAAATCCCGGCCTGATTGCCTCAAAGAAGTAGAAATAGATCAAATCAAAGCATTTTTTAAAAGATGCCAAGGTGGCTTTTTTAAAAGATCAGCATCCTAGGGCGCCTGGGTGGCTCAGTTGGTTAGGCGACTGCCTTCGGCTCAGGTCATGATCCTGGAGTCCAGGGATCGAGTCCCGCATCGGGCTCCCTGCTCGGCAGGGAGTCTGCTTCTCCCTCTGACCCTCCTCCCTCTCATGCTCTCTGTCTCTCATTCTCTCTCTCTCTTAAATAAATAAATAAATAAATAAACAAGTAAATAAATAAATAAATAAAAAAGATCAGCATCCTAAATGCCAGATGGCTAATGAAGGTCAGGCAGGCAACTTCCGTAACTTGCCATTATGTGTTTAGTCATACGCCTTTATTAGGAAAATAATGGATAACTTTCTCCTTAGCAACTTTTAGGGAGTATTTTTTCTATAATGTGTAAAAAATTAAAAATATGACTGCAAACATGTAGTAGCATAAAAGCAATTTAAAGTTTATTTTTTTCTGGTAGAGCTAGGAGGGCAAATGAACCTCACAATAGCCATGTTTATGCTCCAAATGAGATTAATTGCTTTTGCTTACAACTGGAGAAGTCTTAGTGAATCTGAACCACACTTTTGCCAACTTTTGACTTCGAGAACCAAAGTTGAAGAGGATAAAGCTGAAGCACACAGTTAAAATGGCTTTTGTAGTACAGATTTTAGAGACTAGAGGGCATAATTGTTTTAGCTGATCCAAGGCAATGGAAAGCAAAATCTATTAATCTGTTTATTACACAGTGACCTAGAGGTTTTAAAATTTGGATCATGAATGCAAGCTTGTTTTTCATTAAAAATCCAAATCACTGTCTGCTGGAAGGAGCAGCAGAATAAAATGTGCATTTTCTGTGGTTGTTGTGGATGTTTTTGCAGAGGCCCTAGGCTTATGAGAGAAAATAGAGCACACTTCAAGGGGCCTTTTGCTTTAGTGTATTTTCCTGTCTTAAATCTATCAGGCTGTCCACTTGGTCTTCACTTGGGCTCTTCCTCCGCAAAATAGCAGCCCTCCCTCCCCACAAAGAATATGTATGTGTGTATGTACATGTGTATGTATACAGTGTACTTGACAAGGATCTCAATAATTAGTTGAATATAATTATGAAAATAGAGTTGATTCTAGGTAGTGAGATTATCTTTTATGAAAAAGTTTTTTTTTTGTTTTTTGTTTTTTTTTTAATGTACACTTCTCAATAAATTTTCTTCCAAAGAGATTAGCTACTTGATGACATTGTGTGGTGCTAATACTGTTTTTACTTTTATCTGGCTTCCTCTTACTTAAGAATTCCTGGGTCTTCTTTAACATTTTACCTTCTTTGATATGATACCCTTCTGGTTTTCGCTCCTTACATATTATATGTAACCCCAAGCCCCAGATCACTTTCCTCTGCATTAATTTCTTCTGCTTCTGTTCATGCCAGCACACCGATATGGAGGGAGAACAGTAGAAAAGTGACTTCCACACTCACAAACTCCTGCTTAATTTCATCATGTCTTTGCCTCACAAACCACAATTCTTATTACCACTGTTAAAAAAAAAAAAAACAACAGCGGCGCCTGGGTGGCTCAGTCGTTAAGCGTCTGCCTTCGGCTCAGGTCATGATCCCGGGGTCCTGGGATGGAGCGCTGCATCGGGCTCCCTGCTCCGCGGGAAGCCTGCTTCTCCCTCTCCTGCTCCCCCTGCTTGTGTTCCCTCTCTCGTTGTGTCTCTCTCTCTGTCAAATAAATAAATAAAATCTTTAAAAAAAAAAAATTCAACTGAGTAAATTTAAAGATCTAGTTGGCTTTCTTCAATGATTCATGAATTGGGCAGCATCCCATCTAGCAAGTAGAAAGGAGCTCCTAGGAGTTGTACAAAATGGAAGGATTTTTATTAGCAGAAATAGGGCAGGCCAAGGAGGTTATTAGCAAAAGAAAAGAAAGGGTTGTTTCAGACAGGGCCACATTCCCTTCGGGGCAAGGGCAAGGGGTCTTATTTTGCAGATTACTTCACTAGTGCTGATCAGGAAATTCCAGTCTGATTGGTTTAAAATCCACTCTTAGGAGAGGCTGAAATTGTAGTTAGGGTAGGTATTAAGTCTTGCAGGGGCTTAGCAAAAGTGACTCCATTTGGGATCTGTTGTTTCTTTTTAACACCACATTCAAATTTTCCTTGACTGATAGGTTGTCTTTCCTCTTTTTCTGCACACTGAAAGCCCACAAACAGGATATCTGTAACTAAGGAATGCAAGCGCTGAAGGAAATGGTGGGGGACTTTAATAAGTTTCTAGGTAAGGGATAAACATCTCATTAGATAAAACATTAAATACTTTTCCAAAACAAGCTTTTGACTTCTACCTCCAAAGTATATTTCAGATCCATCTACGATAGGCAGAATTTTGTTCCGCATGACCTTTACCTCCTGATTTTACTCTTGGGAATGTTACTTTCCATGGCAGAATGGATTTTGCAGGTGTAATTAAGGTTACTAATCAGATGACCTTCAATAGGAAGATTATCCTGGATTATTCAATGTAATCAAAATGAGCTCCTAAAAGCAGAGCTATTTCTCTGGCTGGTAGTAGAAGAGGAAGTCAGATATTTGCAGCCTGAGAAGGATTTAACATGCCATTGTTGGCTTAAAGATGAAGAGGCCATATCAAGGAAAGGGGAGCCTCATTCTATAACCCTTAAGGACCTGAATTCTGCCAACAACCTGAATGAGTTTGAAAGCAGAATCTTCCTAACAGCCTACAGATAAGTACCCAGTCCAGCTGATCCCTTGATTTCAGTCTTGTGAGGCCCTGAGTAGAAGACCCAGTTAAGAAATGCTGGACCCGGGGCGCCTGGGTGGCTCAGTCATTAAGTGTCTGCCTTCGGCTCAGGTCATGGTCCCTGGGTCCTGGGATTGAGCCTTGCATCGGGCACCCTGCTCAGTGGGAAGCCTGCTTCTCCCTCTTCCTCTCCCCCTGCTTGTGTTCCCTCTCTCGCTGTCTCTCTCTGTGTGTCAAATAAATAAATAAGATCTTTAAAAAAAAAAAGAAAGAAAGAAAGAAATGCTGGACCCAGACTTGAGGACCACACAACTATGTTTGTAGTCATTATTTACAGCAACAATTATAGAAATTATTATATCATTAATTTTTCTACTGTAGGATTTAAAAAGTCTTAACTGTTTAAGCTGTTTTCATTTCAGTTCTTCTGTTGTTTATAATTGAAAAAGAAAGTTTTTATCTCCTTCTCAAGCTATGAAAAATAAGTCCTTAAATTAGAACGTTTCCTTCTATACCAATGGGCCGTTGAATGTGTTAGCACTTTGAAGAAAGAATTCAATTCTCTTTACATTGGCTGAATGACTGTTAAGGACTAGGTTCTATACTATTCAGTTTACAGATCGTACTTTGAATCCTTGTAACAACTTATGTGCTACAAGGGAATATAAATGATTATATTGGGGGAAAAATAACAACCATCTCTGATGGTAAAAGAACAAGAAACATTCAAAAAGGAAGCAGGCATATAAGGAAACAGTTTATTTTTGAATCTGATTCTAGTATGCAATATATCCAGGATTTCAGAAACCAGCTACAGAGCTGAAGTGTTTCTGTTTTTAAGGCTAATGAATTTCAGGGCACAAACTGAACTGTATAACAAATATAAATTTTTAATTTTATATGGCAGCTTGTTTACTTTTGAGTCCTGTAAAAGAAAAATTGTGCCAGACCAGTTAAACAGGCAGGAAAACTTTATTCAAGATTATTACAAAAGGGGAGAAAGACTGTTGCAATAGAAGAGAGAAAGTGAACCCTACTGAAAGAAAAGGCAGGAGGATTCCTAGATGCTGGGGTCAGCTAGTGGAAAATACTGGAGAACTTGACGGGAAGCTAGTCAATGACATTAGGCCATCTGCATTTACTAAGTGTTGTTTTTTTGTTTGTTTGTTTTTGGTTTTTGGGTTTTTTTTTTTTTTTGAAGTTAGGGTCCTACCCTCCACAAAGACTGAGAAGGGCTCTTTCTTCATAATTCCATTTCAAAGGGATGGCTCCCTTGTCCTGGAGAAAAACATTCCTGGTAGTAGAAAATTTACATTTCAAGGAGAAAGGGAAAGAATTTACAATTGCAAATTTTCTAAAGTAAATGTTCTAAGAAAAAAGTAGCCAGGGGTACCTGGCTGGCTCGGTGGGTGGAGCATGTGAATCTTGATCTCAGGGTTGTGGGTATGAGCCCCATGTTGGGTGTAGAGATTACTTAAAAAAGATAAAATCTCAGGGCACCGGAGTGGCTTAGTCAGTTAAGCATCTGCCTTCAGCTCAGGTCATGATCCCAGGGTCTTGGGATCGAGCCCCACATCCGGCTCCCTGATCAGCGAGGAGTCTGCTTCTCCCCCTCTCCCTGCTCATGCTCTCTCTCTCTCACTCACTCTCTCTTTCAAATAAATAAATAAAATTTTTGAAAAGAAAAAAAAAAGATAAAATCTTGAAAAAAAAGAAATGGAAGGGAAAGAATAAGACAGCCGGAAGCCTGTAGTCAGGAAGAATTTTGAAATTTGGTCAAGTTGAAGGGAATGTTAAGGCCATCTTGGTCAGTCCCTCTTTTGCTTAGCCTTCAGAAAATGTAAATGTAGTCTTTTTGAAGAGTTTTATTTCCCAACAGCTAGACTCATTCCAACCCCTACCTACCTCCCACCAATTGTTCCATGGTTCCAGGCACTAAGGGCTAAGGTAGACTCCTCTGAATATCAATTGTCCACAGCCCAGTTTATGTCAGAGTGGTCCATAGTGCTGGGTTAGCACAACTCCTTACAAGGCCAGCAGCTCTCTGATGCTTCTATGCCAGATTTGGGGCACAGGAATTTTACTTCTAAATGGTCTATGAGCCAGTCTACCTAGATAACCAGGATGATTTTCTCTCTGACACATTCTTTTTTTTTTTATTTACTTATTTTCTTTAATTTTATTATGTTTTGTTAGTCACCATACAGTACATCATTAGTTTTTGATGTAGTGATCCACGATTCATTGTTTGCATATAACACCCAGTGCTCCATGCAATACGTGTCCTCCTTAATACCCGTCACTGGCTAACCCATCCCCCCATCCCCCTCCCCTCTAAAACCCTCACTTTGTTTCTCAGAGTCCATAGTCTCTCATGGTTCGTCTCCCCCCTCCGATTTCCTCC
>NC_138375.1:63807875-63856854 GCF_054177405.1 Leptonychotes weddellii | reverse complement strand
GTTCCCCTTTCTCCACAACCTCTCCAACATTTGTTTTTTCTTGCCTTATCAATTTTTGCCATTCTAACTGGTGTAAGGTGGTATCTCAGTGTGGTTTTGATTTGAATTTCCCTGATGGCTAATGATGATGAACATTTTTTCATGTGTCTGTTAGCCATTTGTATGTCTTCTTCGGAGAAGTGTCTCTTCATGTCTTCTGCCCATTTTTTGACTTGATTATTTGTTTTTTGGGTGTTGAGTTGGAGAAGTTCTTTATAGATCTTGGATATCAGCCCTTTGTAGTGTCATTTGCAAATATCTTCTCCCATTCTGTGGGTTGCCTCTTAGTTTTGTTGACTGTTTCCTTTGCTGTGCAGGTTTTTATCTTGATGAAGTCCCAGAAGTTCATTTTTGGTTTTGTTTCACTTGCCTTTGGAGATGTATCTTGAAAGAAGTTCAAGAAAAGAAGAAGAAAGAAGTTGCTGTGGCCGATGTCAAAGAGGTTACTGCCTATGTTCTCTAGGATTTTGATGGATTCCTGTCTCACATTGAGGTCTTTCATCCATTATGAGTTTATCTTTGTGGATGGTGTTAAGAGAATGGTCGAATTTCATTCTTTTGTATATAGCTGCCCAATTTTCCCAGAACCATTTATTGAAGAGACTGTCTTTTTTCCATTGTACATTTTTTCCTGCTTTGTTGAAGATTATTTGACCATAGAGTTGAGGGTCATATCTGGGCTCTCTGTTCTGTTCCACTGGTCTATATGTCTGTTTTTGTGCCAGTACCATGCTGTCTTGGTGATCACGGCTTTGTAATATAGCTTGAAATCAGGCAACATGATGCCCCCAGCTTTGTTTTTCTTTTTCAACATTTCCTTGGCAATTCGGGGTCTTTTCTGGTTCCATACAAATTTTAGGATTGTTTGTTCCAGCACTTTGAAAAATGTCATTGGAATTTTGAGCGGGATGGCAATGAAGGTATAGATTTCTCTGGGCAGCATAGGCATTTTAACAATGTTTATTCTTCTGATGCATGAGCATGGAATGTTTTTCCATCTTTTTGTGTCTTCTTCAATTTCTTTCATGAGTATTCTGTAGTTCCTAGAGTTATTCTTCATCTGATCAAACTAACATAACTTGATGGAGAGAAAGAGGGTACAAGAAATAAAAAGAAAAATAATATAGTTAATTTCTCAAACACATTTTTTTTCTGCCACACATCCTAAAATGTAGGCTGATTCATTCAACAAACATGAAAGCATTAAGACGCTAATGTTGTGCATTTATGTGCTAATTAAGAAAAACAAAGAAAATGCATCTCATTAGCCTAAAGTCATTGGAGTCTGAGTTTAGCTATCCATTCATATAGTTTATATAGTATTTAAGGATTTGTCTGAATTGGAGCAGTAAATTTAAATATTATATAATTGTTTTCCTCAGTAGCGCCTAATACTAGAAACCATAGTAATCATTCATTTTTTAAATATGCTTTTACTTTCATACTCTTAAAAGTTTTTGATTACATGCTATTGCTAGCTGTATAGGGATTTTCATAATTTAAGGTTTTTTCTTGATGTTTCTGATAATCACATTTAGTCAAAAAAAAAGAAAAGGGCAGTATATAACATACCACATAGAATGTATCTATTTGTGTCATTCTACAAAGACAAAGTTTGATTTTGCACATAATCTCTACATGAGAATGAGGCCTATGATAAAATTCTTAGAGATCATTTATTTGTCGAATATGGCTCTGGTGTTCCTGTCAGGAATAAGCATTATAATAAGTCCATGGAATGATTTCTGAAGAGGTTGAGCAATAAAATATCAAGAATTTTTTTTAGAAAATCTTGCAGTTTTAAATAACATAGCAGATACCAACAAACATAAGGTTGAACTCAATTCATGACGTTGCCATGACAACAGATCTTGAAAACTGAAAGTGAGGATAAAGATGAATAAAAATTTGGTTTGTGGACCTCATAAAAGGATCAAATCCTTAATTTTTTAAAAAATAAATTTTCCAATGCACAAGGTTTCTGTAGCTCCCTGGGCAAGTAGGCCCCTTCCCTACTGGATTTTACTTCTCTCTTTGCCTCCTAAGTTTTCCTGATGCTGCCACTCCACCCAGCCTCTTGAGTCTTTCTGCTTCCCTTGGCTCTTGACTGAAAAGTGGCAAAAAAAAAAAAGAAAAAAAATTCCATTTCTTTGTAGGGCAACAGAAACAGCCTGGAATACTCCAAGGGAGATTTTAATAAGTAAACAAAGGAAAACAAAAATAGTATTTAGCTCCCCAAATCATTTTTCAATGATTTCCAGGTGTGGCTCTCTTGACTTGAGCAGTTTATGGAACTGTGACTACAGGAGGGAGACCAACCCATCCCAGCTTTCCCAGGAATTCCCTGGTTTTAGCACACAAGCTGGGAAACCTCCTGGTCTTGGGAAACTGGGATGGTTGGTCACCCTACCTGTGTGTGGGAGGGTACCCTAAAAGCCTTCTTTTCCAATTCTTGGACTTTTTCCTCTCCAACTCCTTGTGTGTGTGTGTGTGTGTGTGTGTGTGTGAGAGAGAGAGACAGAGAGACAGAGAGAGAGAGAGAGAGACAGAGAGAGAGAGAGAGAGAACCAGAGCTCGAGAACATGCACAAGCAGGGAGAGGGAGAAGCAGACTCCCTGCTGAGCAGGGAGCCCGATGTGGGACTTGATACCCTGGGATCATGACCTGAGTCGAAGTCAGATGCTTAACCAACTGAGACACCCAGGCATCCCACCTCTCTAACTCCTTTAGTGTCCCTTTAAGGTAGACACAGATGATAGGAAGGTTGAATGAGCTGGTCTGGCTGAGAATGGAGGGGTCCCACTTATTCCAGTATGTTAGTAGGGCAACAATTAGAAGGCCATTGAGCCATGGACTTGTAAAGGAATATTTCACCACCTTAAGCAATACTCTCAGAAATAGATGTCCTCAAGCCCCAACAGTTTACCAAAAGTTTACTCAAGCCCCAGCAGCTACCCAAAAGTTTATCACAGGTGTTGCAGGTCCTGATATCAAAGATAAGCTAGATCTTTGGGTGGTGTGAATAGTCGAACTTGACAGCTATTCGACTGAGTACTTGTCAACGTTAAAACAAAGTGGCTTTAAAGACTTCTTGATCAAATAATCCAGCATACTTGGTCTGTTGTAGACCCAACCCACAAGTATGGACAAAGAGAATACCCTCAAATATTTTAAAATACTATATATAGTGAGTAATTAGAGGTGAAGAATTGACTTTACTGGAATTAGAGCTGACATTAACCTCAAATATTAGTGCAATTTTTTTTTTTTTTAAGCAGGGTCCACACCCAGTGTGGAGCCCAACACAGGGCTTGAACTCACAACCCTGAAATCAAGACCTGAGCTGAGATCAAGAGTCAGACGCTTAACCCACTGAGCCGCCCAGGCACCCCATGAGTAGAATTTTTATAAATAACTTTTATGCTTTTTTATGTGTATCCATGTAGAAAGGAATGAAAAGTACAAAAAAAAGAATAGAGAAGACAATGAAAATCATCAATAATCTTATTACACAGAGATATCCACAGCTAATATTTTATCATTTGTTTCTGACTTTCTCTGTATATACCAACACAGTACGCATATGTATCATATAACTATAATGTGCATGTGGTTTTCTAATCTTTTTTTTTTTGGACATAAAATTTGTTATGGACAGAATGTTTGTGTCCCTTTCCAAATTCATATGTTGAAGGTCTAATCCTCAATGTGATGATGTTATTTGGAGATGAGGCCTTTTGGAGGTAATAATGAGGGTTGTGGTCATTAGAGTGGGACCCTCATGATGAGATTAGTGCTCATATAAGAGGAGACAGCAGAGAGCTTAACTTCTCTCTCTCCCTGACATGTGAGGACAGAGCAAGAAGGCAGCCAGGAAGAGAGCTCTCAGCAGGAACTGAATCAGCCAGTATCTTGATCTTGGACTTCCCAGCCTCCAGAACTGTAAGAAATAAGTTTCTGTTGTTTAGGCTACCCACTCTGTGGTATCCTGAGCAGACTAAGAAAACATTTTATAATGAAAACTTTTCTGTGGTAAGCATTCTTCAAACACAGTATTTATAATGGCCAGATAGCCATCCATCATATAGCACAAATGTACCATACTAATTCTACCAAACTGCTAGTTTAATTCATTTAGATATATAATATACACTTTTGGTTGCTCTTTTCTGTTTTCCAAAAAGAACAATGATTTTGTTCAGGAATATACTCCTCCATATAACCATGCACCTCAAAGAGAAAGAATTCTATTAGGAGCTCCAGGAATGGACCTGGGTGGCCTAAAAATAATTCTCTGGCATGTGGCCACTTCTAGCCCATAAGATGTGAAGGGAAGTTCTGATGAAGAGATTTGGGGAGTTTTTCTCATATCTAAGATAGAGCTATAAGAAGATATAGTCTCTCTTCTTCTTGTAGACATTGTGAATTGTGGATGTTTAGCCATCTTATTTTCTGCCAGTTCTGAAGATCACAGAGAGATGAATGAAACCTAGTTTCTTGATGACATTGACGAACTACTGAATCATAACCGTGAAAGCTATCTCCTCTGTTCTTCCTGTTCTGTGAGATAAGTTTCCCTTGTATTTGAGTCAGCTTGTGTCAGGATTTCTGGTACTTATATTTGGACACAAAATATTTTATAAGTTTTGCTGTTACAGCCATCTTTGTGCATAAATCTTTGTCCACATCTCAGATTATTTCCCAGGATAGAATCTCTGAAGAGAAAACCCTGAGTCAAAGATAATGAACATATTTAATATTTTTCATATCTATTGCTAAATTTATTCTGAGAAAGGCTGCATCAGTTTGCACTATCAGCAATATGTGAACAACTATTTCAATGTACCTTTACTAGCATCAGATGTTATCTTTTAAAAACTTTTTTTTTAAAGGATTTTATTTATTTGAGAGACAGCATGAGCAGGGGGGAGGAAGCAGAGGGAGAGCGAGAAGCAGACTCCCTGCTGAGCAGGGAGCCTGACCAACCAGGGCTGGATCCCAGGACCTCGAGATCATGACCTGAGCCAAAGGCAGACGCTTAACCAACTGCACCACCCAGGCGCCCCTCATTTTAAAAGTTTTTATTGATGTGGTAGAGAAATAATCGTACCATGCTGTGATATCGCAATCTGCATCTTTGTTAAAGGGATTAAACATGTTTTCATAATAGTATTTATTAGTCATTTGTATTTAGTGAAATGTACATTGTCTATTCATGTCCTTGACTACTTTTTCTTACTGTTCTTAAGTGAAATTTAAGGATATGTAGTCATTTTTAAAAGTTGGTCATAATATACTTTTCATTTTGATATATTTGTGGTTTGGATGAAAGACATATTATCATAGGACAGACATTGATCTTGGTTTTTTAGTTTATAAAATGAAAAAAAACCCTGAAACTCACTAGAGACATAAAAAGCTTCTTTTATTTAAAAGATGTTCATAGGGCACCTGCATGGCTCAGTTGTTAAGCGTCTGCCTTCGGCTCAGGTCATGGTCCCGGGGTCCTGGGATAGAGCCCCGCGTCGGGCTCCCTGCTCAGCGGGAAGCCTGCTTCTCCCTCTCACACTCCCCCTGCTTGTGTTCCCTCTCTCGCTGTGTCTCTCTCTGTCAAATAAATAAATAAAATCTTTAAAAAAAATAAAATAAATAAAAGATGTTCATATCAGGGATGCCTGGCTGGCTCAGTCGGTTAAGTGTCTGTCTGCTTTCAGCTCAGGTCACAATCCCAGGGTCCTGGGATCGAGTCCTGCATGGGACTCCTTGCTCAGCAGGGAGCCTGCTTCTCCCTCTGCCTGCCGCTCCCCCTGCTTGTGCACTCACGCTCTCTCTGACAAATAAATAAATAAATAAAATCTTAAAAAAAAAATAAAAGATGTTCGTATCTATGGAGTTTGGGTAAATTAATGAAAGAGTTTAATAGTTACAATCCAAATTCACATGAAGTCTTCTCACTTTTTTATTTCTCTAATCAGTACTGTTAGGCTATTTAACTGCTCATTTTAAAGCTTCATTTATGACCTGTTCAACAATATTTAGGTTTCCCTTCACTGCTTTAATAACCCACTATGACTACTCTCATGCACACCCTTGCTAAAAATTGTTTTATGTCAGGGCTTAGCAAATTTATGATCAGCTGGAGAGAAATATGGGTATGTGAAAGGAAAAATGAGTTCTAATAATAATACATACTCAAGGTATAGGAGGCAACACTGGTTCATTTTTATTCTGAAAGTGCCAGTTTTCAGCATTTCTGCAGCCCTGGAAAATAGCATAATGCAGTCTTCATTATTAATGTGTTCGATTATACCTTTTTATATAGGTTGGCATTAGCTAGGTACTCTCTTGAGAGAAAAAGGGAGACATGATGAATGATACTCATTCCTTCATTGCCAAACTCCTCCCATAACTTTGGCTGGGTTGTAAAGAAGAATATTACAAAGTATAGCAGTCTGCTTTGCCCCAGATGTTAGAAGGAAAATCTGTATCACCTTTGGGTCTGACTTGTATGTAGAAAGTGTGGCAGCCTTTTCAGTGTGACTCAACAGGCCCCTCTTAGGCAAGAGTGCAGGAGCCAGGAATCATGAATGGGTGGTCCTTGAGTTAGATGGGCCTTATCCTAGAAGTCAGGTAGAAGGTCTATAATCACTGAGGTTTGGAGGCAGGACGTTAGTGACCCAGGAGCAGCTGCAAGGGAAAGATGAGTAGCAGGACCAGAGAAAAAAGCACATCCTGGAAAATGAAATACACAGTGGTGGAAAGAGCTTCTGTCAGAGCACAACAGGTCTCTTCCGGATTTGGCAGGCAGCAAAGGACACTCAGAAATGTGGGCTCCCAGTGGTTGACTCTGGAAAACCCAAATTCCAGATCTGTTTAAGGGTAACAAATGTCTACAAACCAGTTTTAGTGAAGACAGGGATACAAAGTGGTATCGTAGGACCCAAAGGCAGGAATTCAAGAAGGGATTGGAATTAAGAACGGGAAAATCACCAGGAACTCAGGTCATGGTCTGTCGTTTCTTTTCTCAATGTACATCTGCTACATTCTTCTCTCCTAATTCGTGTGGATAACTCATTGTGGTTCACAAAGAATGTGGCATCTCCTAGCTTCTAGAATATATGTCATATTCCAGCCACACAGATTCTGAATGTCTCTTTATTACCCTTAGTCTCCTGCAATTTTTTCTCTCTAGAAAGGTAGGTAGAAGATAGATTAGATAGATAGATAGATAGATAGATAGATAGATAGATAGATAATATTCTGTTATGATTTCTATTCACTGATAAGCCCAGCTCTAGTCCAGTCATTTGTATTCTTGGCAGGTAGGGTCAAAGTGAACAGACAGAACTGTGGGAACTCAACCCTGGGGATTGGAGCCATCTACTCAAGGTTATTGTGAGCCATCTACTCAAAATCTGAATCTCATTGGACTGGAGAGGAAGAATGAGGCTCTCAATGTACTGCCTGCTCCATATTGAGATTGGTCTTTGATCTATGGACCCAGCTATCGGTAAGGACAGTAGACTGAGTTGAATTAAGATCAGTCTTAAGACAGTAACTGGCATAGTTCCTGTCTTAAGGAATACTTCTGAGGAGTGGTTATATAAATGCTTATAAATTCTTCTGGTAAGTGTATATATTTAATATATATTTGTTTTGTACTTTAATAAATACTGAAAACTTTCTGCCATGATGGAGTAATAGGGTCTGGATTTGCCCTCCCACCTTCAACAGTTAAAAAATCAGATGAAATATAGAAAACAATGGTTTTCAAACATGAGATAATGGGTAGTGTCAGGACTGTGATCCACAAGAGAGGAAGCCTGTGATTACCTCCGTTTACTGCCTGGAGAGTCTACAGCACAGGTAAAAGAACCCAAACAGAACCCGGCAGTTTCATGAGTTCAAAGTCCAGGGACGTCAGGGTGGCTAGAATTTGTGGGACAAAGTAATGAAGAGAAGGCAGCTGCAAAGAAAGAGCACTCTGGAAATCTGCAAAGGGTTTTCTTCAAATCTTCATCTGAGTAATGATCTGAATAAAGGAATAGGAACAGGCATAAACATCATTAGAATTAATGCATAGCTAGGAGTAGGTCATGTTCACACCAGCCCAAATGAAAAGATTTCCTAATATGTGAGACATTAAGTAGGCCCCTCAAATGGCTATTGCCTTATTGGTGGGGCCAAATTAGCTCTAGGCTAAAGACTGTTCTGGGCCAAATCAGACAAAACTTAAAAGCAAGCCTCTAAATGATCAAAACAAATTCTAAATGTCTCTAAACAAAGCCCAACAATAGTTAAGTGAAAGCAACCAAATGTAACACCCAACAAAATAAAATTCAAAATGTCTGGCATCCAATAAAAAACTACCAGACATGCAAAAAGCAGGACAATAGGGTCTTTAACTAGGAGAAAATCAATCACATGTATGTTAGAATCAGCAGATAAAAACTACAGGTTGAAACAACTATTGTAAACATATTCCATATGTTCAAGAAAGTGGAGGAAATGTAAACATGATAAGAACAGAAATTAAGGATTTAAGAAAGACCTTTGGAACTTCTAGAGATAAAAATACAATATCTGGAATGAAATCTAAAAATAATATCTGAAATGGAAACTACATTGGATGGAGTTAACAGCAGATCAGATGCTATAGATAAACAAAGATCGCTGTACTTAAAGACTAGCAACAGAAATTATCAACAGAGAGAAAAAAAAAAGACTAAAAAAATTAATAGAGCATCAGTGACCTGAGGAAGCGTATCAAGCAGTCTCATACACAAGTATCAGAGTCAAAAAAGGAAAACTGGGCTGCAAAATGGAAAAAAATTTTTTTTGAAGAAATGTTTTCCCAAGTTTAATGAAACCTGTAAACTCACGGATAAAAGAAACTCAACACACTTCAAGCTAAGAACCATGAAAAGAACTCAACACTTGGCAGGCAGAATCATGGTCCCCCAGAGATAACCATGTCCTCATTCCTGGAGCCGGTGAATATGTTACCTTATATCATTTGCAAATTAAGGATCTGAAGGTGGGAAGATGATCTGAACTACCTGGGAGAACCCAATATAAAGTCCTTGTAAGACCCCGGCAAGAGTGTCAGAGAAGAGATGTGACAGTGGAAAAGAGGTGGCAATGATGCAAGGCGCAGGCCACGGGCCAAGGAATGCACACACTCTCTGGATGCTAAAAAAGACAAGGAATGGATTCTCCCCTAGAGCCCCTAAAAGAGGGCAGCCCTGCCGCCACCTTGATTTTAGGTCCATTGGACTGATTTTTAAATTTCTGGCATCTAGAACTATAAGATGATAAATTTGTATATATTTTAATTTATTTTTTAAAAAGATTTTATTTATGTATTTGAAGAGAGAGTGAGCACAAGTGGGGTGGAGGGGCAGAAGGAGAAAGAGAAGCAGACTCCCCAATGAGCAGGACCCTGGGATGAGAGTGAGAGAGAGCTTGATCAGGGGGAGAAGGCAGAGAGGGAGGGAGAAGCAGACTCCCTGCTGAGCAGGGAACTTGAGTCAACTCGGGGTGGATCCCAGGACCCTGGGGATCATGACCTGAATTGAAGGCAGACACTTTACTTGGTGAGCCACCCAGGTGCTCCTGAAGATAAAAATCTTAAAAGCATCCAGAGGGGGAAGATTCTGAACACCACTGACTTTATGTTGGAGTCCACTCACTATGCCTTCAGCATATGTTTTGGTTCTCATTTTTATACAGCTTGAAATGTTGTCCTTTAATTAATAATTACTCCCCTTTTAATGAGCCCTTGCTAGAATCCAGGCTTTTGGGATAGATTATTACTATTCCCAACCCTACCCCCTAAACTAACCAGTGAGGTTTTGAACCCAAACATAGGTGATTAGTAATTGGAAGAGCAGGAGTCAAATCCAGATCATCTTGAGAGGATATGCTCATTTCACTGTGAGCACTTTTCTTTCCTTAGAAAAAACCCATGCATCTTTCAAAGCTTTACTTAAGTCCCATCTCTTCAGTGAAATGTTTTCCTCAATCTCCTAAACACAATAATCCTTACTGTCATTGAGCTGTGGTAGCTTGTCTTTGAGGATATGCCCTCTCCTCCCGCTGCCTCCATGAACCAAACTCCTGATACAAGGTCCTGGGTAGCCCTGGTCAGGGGTGACTCTGTAACTCACTTTTGACCAATAGTATGTGATGGAAATGGAACTGGGTAACTTCCAAAGCTAGATAATGAATAACCTAGTAGTTTCTTTCTGGGTCTCTGAAAGGACTCCCTCTTGGAACACTTGCTCGGGGGGAAGCCAGCTGTCATGTAACAAATCTGACTACCCTTAGACTGCCATGCTGTGAGGAAGCCATGCTAGTTACATGAAGGGGACATGTGGAGAAAGAGTCAAAAGTCTGACTAACCCCAATGGTTCCAGAATCCCATTCCCAACTGAGGCAGAAGAAAATGATATCAGATGGAAATTTGAATCTGGACAGAGAGGAGGAGCAGCAGAAATGGCAAATATGTCCAGAAATAAAAAATAATTATCTTTTTCTCATGTAAAAAATCTTTTTAAAAAGATCATTGACATTAATCAAACATAATAGCAGTGTATTATGGGGGTTATAACATACATAGAAGTAAAATTTATGACAATATGACAACAGCACAAAGAGAGGTGAGAAATGAAGGCCTACTGTAGTGTAGTGCTGAAAAGATACTTTGAGGTGGTACAATATTATTTAAAGGTATACTGTGATAAGTTAAGGATGTATATTGTAAACCCTAGAGCAGGAGTTGGCAAACTAGGACCGTGAGCCAAATTTGTTTTGTAAATACAGTTTTACTGGAACACAGCCAAGCCCATTTGTTTTCATATCTGTATGGCCCACAAAGCCTCAAATGTTTATTCTCTGAAACTTTAGAGAAAAATTTGTCAACCCTGCCTTAAACAACCACTAAAAAAACACCATAAAACAAAGAAGTATAGCTAATAAGTCAATAGTGGAGATAAAACAGGAAACAAAAAAACTTAATCCAAAGGTAGAAAAAGAGGAATAAAGTCATAATCTCCCTGCTGCATCCTACACAGTTGAGCATGCTAACCTGGAGTTTTCTTCTCCCCCTCTGGTTGCTCCTTCTCAGTCTTTTTTGCCTTCCTCTGCTCCTGTCTTACATGTTGGTCCCCGTCTACCACACTAGCTTGTCTGCCACTTACCAAATGCATCCCCATCTCCACACCTGCAGAATCATCTACAGTTCTAAATAGTCCATGCTGTTTCATGCATCAGAGTCTTTGCCCATGGTATTCTTTCTCCGTGGACCTCCTCACTCCTTCCACCCCCAGCCCTTACCTCTGCTACTGCCCTGTGCCCTTGCTAACTTTACTTAACTCTAGCTCAAACTAGAGGATTCAACTTAGATATGACCTCATCCATCCCACAAGCCTTCCCTCACCCCACCCCACCTGTGCCCAAGCCTCTTTCTGCTACTAAAGCACTTACTGCACTGAATCATAATTATTTATTTACTTGTTTTTCTTCTCCATGACATTCTAGGATCCTTGAGGTCAGGAATAAGGTCTTTTTTTTTTTTTTTAATCCCTGATACCTCTATGAAGTGGGTGTTGAATAAATATTTGTTAAGTAAGTAAATGAAAGATGAAATGAATACCTACTTATAAAATGAGGATATTATAAAATAATAACAGAAGCTAACATTTATTAAAGGACACTTATGTGCCAGACACTGTCCAATGTGCTTTACATGCATTAGCTTATTTAATTTTTATAACAGCCCTATCAGGAAGGTGGTATTCTCATCTTCACTATTTGATAGGTTAAGTCTGTTTCCTCAAGTGGTGAAGAAATAAGCAGCATTCGAACCTAAGCATTCTGATGCCACAGCTAAGTTCTGGAATGTTAGAGCTGAAAGAAACACTTCGAGATTGTATGTCCTACGCCTCACTTTACTGATGAGGAAGCTGAAATTCACAGAGCCAATAACAGAACGTTCACAAAACAATACCTGAACGTTTAGAAGTATTTATAAATTCTTTGTCTTATTTAGCTTTAATGGTACTGTGTGATTACAATTGGGTTACAGGGAAGCTGCAGTTACAGAAGGCCTCTTCTAGGAACTCTTGTCTTAATGAAAGAGTGTGGAATGTGCACAACTTAATAAATATGTGGAAATCCTTGGAAGAAAGATGCTGCCAAAGATAGAGGAAGAAGCTTCATTCAAAGAGAATTTATAGGTTAAAACACAGCAGCAGAAATGTTTGTAGTGAAAATTGAAAGTGAAAGAAAATAGAGACAGAAATTTAATGACTTTGTTATCTATAAACAAACACTCGTAATTGACATTATATGAAACTTATTTGTGCTTGTGTTTATGCAAATGAAATATCCTAAAAATCTATATGCCGGAGTCCTGCATTCTTATCCATTCCACAGTAGTTAGGTTTTGTTTTTTCAGCTTTGAAAATAAGTAAGATGGACTCTGAGATTGGCTATTTTTACCACCCCCTAAGTAGAATTTAAAATTTTTATGTCATGTTGTGGAAATGGTTATGTTTTATTATTTCTAGTAAAGGATTTTTTTTTCACCTCAGATATTTATCTGTATCTGGTGAGCAGGTATTAATAGCAAAATAATCCTATATAATAATTCTAATGGTGAGATGGGTAATATTAGTTGCAAAGGACAGGTAGAATATGTTCTGCGTTCCCGGTGTCCTAACATATACAGATTATTAAAATAAGATGCAGCTGAGACTCAAGAAATCAATGCAGACAAAGCAGACAAGCAGAGAATTTCTCAAGAGTAATATATTTACAGGGTGCAAAGTCTGGTCGTTTTAGATTAAGTTTTTGCCTAATGAACTTGCAACAGAAAGATTCCCCATCTTCCCGAAGAATAGGCCACTTAGGTGGGTTCAAATACTGAATGTTAAATTAGAAACGTGATTTTGACTTTGATTATGATGGAAAAGGTTATAGCCTTCTATTATTTATTCTCAATTTATTTTTCAGTCTAATTGTCCATTTGAGGTAGTTTTCTAGATTTAAAGAAAATATCCATAGTGACAACCATATTTTAAATAAAAATTACATCCTAAAGGGCATTTGGACCTTTTCTCCACTTTTATTAGAAAGCAAAAAAAAAAAAAAAAAAAAATTACTTTGAATGAGTACACATTTCCCATCAACGACTATAGTTTTCAACTTTCCCAACTCTGAGGACTTTTAGTCCTCTGAGACCCACTTCTGGATTAAACACCAATCTCTCTCCTTAAGGAGATAGGCTGTGGATGCTTTCTTTTTATGAGGCAATAACTGCAGTCTCTGCTGAATAAACTCAGAGGCTGAGGTATTTATAGGAAATAAACTCAAGGCTAAAAAGCTAAGGGTGTTTTTAGCCTGGGATAGAATGATAATTGAGTATTTCCAGGAGCACACCCTCAGGTTAACTCTATTATACTCAACTGGCATGTCTCTCCACCTTTCCATTTTTCTTCAGGATCTTTATTGACTTTCTCCCCATTTAGTAGGTAGCTTCAAATTTTGTCATAAATTTCTCACTTTGGCCATAACAAATGCCTTATTTTTAAACTGTCAGTCCTTAACCCCCCTGCGAACTTGCTAATTTTTAGGTCATCACACAGCATTCAAAATATAAAAGAAAGGGCTTGGGTCTCCTTTTCCTCAGCTATAAGAAGCACAGGGAAAACATTTATTAGAACCCGGGATTTAAAACCAATTAAAAACTATAGTCCTAGGATACGGAAATAAATAAACAATTATAAAACAGCCTTCAGCTCTGTCCTTTGGGGAAATTGTGATTTGACTGTTTACTACGTTAGCTTATTTTAGTTCTGAAATCCAGTTTGTTACCGATATAAAGAAAATGGGCTCTAAATAAAATGGAGTCTCTGCTTGCTTACTTTGACATCGTGAAAAAAGTTGCTGAGCAGATTTTACCAAATTTGAAGGGTATATTGAAGATGGTCTGATATAACAAAAAAAAAAATAAAAAACAAGCAAAAATGACATTACAAGTGTGCCCACGCAATTCTTTTGAAAAGTGATTAGGATGGCACTTCAGAGAGACAAGAAAGTCCTCTGGGACAACTGCAGGCTTTCAGGTTTGCAAAGGGCAATCCAATCACACATGCACACATATCCCATATGTCTCCAGCATGAGTAAAAGCAGCAACAATTTATTTGACAGTGGTTAGTTATTGCCTAGAACAGGTTGGTTGGCCTGCTTGATGCTGCAAATATTTTGTAATACGTGACTCTATAATCAGTTCTAGTATGTTCTTAGAAATGGATATCATTTTTGTTTCTTGTTTATATTATAAGGATTCCTTAAATGGGAATTGGAAGGATGAAAGCTAATTTGTTTTATGATACAATTTCACTGAGGGAGAAATCCATTTATTTATGAAATAAACTGTTCTAACACCGTAAGTAAAATTTCTGGTAATTAGTTGTTTTGAATTAATTAATATCCGGTAGTAGATGCTGTCAGTGTCCCGCTCAGATCCAGTGAGCTAAGGTGCAGCTCACCTGTAACTTCAGTAGTGGTTCTCACAGACACCAAGGGCTTCCTTCCTTAAGCGCCTCCATCTCCTGCTCAGCCCATTCAAGCTGGAGGCTAGGGATGCCAGGGAGCTCCTCTCTTTAGGAACAATGGCCAATCAGCAAAGGATGAGAAATGGTAGATTAATGTGCCAGCTTCCTTGCCCCTTGGCAGGTCAGTTCTGAGCCATGTTCTACAGTCTGTCAGAGTTCCCTGGGGGACTGAGCCCACACAATGTACTAATACACCCTTTATCGACTGCCCTCCTTTCTCTGCCTTACCTCCTCATACTTGACTTCTGAGATCACCTCCCACATGAGCTTACATACTTCCAACACCTTGTGTCAAGTTTGCTTTGAGGAGGATTCAAACTAAGATAAACTTGGAGCATTGGCAATTTCTTATCTTGGTAGCACTGTCCCTCCCCCCCCCCCCGGCTTTTTACATCTAGTTTGGTGGTTAAAATCATGAGCTTTTGCATTAAGCAGACCTAGATTTAAATCCCAGCTTTCCATCTACTCAGCTGTGTAATTTGGGGCAAGTGACTTAACCTCTCTGAGTTTCAGTCTTCTGTGTCTGTAAAATGGGGTTAATAACAGTACCTACTTTAAGGTGTTGTGTCTTGGGTCTGTTAAGTTAGATAATACACTTAGCACAGTGCCCAGTACATATAGTAGATACTCAATAAACGTTAGCTGTGGTTTCATAGCTTTCTGTTTTTTTCTAAAAGATTTTTAATAAGTCTGTGTTTATCTGAAGTAAATAATTAGGCTTCAGGGGGCACCTGGGGGCTTAGTAGGTTAAGTGTCTGCCTTCAACTCATGATCCTGGGGTCCTGGGATTGAGTCCCGCATCGGGCTCCCTGCTCAGCCTGTTTCTCCCTCTCCTCCCTGCTTGTGCTCTTTCTTGCTATTTCTGTCTCTCTCTCTCTCAAATAAGTAAATAAAATCTTTTAAAAAAATTAGGCTTCAAATGGGCTCATAGGGGAGGTAAGTGGTTACTCACTGAGTATGATATGCCAAGGAACATCTCGAAGCAGCCTCCTTTCCTATAGCCCTGTCATCAACTGTCTCAGTGGTGAAAAGGAAAGCGGAACCTCTTGCCAGCTCCACTTACCCCTCTGCGCAGTTTAAGCCACACCATTTACATGACACTTTCCCCAGGCACTCTAGCTCAGTGGGTGTTCTTTTCCCTCAGTGAGGATAGATAGCATTTACTATCCACGCTTTCCATTTTAACACTTAACCACATGCATTGTGCTGGTTGACTTTCTGTGTCAACTTGGCTAGGCCACAGTACCCAGATATCTGGTCATGAATTACTCTAGATGTCTCGGTGAAAGTATTTTTTAGATGAGATTAACATTTAAATCAGTGGACTTTGAGTAAAGTAGATTACCCTCCATTAGGTGGGTGGGCCTCACCCAATCAGTTGAGGGCCTGGATAGAAAAAGACTGACCCCCCCCAGAGGAAGGAGGAATTCTGCCAGTGGATAGCCTTTGGACTTGAAAAGCAACACTGACTCTTCCTCAGGTCTCCAGCCTGCCAGGCTGCTGTGCAGATTTTTGGACTTGCCAGCCTCCATAATCTTGTGAGCTGATGCTTTTAAATAAATCTATCTCTGGGGGTGCCTGGGTGGCTCAGTCAGTTAAGCGTCTGCCTTCAGCTCAGGTCATGATCCCAGGATCCTGGGATCCAGCCCCGCATCGGGCTCCCTGCTCTGCGGGAAGCCTGCTTCTCACACTCCCTCTGCCTGCCGCCCCCCCGGTTGTGCTCTCAATCTCTCTCTCTCTCTGTCAATTAAATAAAATCTTTAAAAAATCTATCTCTGTCTAAAATTTCCTATTGGTTCTTTCTCTCTAGAGTGTCCTGACTAAATTAATCTTCATAAAGTTTAATGCACATTCAAAATTCAGTGTTTTAGGAAATAGTATGTGAGAAATCATCTTTGGATGACATTTAATAACATATTTACTAACATTTAATTATTAATTTATAAAATTAAGTTTAATTAATTTTATTATAATACACATATTTAAGACAATTATATTACAGAGTAACATAGAAATTATTTTCTCTTCAGACTTTTTGGTGAAAGTTAATGTTTCAGGGTCAGGAAAACAAATTATGTCAGCAATAAAAGCAAAGTTTATTGTTTATTACTAGAAACCCATAACCTATAGATATTTATTGAACAATAAATAAATAAACTGGATTTAAAAATCCAAACCTTGCATGTCTGTAATGATCAAAGACCCTTATAGAATCTTAACACAGGATGGGCTTTTATGGGTGCTTGGTCCTTCCTCCTCACTGTAAAGTGTGAGTGAGAAACTTAGACCTATGACTAGTAATGGGCAGTACTTGAATTAGAACTCGGGCTTCAGTGTTCTTTTATTTCAGCCTAACACTTCCCTATAAAGCAGGTGGCACTCAAGGACCTTCAAGAGGTAGCCTAGAGCCCCTCCTCTTGCCACTGTTGTTCATAGCAGAGACCCAGGAATGTTCTTCAAGCCATCCCACCCACCCCTGCCACTGGAGACACACTGTCACTCATCACTCTCAAGCCCCTGCCCCAAAGTTCCCTGTTCCTCTAGATTCTTCATGGCAAACACAGCTACTGATTCTGGCTGATTTAGTCTAAAAATAAACAAAATGAATCTATTGGAAAGTTATCGAGTAGCCCACCGAGCTGGTAGGGTAGCTGGGATCCTGATCTGGAAATGGACAGGAACCAGCAGGGTCAAGTTACACATCAAAATCACATCACTAGCAGCCTGCTGCCATCAGACACTCATGCCACCCTGCTGGCCTCCACATTCTGGGCGCTGGCTGTCATGAGGCAACTGTTGCAGGCCATCCCCGCCTCACATAGGAATATCTGATTGGCCGAGACTGGTAACATCCACCTCTTCCTTCCCCCTCTCCAAGTCAGTGAGCTGCTGGGAGAGGGAATATTTCCCACTCTTGAAGTTCAATCATGGGAGTGGGGCCTTTTTTTTTGTCATTTTCATGGGACCTTCTTACTAGTATATTTTGAAAAGATTATTATTGTCTTTAGTAGAAAGTAGAACTAAGATTAAAAATACACGCAGTTTTCATAGAGTTGAAATTTGAACTGAGCATATAATGATGGCTTTCTGGTTATTCTAGTTGTGCTAAAACCTGTTCAGTCACTGTTAGAGCCCCCTTTATAGGTTTTTTTCCCTATCATACAACCCACATTGGTAAGTTAATAAAGTTACAAACTGTAACTTTGATAGGATTGTATGATAGGAATATATTCAAATTGATGTTTAAAAATTAAGGTGTAAAAGAGGTGCCTGGGTGGCTCAGTCAGTTAAGCCTCTGACTTCGGCTCAGGTCATGAGCTCAGGGTCCTGGGAGCCCTCAGTGGGGAGTCTGCTCGTCCCTTTCCCTCTCCCTCTGCCCCTTCCCTCCACTCGTGCTCTCTCCTTTTCTCTCTCAAATAAATAAATAGAATCTCTAAAAAATTTAAAGTATACATTTTTAAGTTGCACAGGACATTACAAAGATACTGTGCTGTCTTTTACTTGAATTGTTAGTCAGATGTTTGGTATGTATTTCTCTATTCTCTACAAAGTGGCTGTAAATTCCTTGACAGCATAAGGGGGCTGCAGGTTGTATTGTTTTCTTAGTCCCCACAGACCTCCAGGATTCTGTGAAGAGCAACCAGTTAATGAATGAATTACTGGCTGGCTGGCTAACTAAATGAATAGATATATGCACCATGCATTGCTTTTCCAGGAGTAGATTTATTCTAATCTGCAGTTACTTTCTTGCTTGTCATCATCATGAGAACCATTGGCATGAGGTGGACTTTGTGGCTGTAAAACAAGTGACTTCTCCTGTGGCGGAGGGTCCATTGTGTTTGGCTACAGCAAATATGAGTTCCTTTGTCTCAGCTGGATTCATATTTCATGAATTCCTGCTTAATCATGAAAAATAGGATAAATTCCCACTCTAGGGGGTGGCCAACAACAGCCTTGACCATGGGCAAATTCTTCACCTTGCTGAGGATTAGTTCCTCACTCCTACATGGGGTTCATAGAGGTGCCTAGTCCTCATAGGATCATACTAAGGATTAAATGAAGAACAGTGTCAGGTCTCTGGCAAGCACCCCAAGAATGTTAATCATCGCTATGACTTCTGCCTGTGGGTGGTGTAGGTGGTAAGCGCGCTGCACCGGTGAACTCATCTGTCCCAGCCCTGGCAGCCAAGTTAATTTTGCCCCCAACTGTTGGCCACACCCTTCTTGTGCTGTCCTTAGGGCAGAATTGGTAAACAGAATGAAGCCACAGGGAAATAGAGACTTTGGTGAGAGGCCTGAGCCTGTAAACCTAGCTCAGCTTTACTGTAGGTTTTAAGATAGAGGAATGATGGTGTTTCTAAAACATTTCTGTGTATCACTGATACAGGAGAGCAAATATGGGTGGGAGCATTCTTCTGTAGGATTTAAATGTTACATGATCAACATTAAAAAATTTTTTAAATCTACTTTTGATGACATAATTGAACTACTAATGTCATTTTGTGTTTAGGCAGTGTGGGATGTGTTTTTTCCTTTCTTACTATGTAAAGAAGTGTACAACCAACTGATAATGCCGCTAACTTTACTTCCCAGAATTTGTGGTATTCTCAATGATGCTCAAAGACATATTTAGACTGACATTTGTTGCCATATAGTTTGTAATACAAAATACTGTAAGTGGCCTACATATCACCCCCCTTCACACACACACACACACAGACACACACACACATTGTTGATGGATACTGTGGAACACTGTGTTGCTTATAGTCAATTAGCCCTCAGCATCCATTTCTACCCCTTTCTATATTCCTTCCCACAGGATAGAACTGATTTTCTCTGACTCTCTTGCAGCTTTGGTTCTGGGGGAGAATTTGCTTCCACCAATGAGATGTTGGAAGTACGAGGGAGGCCTTCGTCTTCATAGCGAGCTGCCAGCTCATTAGCGTTTGCAGCCAGACTCAGCATTCCAGGGTTGAGTTACCAGCTTTGTCATGATCGAAGGCAGTGTCCCAGAGGCACTAGTCACCAACTTCCGTGGGAATTCAGGCAGTTCAGCACTCAAGCAGTGGAAACAGCCGCAATTTACTGACCTGTGGATTAAAGTGGTGTGTGCTGGAAATCAGTATCTGGTAGCAGACCACTGTCTTCTACTTCTTGAAACCATCCTACAATTTTGTAAGTACCAAGTTTCCAGCTTTAAGTTCCTTTCTATCTGAAATACCTAGAGTGATTTCCCTTCCCTGTACTGTATCCTGACAGATACTATGTGGATGTCAAAAAGAATTAAAATCTATATAGGCTACAGAACAATAACTATTAGAGTAGAAAAATAAAAGTAGAGAATAAGTATGTAAAGTATACATTTATTTGGGTAACAATATACACACACATACATGCTTGTTTATGCGTAGAAAAAATCAAGAAGATTTTAAATAAATGAAATTAGTAATTGCTTCTGGGAAACCAAAAATAAAGTCTGAGATGGGAGAGAGATTTACATTTCATTTATATACCCCTTAAAGTGTTGCCTTTTTTTTTTTTACCATGCTCATCAAATACATTTTTTTCAATTAAAGATTTTTAAAATATAATAAAATGGCAAGTTTCTATAACAAGTTGCAAACAGAAAAAAGCACTCATTAATCCATCAATCTAACTTAATATCATTTGTGTTTTTACATATTCCCTCTAAATCTTTGTTGATTAAAGTTTTACAGTGAGTTGTATGCATACAACTTTATAGTCGTTTTTGGGGTTTGGGTTTTTTGTTTTGTTTTTTGGGTTTGTTTTGTTTTGTTTTGCTTGTTTCAGTATATGTAACTAACACTTAGGAAGTATTTACCGTGTGCCAGGCATGGTGATTAGAAATTTCTTGAATCCTATTTCATTGAAAGTGAGATACTATTGATTGTAACATGCACCATTATCTTGTGTATCATTAAGACAGAACTTAAAAAAAAAAACTGCTTATTAAAACTCTAACACAAACAACACTTAGGCTTTTTTCCCTCTATTGAACCTCTTATCTCTAGGAGGGAAGCAACTTCTGTCTAAAGGCAACAGGACATTTCTGACATACTGACACTTGACACTTTAATGATGGTTCCTCACAAGGCATGAATTGGTTATACCAGCCTCTATTACTTTGAATTTCTTTCATCTATTTCAAGGGATTTCATAGTTCTCTTGCTTTCAATGGCATTGCAGATGTATGATAAGCTCATATTTTAGTCCCAAAATGTAAGACAGCTTCCCCTTTAAGGTTGTTTTGCATGAAAGTAGGGAGTTGCAGTTTTGCCTCCAGGGACAAATGGTTGTTTTGCTAATATCAAATTTAAGCCCTCCTACTCTCCTTCTGTGCCTTTGTCCATACACACTAACCTTTATTTCCATGCTGAATCACAATGTAATTTTTTTTTTTAAAGATTTTATTTATTTATTTGAGACAGAGAGAATGAGAGAGAGAGAGCACATGAGAGGGGCGAGGGTCAGAGGCAGAAGCAGGCTCCCTGCCGAGCAGGGAGCCCGATGCGGGACTCGATCCAGGGACTCCAGGATCATGATCTGAGCCGAAGGCAGTCGCTTAACCAACTGAGCCACCCAGGCGCCCCCACAATGTAATTTTAAACAGCAATTAAATTCAAATTATAGAGTACCACAATGTACATAATTCAGTTGATGTGACAACCACATCAACAGTGATGATGAAGTTGACATGTGTAGGCGACTCTGTGCTTGTAAGATACCATCAACTATCAGTGATAGCTCGGTATCAGAGATGTTAAAATGTGAAAAAGGTCTCCTTAGAATAGATAAAATATTATCCATTTGATCCTCAAATAACCTGTAAGTCAATTGTTAGTCCTCAAATGAGAAAGCTGAGAAACGAAGAGGTTATCGAGGTGCTTCCTAATTCCAAAACAGGTATTTTTAAAATGCAGTCAGTCTGGTTCCAGTGCTCACCATCTTAACCATTAAGCTATGTTGTCTCCTTGTTGTTTTAAGACTTCCTTTATTGCTATATAATATTCATATTATAGCTGTTTAGTATTCCATCAAAAGGACAAACCAGAATTTAATTAACCATTATCAAATATTAGATAATTAGATTGCCTCTAATTTTTCCACCATAAATTGTGCAATTAACATAACAATGCATATGGCTTTTCATGACCCAAAGGGATATATTTTATTTTCTAATAAAAATATAATATTTATTCTAGAAATTTTGGAAAATACAGAAATTATAAATAAGCAAACAGTAGTTACTATGATTTCATCATCAAGGGGCAGTCATTGCCAACAGGGTGGTGAGTTTCTTTTCCAATTTTTTCCATAGATCTTCTCATATAGCTGAGATTATAATGGAAATGCGTTTCTGTGTTCTACTTTATTCTCTCAGAGGGTCGTATTAGTTTCCTGTGGCTGCCATCATGAATTACCACAAATTTTTGTGACTTAAAACAACAAAAATGTATTCTCTCACAGTCCTGGAGGCCAGAAGTCCAAAATCAAGATGTGGACAGGGCTACTGTACTCCCTCATTTAGGACTGATCAAAACATGTTCTAATATAATGTTGTAAGATTATAATCATAAATGAAGAGAATAATAACCAGTTGTGAATATTGGCAGCTCACTGCATTGCTTTGGGAGCTAGACATACTCCCTGCTCCTTATACAACCTGGAAACTAGCATAATGTGGCTGGAACAGACTCAGCGCTCAATAAATGTTTTTGAATGAATAGTCTATCTAGTGAGACAGTGTTTTCCACTGTGGGACAGCATCATTGTTTAGGAAGTTTTTCACATATAGAACCCACTAAAGTAGTTATTTTAAAATATTTGCATTTCTATTCTATTCCCCTAGCATTCTCCGTGTGATACTGATTCATTAGATAGGAAAAGGGGAGCTTATTAAACTTATAATTAACCTTTTCTCTTGACATGTAATTAGCTAGGATTTATGAGATGCTAAAGGCTGCAGTGTCTGAGAAAAGGAGCATAAATAAGGATATTTTTGTTTTACTGAGCTTGGAATAATAGTCATTTATTTTCATTGAAATAATATTTATCTGATATATATTTTTTTAAGTGGCTAATGATCTTCTGAACAACTTTAGATAAATTATTCTAGTCCAGTCCAGGAGTAGAGATCTGATTTTAATTTTTTCCACCAAAATTAAGGATCTGATTAGGTCAAATCTATGTAAAACATTGCCAAGTGTGAATTCACTTTTCATCCTCATTTTGTTAAGATAATTTTATTATTGTGATGCTATCATAATTCAAAATTATACTGTCAATAGGGTAACATTTTAGATGAACCAAATAAATCTTAAAGGAAAGATGTATTAAAATTTATATTGAACTACAACTTAGAAGGGTTTGTTTTGCACTATTGCAAGCAAACTTTTACTAACTAATTAATTTTTAAGTTTTCTCCTTTATTTAGGAAGAAACATCTTTTTTCCTAAAATATAATGGGCTACGTTCAAGAGAAAGAAATGCCTTATAGTAAGGAAATAGATTACAAAGCATCTAATTTTTCACTTATTTGGAAAAAAATTTAATTGACTTGCCAAATGAAATAGGAGAGATTCTTACTTTTGGAATCCTCCTACACTTAAAAATGGCTCACTTTCTCTCTGTTGTCAAGAACACAGACATCCAGCGTCATCCCCAAACTGTCTTTTACCTTATAGTTCTTGGGCTTCTCTTGTGAAAACCTCTCTAATGTCACTTAGACCAGATATTTTCATGTACTGTACTTTGTCATGTCATCCAATTATGGAGACTAAAACAAGCTACTGGACCTGTGATTCCAAGCACCACTTTTCCTTATCCATGCTATGGTAAATCAGTCTTTTAAAAAAATTATTTTAAATTCACTTTCTAAAGTTTAAACCAGAAAAAGGAGACATTTGTATTAGACTTTAGCAGTCTTCGCGGCTTCCTATTTATTTCCATTCTCAAATAGGAGCTTTCCCTATAATTATTGTCATTGTTACTCCTATCACTAGTCTTTCATAAGTACAACTTATGTTCTGCTGATCTCCCCCCCTTCTTGCTAGTTAGATGTATGTGATCTTTTGTTAACAGGCTTTTATTATAGTCTTCACAAACCTCCTTTCCCATATTTGCTTTTCCCAATCATTTGAATAACTTTATTTATTGTTTTCCATGATTTAACAATTGTTACTACAGTGACACTGTTTAAAACATGTTTTAATAGCATAAAATATGTGATTTGAGGTACACTGTTATAGTACACTGTTTAAAACATGTTTTAATAGCATAAAATATGTGATTTGAAGGAAGTAAAAATGTAATAAAAATTAAAAAGATAGAGGAAAAGAAAGAAGCAATGTTTAGTTAGCTGAATTGTGGTCTCTTACTGGGAAAGTTCCATATCTTTCTTTTTTTCTAAATATTTTATTTTATTTATTTATTTTTTTACTTGAGAGAGAGAGCACAAGCAGTGGGGAGGGGCAGGGGGAGAGAGATAAGCAGACTCCCCACAGAGCAGGGAGCCCAATGCGGGGCTCCATCCCAGGACCCTGGGACCATGACCTGAGCCAAAGGGAGACACTTAACTGACTGAGCCACCCAGGTGCCCCGAGAAGTTCTGTATCTTTCTCATGAGACTTGCCGTAAGTCAAAGATAGGCTGATATAGGTTCTTCTTGATCTGTGCTTAAGATGAGCAGGAAAAATAGCTTCTAGTTACCTGATCCAGTATCTGTTCACCAGTAATCTGGGTATTAGTTTTCATTCTGTAGTTTGACTACTATCCTTGGAAAATTTCCTGTTTTCTTGTGATAGCAATGGTTTTTCTCTCTTAGAGTTGCTGATCCAAGGTCAAAGCTAATTATTTCCCCAACCCTCTTATAAGGGTTTTTATTAAATGGCATCTGTCTGTGCTTATATATTAGATACCAGAGCTATTAGGAAGGAAAGCCAGGAGGATGGCAAACATAAATATCTTTTTCTCTGCTTCCAGGACAAGGTGACCTGGAAGATAGTCACTGTATTAATGTTAATAAGGATAAACAAGCCCTTCAACAAGACTCAGATAGCAGAGTCCAAATCACCATTTTTAGTTCCAGGCACACTAGGCTCTGTGGTCTGAATGCGAAGATGAATGAGATACTCTGGCTCCAAGAAGCCTGTGTAGCTTCCTTGTTCCTATGAAGATGGGAAACCCCTATAGATCTGGGCATCACTGTTGGAATAATGTAGTAGAACTCTCGGAGAAAGCCGGTTGAGCATATCTTAGGTTGAGAAAGATCAGACTTTGTGTGACATAAATTTTTAGAAAAAAAAAAAATGGGACTTTTTGCAACTAATACGATCAATCCCCCAACTTTTACTACTAGACTTATCAAACAGCTCATATCCACTGCCATCTTGATTTCCTCACCACTTAATTCCTTAACCTCTGGAGATCACCCAGCCTGATCACTCCTTTGAAACTACCTCCTGATCACTTAACTGAAACTACATTCTAAAAGGACATAATTTCCTGATTGTTAACTTAATGGTAAAATGTAGACAGACCAGCAAGATAGTTAATAGAATGGGCTTGGAATCAGGCAGACTTGCATTTAAAATCTGAGTCTACTGCTTACTAACTAGCTCTGTGACCTTGAGAAAGCATTTTAAAACCTCATCTGTGAAATTGGGATAATTAAATCAATCTAATAAGTGTATCATAAGGATTAAGTGAGATAAAATATGTAAAGCACCTAGCACAGAGCAAGGCACATAGTTGCTGCCCAATAATTTCATGATTATTATTTTTTAAAGGCTTTCACAGTCTTTATTTCTCCTGACATTTCTATAGCATGTGAAAAATGTCACTGTTCCATACTTACTAAATATGTTTTCTTTCTTCTTCTAGGCCACAAACCTTAAATAATATTTAATGTCCAATCCTTGGATTGCTATTCTTTATTTTATAAGAAGCTGTTATCAGTCTTTGCCCAAAGTGATGAAAGGAGGGACTTAGAAAGAGAGAAAGTTGGGGGCACCTCGGTGGCTCAGTTGGTTAAGCATCCAACTCTTGATTTCAGCTCAGGTCATGATCTCAGGGTTCTGGGATCAAGCCCTGTGTCAGGCTGGTGCTCAGCCAGTGAGGAGTCTGCTTGAGATTGTCTCCCTCTCCCTCTCCTTCCCCCTTGGCCCCTCCCCCGTGCACCCTCACACATGCATTCTCTCTCTCTCTCTCTAAGTAAGTAAAATAAAATATTAAAAAAAAAAAGGAAAGAAAGTTGTACCACTTTGAGATAAGTAACCCTCAGTGGTACTCAGTGGGACAGAGCCAACCCAAGGCAACCCTTGCAGGAGCTGGAGTAGTCAATAATACCTGGACCTCACTCTTCTCCTTCTCTCTGATCAGCTGCTGGGGTCCCTATTGGCTGAGAGCATAAGAGACCATGGATAAGTCCCCAGAGTTCAGCCTCCCAGAGTAGACAGCAAAGTGGAGAAGAGTGAGGAATGGATATAGAGAAGCCAAATGGGAGATATCTAACACAGATACATAGAAACAAATGTAAAAAATATGTGTAAGATGTTTGTGAAAAAATATAAAATTTTCTAAACAGAAATCCATGTTTATGGATAAGTAGACTCAATATTCTGAGAATGTCAATTTCCCAAAAATGGATTCATAAATTTAATGCAACTTTTTAAAAATACCAAGAGTATTTGATGGAACTTTTTTTTAAAGTTTTTATTTAAATTCCAGTTAGTTAACATACAGTGTAATATTAGTTTCAGGTATACAATATAGTGATTCAACACTTCCATACAACACCTCATGCTCATCACAACAAGTGCACTCCTTAATCCCCATCACCTATTTCACCCATCCCCCCACCACCTCCCCTCTGCTAACCATCAATTTGTTCTCTATATTTAAGAGCCTGTTTCTTTTTTTTTAAGATTTATTTATTTGAGAGAGAAAGAGAGAGAGTGTGTGCGAGCAGGAGGAGGGGCAGAGGGAGAGAGAGAATTCTCAAGCAGACTCCCCACTGAGCACAGAGCCTGACACAGGTCTCCTTCTCAGGACCCTGAGATCATGACCTGAGCCAAAATCAAGAGTCAGCCGCTTAACTGACTGAGCCACCCAGGCACCTCAAGAGTCTGTTTCTTGGCTTGCCTCTCCCTCCCTTTTTTCCCCCACTTTTCTCGTTTGTTTTTTTTCTTAAATTCCACATATGAGTGAAATCGTATGGTATTTGTCTCTGACTTATTTCGCTTAGCATAACACTCTCTAGCTCCTTGATGGAATTTTTAAAACTAATTCTAAAATGTATAAGGAAAACCAAGGGTGTCTGGCTGGCTCAGGTCATGGAGCATGAGACTCTTGATCTCTGGGTTGTTAGTTTGAGTCCCATGTTGGGTGTAGAGATTACTTTTAAAAAAATGTATAAGAAAAACCAAACAAAACAAATGAACAATGCCAAGACAATTTTGAAGAACAAAGTACAGGATGCTTAACCTAGAATTCTCAAGGCTAATTATAAACTTATGATAATTAAGACATTACTAAAGGCCACAAACAAACCCATATATATGGAAACCTAATATATAACAGAGGTGACATTATAGAACAATGAGTAAGAGATGAGTGTTAATGATGCCAAAAAAACTGGTTATCCATATGGGGATTAAAAAATTTTGACGCGGGCACCTGGCTGGCTCAGTCAGAAGAGCATTCAACTCTTGATCTCAGGGTTGTGAGTTCAAGCCCCATGCTGGGTGTAGAAATTACTAAAAATAAATAAATAAAATTTTTGACTTCCCACCCCACAGAATATACAAAAATTAATTTCAGGTGAGTTAAAGACCTAAATGTGAGAAAAAATGTAAATATGTAATAAGTAAATATAGGAAAATATCCTTATGATCTTAGTATAAGGAAGAACTTTTTTTTTAATCCTACAAAAAGTATTATGATCTTTGATAGGAAAAATTCCTAAAACAAGACACAAAATGTATAATACATAAAGAAAAAAATTTATTTATATATTTGGTTACCTTAAAATTAAGAACTTCCATTCTTAATTAGTAGACATGATTAAGAGAATAAAAGAGAAGTCACAAATTAGACAAAGAAGGGAAATATTTGTAATGCAATTATTGACAAAGAACTAGTATATAGAATAAGGAAAAACTACAAAACAATAGAAAAAGGTATATGACCCACTAGAAAAATGGGCAGATGACTTGAGCAGGAACTTCACAAAAGAGGAAAGCCAATGGCTAATACAAATAAGAAAAGATGCTCAATTCATTAGTAATCATGAAAAAGCAAATTTAAATAGCAAATCTGACAATACCAAGTATTAATGAACATTGGAAACTCGTAATCCTATTAGTAGAACTGTTAATTGGTACAATTTCCTTGGGAAAATGTTTAGCAATACCTAGTAGAGTTGATTATAGTCATATTCTATCCCAAAGGAATTCTACTCCTGGGTAAGTGACCTAGAAGAATTCTTGCCCACGTGCACAAAGATTTTATATAATATTTATACCAGTTTGGTTCATAATATGCAAAAGCTGGAGATAATTAATGAATCCATTACAGTAGAGTTGCTAGATAAATTGTGATTTATTCATACAACGGAATAGACCCTTAGCAACATTGAGTGAATCTCACAAAATATTGTTGAGTGACAGAAGCAAGAAAAAAAAGAATACACAAAATATGATTCCATTATATGGACTTCAAAAACAGAGAAAAATAAACAGTATGTCATTAGGGAGGCATACATAGGTTATATAACTATAAAACAAAGCAAGAGAACATTATCATAAAAGTAAATATGGCCGTTACCTCTGGGGAGAGGGAAAAGGATATGTTCAGGTGAAAAGCACTAGGGACTTCCAAGTATTGACAATTTTTTTTTTTTTTTTTGTAACCTGAATAGTAGATACTCAATGCTTATTATTTTTCTTTCAATTGTGTGTATACATTTTATACACTCTTATGTATATATACTTCACAATTTAAAAAAACATATATTCTCCCTTTGTTAAAATAGTTTACATATGATATTATACCATCAGCCCACTTAAATAAATACATTCAAACCCATTTCTTAAATTAAAAAAATAAAGAAAAAATACATTTAATTTATATATATATACAATAGTTGTATATTACCTATGAAAGAGAATATTAGTTAATTCAACTACATTAAAATTAAAATAACCAAAAATACAGATATAGACTTTTATCTATATTACATATTATGTATATTAATTCTATATTTTTATGGTTAGGAATAATACATAATAACAATCAGCATTTACTACATGGCTCAACTGTGATTAGTGTTTGCATATGTGACATATTTATTCACATATTCTGATTCCTCAACTATCTGAAAGTTAAAACATCACTATCCTCAATTTTTAAATAAAGACACTGAAAACCTAAGTTAACCAACTTGACTCCAAATAATCCAGCCACTTGGCCTATAGCCAGTTTATACCAATAAAGCCCTTTGAACTAATGGTCATCTGAGCCCCCATCTGGGATGCTTTCAATTATATTACAGGATGGTCCTGTTCTTCACTCTCCTATAGTCTTTGGGTATATTTTTTCATATGTGTTTCTGAGGAAGCTTTAGGACTTTTTAGGAAGAAATGATACCAAACTATGGACACTGGAATTAATTACTTATTCCAAAATTCACTTTCTTAATGTTCAAAATGAAGAGTCTAAAAATAATTACTTTATCTTAAACTGAGATATAATTGACATCTAACATTGCATTAGTTTTAGGTATATAATAGTTTGTTTAAATACTAAAAGTCTGTGTTATTTAAGCATGAAAATATAAAACTATCATTCACTTTTAGATTCCTTTTTTTTGGTTATGGGTAGGAAGCTGGAAACTGGATTAAACTAAAAGAAAAAAAACATAAATACAAGCCAGGTTCTCACATCAGAAGGCCATTTTTTTAATGCTTGTTTGTTATGATGACTTCTCTCTAAATCACATTAACTGTGAAACACCCAGGATAAATTTATGAAAAGTCTAAATTATATATTTGACAGAATGTCTCATTTTCAAACTCAGTTCAGAATTATTTGATCAATCTAAAAGTACAATACCTAGTTGTTACTTATATGATCCAGATATAATGAATGATATGGAAAGATTTCTGCTTAGTGTATCAGTTGCTAAAATCTAAATGGTAATTCAAAGTACTTAAGGATACTTTAAAAATTAGATTCTTAATAATAATAATTTAAAAATTCTTCTTGTCACTTATTTACTCTTAATTTTTTGAAAAAGAAAAGACTTACTAAGTAAGCACTGGCATACTTCAACTTGGGCTCCATCTGAATACTGACAAATTTTTAAATTAGTTTGATGCACATTAATTCTTCTGATACTACTTTTAATATGCTGTATAGGAAATGTATCTGATCTTATGAATGCCTGAGCATGGTATATAGAACAGATACAATTAGATATAATTATAGCAATGATGAATGAATGATCCTATTAAAGAATCTGTTATTTTAAAATATTTTAATCTATTTCTCACCGATAAATTTAACAGGTATAAATAGTCCTCTAATTGTTCTCAAGCAGGGCTGATTTTGCCCTCCACGGGACATATGGCAATGTCTGGAGACATTTTTATTTGTTATGGTGGGTGGGGGTCAGTGCTACCAGCACTTGGTGGGTAGAGAAGCCAGAAATGCTTCTAGACATCCTACAATGCACAGGCCAGTCCCCCACAATAAAAAATTATCTGGTCCCAAACCAAAATATTAATGGTGCCAAGACTGAGAAACCCTTCTCTAGCCCAAACTAAAGGACTCACTACAGATTTCTGTCTTTAAAAGTTTAGGATATTAAAAAAGATAAAAGAGGGGCGCCTGGGTGGCTCAGTTGGTTAAGCGACTGCCTTCGGCTCAGGTCATGATCCTGGAGTCCCCGATCGAGTCCCGCATCGGGCTCCCTGCTCGGCAGGGAGTCTGCTTCTCCTTCGGACCCTCCCCCCTCTCATGTGCTCTCTTTCTCATTCTCTCTCTCTCAAATAAATAAATAAAATCTTTAAAAAAAAAAGATAAAAGATATATACACATATGTGTGTATCTATTCACACTGAATACACATGTTATGAGATGGGCTTATAAAATGATGAGACCACTTTGTTAGCATGTGAAACTAATTGCTAAAATTTACATAATGGTTTACTGTTTATAGAATAAATACTTTCTTGACACTGTCTCCCACGTAATATAATCTATACCCATAGAGTCAATTTTCATCTCTATGATTATGACTTTCAAATATTTATCTCTAGCCCAGACTCCAGTGTGTTACCACATCCCACTGGTTTTCTGTCTTCGGTGTTTCCTCTCTACCACCCTTTGCCCTCACCACCACTGCATTGGTTGGGCCTCATCCTTATTTGTCCGGATTACTATGTGACTCCATTGTCCACAATCGTACCATCTTGGAGTTATAAAATAAGGAAAGCCCTTCTTCTTAGTGCACAAATTATAATAGCTTCCATCCTAATTCCCAGAACTCAACTGTCATCACATTACCTGCCAGGTGCCTGTAAGAGCTCCCAGGGTTCCACCGTGTAGTCTCCTGAAAATATGCACGGGGTTCTTGGGCCCACTAAGGCTGGATGGGGTACTCACAGACAGGACCCTGAGTACCAGCAGCGTCTTCCTGTAAGGTCCCGCTGACCGTTCAGCTGGGCCTGGCCTTCTGCCAACAGTTACCAGCACACTGATCTCGAGGAGGAGTTGGCCTTTTCATCTCTTTCTGAAGATGGGACTAGCCCTTCCCGAATTCCCCACAGTATAACTAAATCCAGACCATAACTTTTGACAAAATTTTGCTGCAGGTTAGGAATAAAAAGAAAGGATGTAGAATGATGTAGTCATGCACAACCTGCACAAGCCCAGACCCACGCAAAGATTTCATACAGGACCTCATTCCTAGCCAGCCATCCCTGGCCAAGAAGGCTCTAGAAATGCCCTAGGAATCTCCAGGACTTGGAGTCCATGCCACATGGATCCTGGCACCAGAAATAGAAGGAAATTTTCCCCTCACCTGTCTGAGATCTGTCAGTTTCCATTCTCAGTATGATTGACAGAAGAATTTACATTCCTTGCAGACAAAACTTCACCACCTCCCTAATAGGGATATGATCCAGCCCCCAAAGATAATCACATCAGAATATACTAGCCAATATCAGTTCATTTCCTAAAGTCTGGATAATTCCGTTTTAAATCATCTTTCATGGGACATCAGTAATTCAGAGGAAGCTGGGCTGGGTCAACCTCATTCTAGCTCACTTTCAGTCTCTCCTCCCAAAGGGTTTGAGATCTTGGTGTCAGTCTCCCAACGAATCACGCTGCTATAACAGAGGTGACTTTCCAACCAATGTGCTTCCAGTCTGGCCTCATTGAGTCCACATCTTCGCTGCAGCCAACATTCCATAAGGAGTGCAAATCTGATCAGTAGCTCCTGCTGCTGCTGCTTTTCTTTTTAATTCCATTAAAATTGTGCTTATCTTCAGGAGTTTAAAAGCAGGAACCTGGGCAAAAGTTGAAGATATTGCTGATAGAGGGCTCAACCCTGACCCAGCCCAGCTGCAGAAACGTGGCCCCATGATCATGTATTTTCATGGCTTTGGAGACATGGTCATTGACTCCAAGTAGTTTAATGGACAGGAATGTGGGCCCAGAGCAGGGAACTGATAGGAACAGTGTAGAGAAAGAAGTCCTTCAGTGTGTCCTTCCCCCTCCTGTCCGCCTAGGGGGGATTCAACAAGCTCACCCACAGGGTACTCATAGATAGCACACTGAGTACATAATTGCTGATTGCCTGGCCATGACCTGAGATGTGGCTAGCAGTCATTCAGCTTCCAAGCCCACCTTCAGCTGGCCTGTCCATCACGGGAGGTACTGAGAACCTCAGGCAGGGCTCATCAGATGTCTGTCCCTAAGCCACTTGGGCTGGCCCAGGTGAGGCTGAGGCAGCCCTTCTCCCCCCACCAGCCTCTGCCTGCCCTCTCCTGTGCCCTGCTGTTCCAGGAGCTACTCTCACCACCTTCTTGGTTTGACTTGTTGAGTCTTTAGATTTCAGTAAGTGGGAACTTCATGCTGCATTCTCAACTAGTCTTTTCTTTATGTTAAGACTCCACAGTGGTTCCATATGGCCTTCATGACTCTCCTCTCGTTGTTTCTTTAGCCTGATCACTTCTCTTTTCCCATCTACACCTTACGCTCAAGTGCAGACATTCAGGACTACTACCAATCCCTGAACTTAGATTCTTTCTCCTGCCTTGGCCTTTGCTGTGGTCTAGGCCAGGAATGCCTTTCACCCGACATCGGGGGGACATGTCTTATCAGTCCATCTTCTTCAGGAATTCTTTCTTTGCCTCATCCCCAAGCCTAGATTAGGACATCTTCCCTCTGGTCTGGAGCACATCGTACTTCTCTCTGGCACACCTCTTATCACACTGAAATGGTTTGTCTCTTCCGTGAGTCATGGGAGCTTCCTAAGGGCAGAGGAAATGTTGTTGCCCTCTGTATTCTCAGGTCCCTGGCACAGGGCCTGCAATATATTAAATGTGCAGTTAAATTTCATTAAGGTTGACTCCGTATTTTCATCTGATCCTCTTGACAATCCTGGGAAGCTAGTATTGTTTCCAACAGTGCTTGTAAGCAGGAAATCCATTTAAGACTAAGGTTAAAACAACCATGAAAATTATGGTTACAGATTAGAATGTAAGGTGTATGAATCATGACAATGTAGAAACAAAGTAACTAACAAAAGAGGTTAGGAGAAAGGGGTGAAGAAGTGGGGTGTGTGGATGAGATGTTGATTTTCTCTATATTGCCGTGAAGGTTATAAAGTCAGCTTTTAAAGTTGACAGATCAAGTCATAAATTTACAACCACATTTCAAGATATAAAAGTAAACATTAGAGGGACACCTGGGTCGCTCAATTGGTTAAGCATCTGCCTTCGGCTCAGGTCGTGATCCCTGGGTCCTGGAATCAAGCCCGGCCTTGGGCTCCCTGCTCAGTGGGGAGTCTGCTTCTCTCTCTCTCTCTGTCCCTCCTCCCCACTCATGGCTCTCTCTCTCTCTCAAATAAATAAATAAAATCTTTTTAAAAAAATAAATATTAGAAAATGTAGAAAAATAATTCAGTTAATTAAACTCAGGTTTTAGAGGGTAGGGAGTGGGAAAAGGGAGATATTACTCATGGTTGGGAGTGTATGTAAAGTAAAAAGAAATAGAAAATAAAGTATATTATATAAAATTATGGTAAATTTTAGCCTAAAAACAACCTAAAATGCAAATTTTTTTACATGTTCAGAAGAAACACACACATAAAATATAAAATACAAATATAAAATATAGATATCATATACAGGAAAAGAGAAATTAGAAAACATCAGAAGGAATGTCTATTATATCAATAAATTTACCTATGGAAACAAAATGACCCTCAAAAAGATTATGAAACAAAATCTAATTAAATATGAGATAAAAGATATACCTAATACAAACTACCTAGAAGAGTTGAGAATTAAAAAGTAAAGAAGCAAGTCACAGAGTGAAACAAATAACCGATTGAGAAAATACTTCCTACAAAATATTAAGAAAAAGATTGAAGGAAAACTCAATAGAAAAGTGGGCAAGAAACTTGCCCAGATACTATCAAGAAGTGTATCTTTTCATGAACACATGAAAAGGTACTCTACTTCATTATTAATAGGAAAATACAAATTAAAGTCTCTATAAACCCACCAGAATGGCTAAATATCAAAAAAGACTTAAAATACCAAGTATTGGCAAAGATATAGAGATGTGAGAAGTCTCACACACTGATGGTGGGGTATAAATTTGTAGAACCACTTTGGAAAGCAATTTTATATCATGTCATAAAGTTGAAGAATGTGTTCTCTTTGAGGTAGCAATTCGATTTCTACCTATATACCCAGCACAAATGTGTGCATATGATTACCAGCACGTATGTTTAAGAATGTCATTGGCTAAAAACCTGAAACAATTAAATGTTTGTAAATGGTAGTGATATATTCATAGAGTGTAAAACAATACACCAATGCAAATAAATGAATTATAATGGGAGCCATGACCCAGATGAATCTCACAAACATAATGTTGGTCTAAAGAGAAAAGACTACGCAGTGTTGATTCCATTTATATGAACTTCAAAAACGAGTGAAACTAAACTTTAATGTAAGTGTATACACACTTAGATGGTAAAAGAATAAAAAGAACAAGGAAATTCTACATAATGTTTCCCATCAAAATAAGAAAGAGGAGAGAAGGGAATAGGGAGGAAGAGAGATGGAGGTAGGAGGGGAGGAGAGGAGAGAGAGGATGCTGTGGATGGGAATGCGTGTGGAAGTAGTGCTTCTTGAGCTTTACCACTGATTTACCTCTTGACCTGAATTGGTGATTACATGATGTTAACAGTAGTTTAGTCATTAAACTCATGTTTATGTTTCATGCAGTTTTCTATTTACATGTTTTATTTAACAGTAAAAACATTTTAAAGTAAAATATAACAAACTCTAAAACCTTCCCCTGAATTTTTTAATAGACTTTGGAAGATGTTTATGAATTTTTAGTATAAGAATATCCTTCTTTTACGGACGCCTCGGTGGTGCAGTCCATTAAGCATCCAACTCCTGATTTTGGTTTAGGTCGTGATCGCAGGGTTGTGAGATCGAGCCCCCATCAGCAGCTCCGTGCCTAGTGCAGAGTCTGCTTAAGACTCTTTCCCTCTCCCTCTGCCCTTCCCCTCCGCTCTCACTGTCTCAAATAAATAAATAAATCTTTATAAAAAAGAATATCCTTGTTTTAGAAGTCTTGAAAACTAAAAATATGAGGTTACAATGATAAAAAATCTGTCAAATACATTATATCTGCCCATGGAGACTTTATCAAGATCGTTCATTTAGCAAATTCATTCCTCTCAAAGGCTATCAATCCTAATGCTCTTATGATGCTACTATGTCTTTGCTTTGAGATAATTTTTGCTTTGTTCATTCAAAATCAACTTTTGAATTTTAAACAACAAATCCATGGGTCATAAAGAGGGCATAGTCTAAAATGATGAAAAATTCCTCTGAGTCTGGTGACATTACTTCAGAGTTTAATAAAAAGTGTTAAACATCTAATTTTTAAACATTTATAGTATTCATTTGATATTAACTATTTCTAAATATATATATATTTTATATGTATGTGTGTGTATATATATATATATATATATATATATATAAATCAAAGAGAAAAGCATTTGCAATTGATTTTCTAATAGCCATTAGGTAGATAGTATTGAGGAAAAAATGATTAAATTTGTATATTCTACTATGTTATTATATTAATTAATCAGTCCCCCAGGGGGCATTTGGCAATGTCTGGAGATATTTTTGGTTGGGGCAGTGAAGTGGGGAGTGGTACTAATGGCACCTACTGGGTAAAGGTCAGGGATGCTCTTAAATATCCTACAATGCACAGGAAAGCCCCCTGACAACAACAACAAAAATATCTGGCCCCAAATGTCAATAAAGCTGAGGTTGAAAAACCCTGGAATAAATGAGCAAAGAGAGAGGAGTTATCACATATTGTTAAACAAAAAAGATTAAAGTTAGTGTGGTCCCATTTTTTGTAAAAAAAAAAAAAAAAAGTGTGAGTGTAAGTACAGTGTATATATGTGCAAAAATTAATAGTGGTTGGCCGGGAATGCTGAAATCTTGGATGAATTTTATTTCTTTTTCCTTTTATTTTGCTTATCTGAAATTTCTGATTTTTTCTATCATTAATTACATTACTTGAACTATAAGAAAAATACAAAGTTTAGTTTCTATCAAAGAAAGAAAGAACACTGGTTTTGGTATCGGAAGGAACTGGATTTGAACACTGGTTGTCTTTCACTGAAAGTATTACTATTTTTAACATTCTGAGACTGTTTTCTTTTGGTAAAATGGGGAATTGATACCTCTCATATTGGTCCTTTTCTTTATTTTAGTTTAAATACAAGTAACACACACATACACACCCCAACTCAATAGAAGAAAAACTTGAGTAAGAATTCATTTTACTACTATCTTTAATGTTTGAGGGAAAGTATATTTATTTATAGGGTAAGAAGATAGATGGTGTGTGGAGATTCTAAAGGTAATTTCTAGGCATGTTCACAATGTAGAAGTTAGCCTCCCATTGATACTTATTTCACTTAAAAACTCTGATTTAACAATGAATTCCTTTTTTTCTTCATTCAAAATACATCAATGAATACATTAAGCACAGTGAAAACAAATGGGAACAAAAACAATCTATTTTCAAGGAAGTCTAATTGATGAGTGGAGAACAACACAACCGGTCATAGCACAATGTAGCAAATACAATCATAGACACATCCACACAATATTATGGGAACAAAGCTCAGGAACAATTAGCTGTACTAGCTAGTATTACTAGTATCCTATAGTACTATGCTTACACCATCTTCATGTTTAGATCCATTTTTTGGTTCATAAATAAAACTGATAAAGTAATTTTCTAATCATAAACAGGAAAGAAGGAAAAAAATGGACATGACTGTATAGATGGTGCCTAAAGTAGAATTACAGTGTTGTGAGCAGCAGTAAGCAAAGGAAATCAAAGAGGCAGAAGGTAGATGGTGGGATGATGTTGAATCAGTCTCCATCCTGTTACCATCATATGGTTCTGAAATGCCTGGCTGGCATCTGGGGTGGAAGAGTAGGAGATGAAAGGCTCCTCAGTGGGAAGAAAAAGAATCAGCGCACAATAATTTATGTGTTAGACTGGGATAAATAGTTGCAACTATTTAAAGTGCTATTATTACTCTATTGTGCTAGCAGAAAGTGGTTAAGAAATAAACATTTTGTGGAGGTAAGGAGATATTTGGGATACCATGAATCAATGTGCTTCATAATGGGCTATGCTTTGAATAGCTTGTAGATTATTGAGAGGAAGAGTACGTAGTTCCAAAAGAAGTCAACATCAGCTGAAGAATATAGTGAAGGGTGCAGCAGAACAGAATTGGAATTGAATATGGATCCTTGGTTTGACAGAGAACTTTTCAAGCAAGTTAGTTGTTTATATAGGAGTCCCTCCCTCATCTTCTGTTTCTCTTTCCACGGTTTTGTTTACCAGTGGTCAAATGTGGTCCAGAAGCAGATGATCCTCCTTCTGATACACTGTGAGGTCAGCAAGTAGCCTAATGCTATGTCACAGCGCCGCCGTCCCTCACCTCACGTCACCATATCACGTAGGTACCATCTCACAGCATCACAAGAAAGGTGAGGACAGGATAATAAGATACTTTAAGGGCGAGAGAGAGAGCCCACATTCACATAACTTTTATTATAGTACATTGTTATAACTTCTATTTTATTATTAGTTATTGTTAATCTCTTACTGTGACTAATTTTTTTTTAAATATTTTATTTGAGGGGCGCCTGGGTGGCTCAGTTGTTAAGCATCTGCCTTCAGCTCAGGTCACGATCCCAGGGTTCTGGGATCGAACCCCGCATTGGGCTCCCTGCTCAGCGGGAAGCCTGCTTCTCTCTCTCTCCCACTCCCCCTGCTTGTGTTTCCTCTCTCACTGTGTCTCTCTCTGTCAAATAAATAAGTAAAATCTTTTAAAAAAAGATTTTATTTGAGAGAGAGAGGGAAAGCATGGGAGAGAGCACAAGCAGGGGGAGGGGCAGAGGGAGAGGGACAAGCAGGCTCCCCGCCGAGTAGGGAACCAGACCCAGGACCCCAGGATCATGACCTGAGCCAAAGGCAGTGCTTAACCAACTGAGCCACCCAGGCGCCCCTACTATGACTAATTTATAAATTAAACTTTATCATAGGTATGTATGTATAGGAAAAATCATTGTGTACATATAGGATTAGGTTTCAGGCATCCCCTGGGGGCCAGGGTCTTATCTCCTACAGAGAAGGAGATGACTACTGTATTTGATTTAGAAGACAGTAAGAAACCATAGAGGATATACTGTTTTTTTAAAAGATTTTATCTATTTGAGAGACAGTGAGTGAGCAAGAGAGAGAGCACAAGCTGGAGGAGGGGCAGAGGGAGAGGGGGACAGAGAGCCCAATGCTGGGCTCAATCCCAGGATTCTGGGATCATGACCTGAGCCGAAGGCCGACCTTTAACCAACTGAGCCACCGAGGCGCCCTGATATACTATTTTTTTTCCAGCTTTTCAAAAATATGTTTTGATCGAACAGGAGATAGGAAGGACTTGCATGGTGCTTACTGTAAGGAAAAACTATTAGGACCAAAATTAGCTGCCAGCTTCACTGCCCTACTATGGGGCTACTGAAGATAATGGGCAGAGAACATATTGAGTAGTCCCACTCTTGGTGCTGGGCCAATACTGGAGTCCTCCAGCTCAATTCCTCACACATTTGATTCCCTAGGTCTAGATAAATACCATTTGAGTCTGGCTGATTCCTCCTCATCGTTCAGGTCTCAGCTGAAATAGTACTTGCTCAGGAAAGTCTTCCCTTTTCTGTTCTGCCCCGTCTCCATCCCCATCCTGTAAGTATCTCCCTGTTATAAGCTCTCAAAGTTGTAATTAAATAATGTGTTCGGTGCTTAATTAGTTCTCTCTTCCATACTCCAATCAACCTCTCATCCTTAAATAATTTTTAGAAGGGCAGAAGGTTGGTGACTCTCACAGTTTTTCTCACCACGGGGTGGGCATTCATCTTCAGTGCCTCCCAGTACTGACACAGCATGTAATCAATAAGCATTTATTGAATCAATGAATGAGCCTGTGTTAACTTTTAACAATGCTCCCATAGGAAGGACTCAACAAATAAACAGAACTTACTGATACACACATTCATTATCTCATTTAATTTGCACAAAACCCGAGACTTATTAAACCCGGTACTGCGGTCTAGAAAACTAAGGCAAGGTAAGCAACCCGCCGAGGTCAGGCGACCCCTGAGCAACAGCGCCGGGCGTGGGTGCCAGCCCTGTCCACCTCCCCCGGCCAGGTTCTTCTCGGTTACCCCAGGCGGCGGCCTCCAGGCTCGCCCTCCGCGGCTCGGTCTGCCCCGCCGGCCTGCCCCAGATGAAGCCTGTTTCCGCGGTGGGAAGGAGTCCCCGGCGGGAAGCAGCGCCGAGGTCGGGAAGACCTTCCAGAGGAGGCAGGCGGACGGGAACCCCGCTCGTGGAAGGGAACTGCACCGCCTGAGGGTCGCATCCCGATCTGGGGACTCGGGTGGCCAGCGCCCAGAACGCTAAAGGTTTCGCCACCTCAAGGACCTGGAGCGGGCAGCGGAAGTTCCCCGACCCGCAACGGGCCTCCGGACCCCGCGGGCGGTCCGCGGCCGCTCTAGGACGCCGGCGAGGGGTTTCTTCTCTGTGGTTGGGACTGGGAGGCCCGGCCGGGAGCCGCCCACCTGGGGGCTGGGCCTGGTCCGAGTCCCTCGCGAGGCGCAGGCCAGGCGTTAAACTCTCCAGCCCGCGAGCTGCGGCAGGACCTGTGAGAAGGCGAGGAGGAGAGGGGGACGCTCTGGCCTCTGTATTCCACTCCATGCACTCGCTGTCTCTGGAAGATCTGATTTCTAAATATCCTGGAGAACAGCGCAGTCAGGTTTGCACAAAATTCCGCGTCCTTTGTTGCGTGGCAGGAAGGAAAAAAAAAAACAAAACCAAAAAACCAAAACCTACCATTTCTTAGTCTTTATTCTTTTCCAGGGATTTCTTGTGTATTCCCTTGATTTTGTTTCTAATTGTTGCTGTAGAAGCTTTGATGTGATGGAAGCATTTTGAAAGTTACCCTTTCTGCAATTCCCTAAACATTGGGCTGAATATGGCACCAGGACCTCTTTCTCCAAGCAGAGCTAACAGCCTTAAAGAAAGGATCAAACAATTGCTCTACTACCTATACTGTAGCCAACTCAATTAATTAGCTCAGACTTTGTTAAGTACACAACGATGGAGGAGAGGGGGGAAAAGGCTGCACCATTAGAACCACAAACATTAAAGATGAGCAGGTATAGAGTCCAGAGCACTGAACGCAAAAGGAAATAGAAATAAATGGTAACCAAAAAAGGAGGTAAATGGAACTAGCAAGGAAAATGAACTGGTATGTGTATTTCTAAATGTACAATTACTGATTCAAAACAATCTTCATGACCAGGTTTATGAAAAATTATTGGAATGCCTGGGTGGCTTGGTCAGCGGAGCCGATGACTCTTGATCTCAGGGTCCTGAGTTCGAGCCCCATGCTAGGTGTAGAGATTACTTTAAAAAATGTGTATTAAGAATTATTAATAGTTCTTAGATGTTCTGCAGTTAGAAGAGGTTCTGCCTTATGAAGGCAATTTAGAAGATTTTAACAAGATGGTGAAGTGTGACTCCTTCATATGCTTATTCTTCATTCAAAAGGCTTTTGTCAGTTCCCCGGGTCTTTAAGAAGAAGCCTAATTCCATTTATTTTCATAGGTGTACTCTGATAAATACCAATACCAAAATCAAATGTTTCTTTATGTTTAGATAGGTATAGGTAGAAACATTCTTGCATGGGTCAGCAAAGAGGTATGGATACTTTAACTAAACCGAAAAAAAAAAAAAATTGATGCCCCTGACTAGGTAAAAACCCCAAGGAATTCAGTTTCAGTTGGAAAGTATTAGAGCTATTTCAGAATACTTATTAACGAGCTTATTATATTATCCATTTTAGGAATCTGTCTTGGCAATCTTTTATTCTTAGTGGTTCCTTCTAATAATGTCCTCATTTTATTGCTGTGTGCATAATGATATTCTTTAGTATATCCAAGAGAGTTTTTGATGTTGGAATATGCAATGACTCAAGTTTCACTCTAGCAGCTTGAAAGAGTGATAATGAGGTGCTCTCCTTTTTACATTTATACTCCCCTTCCAGGAGTATAATTTAATTTAAAGTTGGTATTCTTCTAGATTTTCTATTCAATAATGAAATGCAAAGCAATGATTGTTCCCCTAAGAACAACTTTCTGAAAAGCTATGATAAGGACTTTGCAGCAAACTGTAAAGGTATCATTTGGGAATTTAACACAATATGTTCAAACCCAGATAAAAGGAAAGGTTCTAAATTAAAATGTGTGGATGAAAATCTATAATCTGGCACTAAATCAGTGGAGATATAGTGGGTGGCAAATAGAATTGCAGGAAGAAAGCGAAGATACCTGGTTGCCTGTTTTATTAGTAGGACTCAAGTCCAGCTCAGCATTGTAGGAAAAATTACTTAGATCACAAAGACAGAAGAAAAAGGGTATTTGAGGGTGCGAAGCTCAATACTAAAAATAATAGTAACAGTAATTAACATTTATGGAGCATTTATTAAATGCCAGGCACCATGATAATCATTTTATGTGCATTATGCCATTTCATCCTCGCAACAACCCTACGAAGTTGGTGCTTTTATTATCCTCATTAAGACTTAGTTAGGTAGTTTCCCCAAGGTGGGAAATTGTGAAGCATGTTCTCAAACTTAGGTTTGTCTGATTTTTAAAGCTATACAGGGATTTTTATATCAGCTATGTTCATTTTACTTTAAAAGAGCTGATCATCCTTACTGTCTTGTCATTTTGCCCAGATAGTGGTCATGCTTCTTTCCTCTCAAAATCACTCCTCTTCTTCTGAATCAATAGACCTAGTTACCCAGGCAGCTGCGTGACTGACTTTTGCATATCATTAGATCACCTGGATTCAAATCACAATATCCCTACTAATAATAAGCTGTGAGACTGCGAATCATGTATTTAACCTCTCTTGCTTTTTTTTTTTTTTTTTTACATCTGATAATATTAGTGCCTACCCCATAGGGTTTTAATAATACTTAAGTGAGAGTGTGTATAAAAACAGTTGGTAACTATCTGAGCACGTAAGTACTCAGTTTCTCATTTTTACTGAAACCCACTAGTGCGTGTGATAGCATTCTATAACAAGAGTCTGTGAAGACTCAGAGGCAAAGCTGGCATTTGCTGTAGGAGAAAGAAGTAAAATGTTTCCTTCCACCTGCCTTTGGAATGTGTGAGTAGTTCCCTCAGGGTTGGGGAAGAGGAGATAAGTAAAACTTTATCGGTGACTAAATACAATCTATGACTGCTATAGGAAAAGCAATTTCTGGATATTGCATACAGTTAGTGATGGACTAAGTACCGAAGAGTTCTTTCTAAATTTGAACACTCATTAACATCACTAAATACGCAGTAAAAACTCAGGCTCACTCTCTAAGGAAAATATTTATAAAGAATGCCTTTGTCATACCAATCAAACCTGGCTTATTAAGGTTTCTGGTAGATCTTTCTTAACACACATAATATTGATGGTCATTATTGCTGCACTGTGGTTTGTAGGAAGCCTAGTATGAACATCCAGATTCGGAAAACAAATACTTATGGATATAATTAGTCTAAGTTTATTTTAAAAAGGATTCACAAAAGGATTTCTTTTTTTTTTTTTTTTTGTTTCATGTCACAAAAGGATTTCTTTAAATCCATTATTTGTAACCTTATTTGGCATTTGAATTTTACTGTGAATCGAGTGCTATTGATAAAACAGTAGTGAATGCTTAGTGAACTCTTTTTTTTTTTAAAGATTTTATTTATTTATTTGAGAGAAAGAATGAGAGAGAGAGAGAGAGAGAGCACATGAGAGGGGGGAGGGTCAGAGGGAGAAGCAGACTCCCTGCCAAGCAGGGAGCCCGATGCGGGACTCGATCCGGGGACTCCAGGATCATGACCTGAGCCGAAGGCAGTCGCTTAACCAACTGAGCCACCCAGGCGCCCCAGCTTAGTGAACTCTTACCATTCTAAGTTTTTATACATATTAGTGTATTTATTTTTAAGATAACGCTTTGAAGTTGTTTGTATTATTATCTTAATGTTACAAATTGGGAAACTGAAGTGCACAGTTTAAATAACCTGAGTAAGATCACCTAGCTATGATTTCACCTGGGCAGGTTGTCTCCAGAGCCAGAGCTTTGACTCAAACATTTTCCAGGAAAGTGTGCCTTATTGTACCCAGCCATATCACATAATCTTCCAATTTTCCATACCATTCTAGGGCACATGGACTCCCTGAAGTCCAATTATAAACCCCATGATAAAACCTACTACAAATAGTAAATATCTCTAATGTACATGTGTGTATTCCAAAAATATAAACAATCTTTTAGGAAAATTTTAATTATATAAAGGTTCTACTGTTCTGAAATGGAAAACAACATACAGAATCCCCACACTGTCCTCTTTCAGTGAACCATAATCAGTTTTTCTGTAGCTCCTGGTAGTGGTAGTCTGTATTAGCACCTATCCCTTCTTTGGAGAACTGCTTTGTCCACTTAAGCTGTGTGATTCCAGCAGATGCTGCCATACACTAAGGTTCTAACATTGTCAGATTTTAGCTTGCATGTAATATATTTCCTTTAATGACACGTTATCATCTTTTGACATTGCCTATTGCAAGCATCATGCCACTATAGCTTTTGTTATTTTAATAGTACTTCTAAATACATCTATTACATTCATTTTTCTATTTTATTTTTCTATTTTGTTTTATTTTCATTTGTGTTAAGTCTTAAAAGATTGTGTTGGGGCCCCTGGGTGGCTCAGTTGGTTAAGTATCTGCCTTTGGCTCAGGTCATGATCTCCCTCTGCCCCTCCCCACTGCTTGTGCTCGCTTGCTCTCTCTCTCTTTCTCTCTCTCAAATAAATAAATAAAATCTTTCTTAAAAAGATTATTTTATAGTAAAAGATTGTGTTTATTATTTTTTTCTAAAGATTTTATATATTTATTTGAGAGAGAGAGAGAGAGAGCACGAACAAGGCAGAGGGAGAGGGAGAAGCAGACTCCCCGCTGAGCAGGGAGCCTGATGTGGGACTCAGTCCCAGGACCCCGGGATGGTGACCCGAGCTGAAGGCAGATGCTTAACTGACTGAGACACCCAGGTGCCCCAATTGTGTTTATATTAAAATATATTTTATATTTATATTTTATATTAAAATTGTATTTATGTTAAAATACATTCAAAATATTATTTTATATTTAAAATGTTTATTTTATAAAAAATATTATTGAGCTGACATTATGGGTATGAGTCAATGCTTTGACTTATATCTAAGTTTGCTAAGGCTGACATAACCAAATACCACAGACTGGGTAGCTTAAAAAACAAATTTATTTTCTCACAGTTCTGGAGTCTAGAAGTCCAAGATCAGGCTGTTGGCAGGTTTGGTTTCTTCTGAGGCCTTTCTCTTTGGCTTGCAGATGGCTGCCTTCTTGCTGTGTCCTCATACAGTCTTTCCTCTGTGGGTGCGCATCCCTGGTGTCTCTTTGTATGTCCAAATTTCCTCTTCTTATAAGGACACCAAGTCAGATTGGATTAGGGCCTCATTTTAACTCTGTAATGGCCTCTTAATACAGTCATATTTTGAGGTACTGGGCTTTCAACATATGGATTTGGGGGAGACACAATTTAGCCCATAACAGCATAGCTTTTGGGTTTTTGCACATTGCAATACCAAGTTTATTTTCTTTACAGAGCATGCCATGGAGCTTCTTTCTAAAGATTGCATAAGAAAATTTACATATTAATTTTGTATATCATACTACAGGATTCCTGGTGATTATTTAGAACTCTGTCAGTTTTCAAGGTGCCCAAAAAAGGTATCTGAATCTCCTTACGTGCCAGAAGTTTGACAGTTTGAGAGAGAGAGAACTGAGGTCAGAACTCTTTTCCTAAAGTTTTATTACTTCTTCTAGAGACAGCCTGTGATAAAGTTACTTATTTTTATTTTTAAGTTTTTAATGGACTTTGTTTTTGGATAAGTTTTAAAAATTGTCCTTTATTGGAGATTGTTTTATCACTACAGATATTTCCACAAATACAATACTATGCTTCTTGACAGCAGAGATACTTTATGAGTAAGGATTCATACAGCAGAAAACCAGGGACACGTTATGTAATAAATCGTTGGATCAAGTTGAATTACATTTTTGTTACAATTATGTTTGGGTATATTAGAATCTATTATTTTACAATAATATTATCATCTTAAAGATACCTCTTAATATATCCTGTGTTCCCTCCCTGTTTTCCATCCTAATGTTACCGTGGTAATCCAAACCAACCACCATCACCACTTCCTAGACCACTTCCACCGTTTCCCCTTGCTCTCCTGCAATTCATTTTCCACGTAGTAGCATAAATGATCCTTTTTCAAAAAGTAAAACTAATCATTATTAACCTGCTTTGAACTCTCTGTTGGCTTCTTATTGCAGTTAGAATAAAATGTAAAGTCTTGTTCTTACTCATAGGCTGTGCTCAGTTTCCGGTATATCTACCTGCCTCCTTTCCCCTAGGTTCAGTATGTTCCATTCACATTGGTCCTCTTTCTTTCTGTTCATGGGATACTATATTTTTTTAAAAGATTTATTTATTTATTTGAGAGAGAGACCATGCGAGCACGGGGAAGAGCAGAGGGAGAGGGAGAGAGAAACTTTTAGCAGACTTCCCGCTGAGCATGGAGCCCAATGCGAACTCCATCACACAACCCTGAGATCATGACCTGAGCGGAAACCAAGAGTAGGAGGCTTAACCAACTGCAGCATCCAGGGGCCACCCTGCGACACTTTAAATTGTTCCCATCTCATTGTCTAGAACATTCTGCTTCCAGACCTTCCTATGACTGGCTCCTTTTTTCTCTTCCAAGTCTCATTTCAAGTGTCACCTTCTCGGATTCTTCATCTAATATTTAGCAGGACCATCTCTGCACCTAGTAACACATAAGCCATTTCTCATATTACTTTGTTTCATTTTCTACATAATTTCAGCACAATCTGAAAATGGTCTTATTTACTTAATTGTTTATTATCCTTCCCCCACTGAAATGGAAGATTAACTGCTAGTACATTTTAGAAACTTAATAAAGTACCACTTGGTAAAGTCATAAACATAAAATGCAATATGGATTTCAAAGTACTTATTTAAACGTGAAATTCTCACAAAGCTATAATAATTAAAACAATATGGTACTGCCAAAAAAAACCAGACACATAGACCAATGGAACCGAATAGAGATCTCAGAAATAAGCCCCCACATGTATGGTCATATTTAATATTTAACAGGGGAGCCAAGAACACTCAGTGGGGAAAGAATAGTTCTTTAACAAATGGTGTTGGGAAAACTGGAGAAACATGCAGAACAACGAAACTGGTCCACTGTCTTACACCACTCACAAAAATTAACTCAAAATGGATTGAAGACTTACACATAAGACCTGTAAAGTTCCCAGAAGATAACAGGGAAGAAGCTCCTTGACACTGGTCTAGGGAATGACTTTTTTGGGGGGGGGGCGGGTATGACTTCAAAAGCACAAGCAACAAAAGCAAAAATCAACAATTGGGGGTATATCAAACCAAAAAGATTCTGCACAGCAAAAGAAACAATAAAAAAAAATGAAAAGGCAACCTATTGAATGGGAGAAAATATTTGTAAACCATATATTGGATAAGGGGATAGTATCCAAAATATATAAAGAACTCATACAAGTCAATAACAAAAAATTTGATTAAAAGATGGCAGAGAAACTAAATAGACATTTTTCCAAAGAAGACATATAGATGGCCAACAGACACATGGAAAGATGCTCAACATCACTCACCATCAGGTAAATGCAAATCAAAACCACAATGAGATATCACCTCATACCTGTTAGAATGGCTATAATCAAGAAGACAAGAGATAACAAGTGTTGGGAAGGATGTGGAGAAAAGGGAATCCTTGCACAATGTTGGTGGGAATATAAATTGGTGCAGGAACTATGGAAAACAGTATGGAAGTTCCTCAAAAAATTAAAAATAGAACTACTATTGATCCAGCAATTCCATTTCTGGGTATATATCTGAAGGAAATGCAATAGGATATTGAAGAGGTATCTGCACTCCCATGTTTATTATGGCACTATTTATAATAGCCAAGTTATGGAAACAGCCTAAGTGTCTGGCAATGGATGAATGGATAAAGATGTGATATATATTAAATATATATAAAATATTATTCAAACCATGAGAAAGAAGAAAATTCTGCCATTTGTGACAACAGGATGGACCTACAGGGCATTATGCAAAGTGAGATAAGTCAGACAGAGAAAGGCAAATATCGTATGATATCACTTATATGTACAATCTAAAAAAGCTGAACTTGCAAAAACAGAGTAGAATGGTGGTTACCAGAGTTTGGGGATAGGGGAATTGGGGATCTAGTGTTTAAGGGTGCAAACTTAGAACTAGTAAATAAGTCCTGGAGAGCTAATGTGTAGCTCGGTAATTACAGCACAGTAATTATAGTCCACATTATGTATTATAAACTTAAAAAGTTGCTAAGACTAGATCTTGATTGCTCTTACCACAAAAAAGAAATGATAATTATGTGATGTGATGGAGGTGTTAAACATTAAGGTGGTAATCGTTTTGCTGTATATAAATGTATTGAGTCAACCTGTTGTTCACCTTAAACTTACACAGTGTTATGTGTTAATTAGAGCTCACTAAAATAAAAAGGGAAAATCCCATTAACTACAATTAAAAAACAATTCTCTGTAAATGAAACACAATGATTTCTGGGGAGTGGGGGGGACTGTAGTTTTGGCCAGGATGGGAGAAGGAGGTTGGATAACTAGAATATAATTTCTATCACTCTTATTTGGAGAATGTCTCTCAGGTTAATACTTTATGATAAATTAAAAATTTTAAATATGAGTTATTTAAATATGAGTCCTTCCTCAGTTTCTTCTTAGTGATAATCAAGCTGTTAAAGAGCAGACTATGTTTCAAGTAAGGACAAACTCAATTGTTTTCCTCGAAAATGCCCCTAGAAATAAATAATGAAAAAATATTCCTGTATTTAGTTTCTTTTGATATTCTAGATATCCTTCAGTTAGTGAGATGATGTAGATAAAATTATAATCTCAAATTATTTCTTTTTAACTTAGAATTGGAAATGCGATCAAACACAAACTACTGAGATACATATTTCACCTGCCCTCTGTGAGGCTTTTGTAGTAATCCAAATTGTAAACTATGGTTATAAACTACATGCCAGCACAAACAGATTGGCTCAGTAAATGAATGGCTCTGTCAATAGCTTCTCCTTCTCATTAAGCTGATGGACCTGTGCAGTACCCCTCAGTATAAAATGAAATTTTCCCTTTGCTCAAAAAGCAGGAAAAAAATGCCTCAG
>NC_138375.1:63760103-63807375 GCF_054177405.1 Leptonychotes weddellii | reverse complement strand
GGAGAATTGAAATCAAACTGTCAGCCAGTTATTTTATCTTTTATGGCAAAATTGCCTTACAGCTAATCAGTTATGTGAGAAAATGCTTGCAGCAATGATGACTTACAGCAAAGATGCTTATGATGAAAATACCGGACACACCTGGATTGATCCTAGATTTTCTTTTCTCTCATGTTTTTCAACTGTTTGTCTTTTTGTTCTTTTTCGGAGACTTCACAACTTCATTTTATCACCTTTTTTTGAACTTTAAAATTTCTTATTTTTTAATTTCCAAAGATCATTTTTTTCCTTTGAAAATTTCTTTAAAAAAAGACCATCTGTTTTCAATCATGGATCTTTTCTTTGTTTAAGAATATCACTAACAGTTCTCAGATTTTTTTTTTTTTTTCTGCTGTGGTTACATTCAGTACCCCCCCACCCCGATTTTGTTTGTTTTGTTGTCTGATTTTCATGACTGTGGGTTTCCTCAAAAAGCCTGGTGATCCCCAGATGTCTATTCATATGTAAGAGTGAGAGAAGTTGCCTACCTAGCTGGAACTTGTGGATTGGCAGACCTCATTTTGATGTGACTAGGCAGGTGATCACACTGTTGAAAACCACCTCCCAGTATCCATAAAGGTATTTTTCCTTAGGCAAGTCAGTTTCCTTTGAAAGGAATCCTCTGATATCCTGTCTGCTGGATACAAATCTGGAAAGTGCCATTATAGGAGCTAAGTGGGAGGGGAACTTTCATAGTTCAGTATGCAGATTTTCACTTACTCCCTTAACCCCAATGTGCAGTAAGTCACCTCACCCTTATACTCAGCTAGCTATCTCTATGTCTTCAAGGCCAGGGCTTCTCCAGTTCACCCTCACCAGGGAGTATATCTTATTGTTTCTGGATTAGGTTAGGGCAGTATGTTACCCAGCTGTTTGGTTGGGAAGTGATGTGAAGGTTTACTGACTCCTGATATAGATTATCAACCAATTCTGTTGTTTTCAGCCTTTCTTCTCACTAATGCCTTCAGAGATCCCTGGGCCTTGGATTCCTGCTGATCTGGATCTGTATTTATGTTGTGACAAGGAATTTGGGGAAGGAGCAGAGATAAGTGCCTGTATTTAATCCACCATGTTGACCAGATTCACTGTTCTCATTCCAAACAGATAGATTTTCTCAACTCTTCCCAGACATTTCAAGTTGGAATCTTTGGAGGGTAAATTGAGGAGTATGTATTTTTGAAAATGTTCTCAGGTACTTCTGATGAAGCTAGTGTACTAATCCACATTTGGAAGTCATGACTCCAGCGCTAACACTCTGGTACACATTTGACAGTTACCTTTGAAGTCCCAGTGAACTAGGAAGAAGGGAATGAGGAAAAGGATAGGTAAATTCTGAGAAAAGGATGACATAAAAAGGGACAGGCCTTGAGTGATCCAGGGGCATTTTGGGGAGGACATATCTTGATTGGGGATGTTGACAGTCATATTTCTCAATGGTGAGCAGGGCAGGGAAGCAGGGGAAGCAGTATCAGAGTGCTAGAGGACAGCCAGTCTTTTGCTAGGAGGGAGGGTTGTGAGATGGCGTTAATGGATTTGAGATCTAGTTTGAAGACAGAATAGAAATTTTCCTCCTCCAACTCTATTTCACCTTCTTTTCTCCCCTCCTTTATTTTCCTTGCACACATTTGTAAAATAAAGGAAGCCATGAAGTGAATTATGAGAAACTATTAAACAGGGAAATGGGAGAGGAGGGTGTAAGTGGTGGAGAGACAGGATAAGGAAAGAACTTTTAAAATAATTTTTAAAAAAGATTTTATTTATTTGTTTGTTTGTTCATTTATTTAGAGTGGGGGAGGGAAGAACAAAAGGGAGAGGGAGAGAGAGAATCTCAAGCAGACTCCCCACTGAGCATGGAGCCTCACAGAGGGCTCCATCCCATGACCCTGAGATTATGACCTGAGCTGAAGTCAAGAGCCAGTCACTTAACTGACTGAGCCACCCAGGCGCCCCTAAAATAATTTTTAATTAATTGCTGAAGGTTTGACATCCACGTTATTATATTCATTTGTCCAGGTAAGTAATGTTATTAGAACAGACAAAAATTGGTATTTGGTAAAATGGAATCTATACTAAGGACTTTTTTATCTATAGCTAGGCAATGCTGTGGCATTTTAAAAGTCTTGGTAGTACTTGGTATAGATGTAAATTTTAATGACAGAAGAGTCTCTTAAATCCTATGCTAACAACTTCAACTAAGATACATATCCCTCCAGGCCCTGTGGGGGTGTCTAGTATTTTATAAAGCCTATGGATCACATAGACAGGAAATTATTTTCCTTTATTATTCCATACTCTCTCTACTTTACAAGATGTAAGAAAAGTTGCATAGTATTTTTGAAATCAGATGAAATCAAGTGTTATTAAATTTGTTGCAATGCAAAGTGATAATTAAAACATATGGGAAATTTAAACTGGATTTGCTGTAATTGCTTTTTTCAGCTTCAAAAATGCAGTATAGGTTTTTGCCATATTCATTTACTTCAAGTACATTCACTCAAAATTGCATTTCTTAGCACAATGCTTGGCATATGGCAAGCAGTTTTTAAGTTTCTTGAGTGAATAGGTGAGAGCCAAGAAAATTGTTGAGGAACTGGAAAGATTCTTACTGTTTTCAGAGATTTGAGTTCCTTATAAACATAAACAGGCACACACACAATGTATATCAAACCGTTCTAATTCACCATTAGACTTTTATTTGAAACTACTTTCTCCAAATATGTAATAACTAATTTACCAAACACATCTTTCTAGATTTAGATTCCCTTTATATAAAGATAGAGAAATCCTCAGGGTCTTGGAAAAGATATGCCTGGGCGGAGCAATCTCCAAAGCTGTTATTTTGGCTTTACCTAACTATTTAATGCACAGACATTCATGGATTTCATTTATATTGACACGATATATATCACAACATTTAATATTCACATAAAATTAATTTCCATTTTAAGAGGTTTATTCACATATGCTTTGTGCAGTTAGCAGTCACTACAAAATACATACCAAACATTAACCTTGTTATCATTTCTGATTCTATTAAAATGTATTTGTAATTCAGCAGTTAGGTATCATCTGAGATCATTTTTGAGAACAAATTAAAAGCTAAAATATAACAACTTTCCTTAGCTTCCTAGTCTCAATATTTTGGCCATAAGTATATGGGAAGATAGAATTAAAAACAAAATCTTCTCCCAACCCAGAAATCCTCTCCACAAAGGTAATTAAACCAGAATGTGATGTGCATTATAGGCAATTAGGAAAGAGATTGTAAAGACAGAAAGAAATTTCACCCCTTTGTATACCCAAGCAAATACAACCCATTACATAAGTTTTCAAGATAAACAATAACCAGTTCTCAAATAAGAGGCCTTGACAATACCATTTGCATGCATAATTCATCTTAATTTTATTTTGTAATTGGGGTGACCATCTGTGTTAACTAATCAGCTTTATCCAGAGGAAAAACAACCTTCTCATATCTTTATGACAGAAGGTAGTTTAGCAAGTTGGAGTGATTTGCCCACTGAAGTTAGAATCTTAGTTTCCCATGGAAAGTTATTTCCCTTTGCTTTTTATGGCAGTATAATTGACATAATATTATATTGGTTTCAGGTTTACAACATGATTCGATATTTGTATATATTGCAAAAGGATCACCATGATAAGTACAGTTCACATCTGAAACTGTACATAGTTATAAGAGTTTGTCTTTTTTTTTTTTACTTGTGATGAGGACTCGTAAGATTTTCTACCTTAGCAACTTTCAAATATGCAATATAGTATTACTACTATAATCACCATGATGTATGTTACATCCCCATGGCATATTTATTTTATAACTGGAAGTTTGTGCCTTTTGATCCCCTTCATCCATTTCAGTTCTACCCCCAATCATCAATCTATGAGTTTTTTTTTTTTTTTTTTTTTTTAAGAGTCCACATAAAGTAAGATCATTGGGTATTTGTCTTTCTCTGCCTGACTTATTTCACTTAGCACAATGTCATCAAGGTCCATCCTCAAGGTTGCAAGTGACAAGATTTCATTCTTTTTTTCTGGCTGAATCGTATCTCATTGGGTATATGTGTATCTATCTATATAGATATTTATAATTATATATCACATTTTCTTTATCCATTTCTGGGGGCTGGTATGTCTCTTGATGTTCACATTTCAGAGTGATATCTTGATATCTCCCAAGTCTTTAAAGACATTCCTGGAATGTAAAGCTGACAAAACATTAGCTGACAGAGACCTAACTAGTTTTAAAGAGGATGTATATACAATTCAAAGAAATAAGAATGTATTCAACAATTACAGGTTTTCTAAGACAAATGTTCAGAGAGAGGGGAATCTCTTCTCACATCTTTAAGAGAAAGAATTAAGCCTCTTAAATTTTTTTTTTTTTTTGTCTTTACAGCATGTTTTGCTTTCTTTTGACTTTGAAACAGCGGACAAGAAAAGTCCAATTTAAGATTTGTTTATGTGTAGAGCTGTTCACTACGGTTAAACAACTAACACTGTCGAAAAAAAATATTCACCATTCCTCTTTGGCTTCCACGTAATTCAAAAGTTTTAGAGGGGGAGGGTGGAGATGGGGTTGACATTAATTTGCCCCAAGCAAAGAATGTGGTTCAACCAATGTACAGGATACAATGCCTTAAAAAGTCGGCTACAGGAACACACCCTCGAATAGTGACTAATAAAACCTATCATACTGTTACAGATCACCTAGTTATCTTTGTGTAGCTCACATTACTCATTTTACACTAAGTTCTTTTGGGGAAGGACGCTTCCGAAACAATCCTCACTGGAAGAGCAAACCAATTTGGGTTCTTCGCGCATTCTAGACTCTGGAAGAGGTAAGGGCTTATTATTACAGGGGACCACTCTCAGGACCTGCTGTAAGCTTAACAGCATCCATCCCAATTCCAGCATTGAGTGTCTAACCCTCTTTTTTAAAAGACAGTCTCAGGCACTGGGAATTACAGGAATGAGAAAGACACAGTTCCTGCCTTAGCCGAAAACCATTCTAAAAGTATCAATGTTATAGTTGATGCAACTAAAATGTACAAGAAAAGGTGAATGATTCTGAGGGTGAAAAGTGCGTATTCAGGGGTGCGGGGTCGCGGCCCCAAAGCGGCTTCCGTTCCTCGAGATTTCAGCACCCGGGATCGCCCAGCACCCCGCGGGCACACTTAACATTTTAGTCACGACTCCGCCCCCACCCTCCGAATTCCTTTCCGGCTGCCGACCGGCCGGGTAGTCCCTTCCAGACGGCCCCAGCTTATCACCCCCGGCCCGGCCACTTCCCGGTCGCGGCCAGGCGAGCCTCCCAAAGTTTCCTGTGACGCCGCCGTCCGCCTCCGGCCCCATCCCGCCCTCACTCCCACCCCCGCAGCCCTGGACGCCGGATAGAGAGGAGCGGGGTCAGAGGGACCAGGAGGGCAGTACGAACAGGAGGACTTCGAGACCCTACCCGAGCTGGGTAGCGGACTCAGAGGGCGGCAGCCACAGGTCCACGCCTCCTTTCGCCGCGCCCGCAGACCCGGGTCCGCGCGCGCCCACCTGGCCTGGAGCCCGAATCCCACCCCTCCGGGTCCAGAGCCAATCGGCCGCGCCCCGCCTCCTGGGAGGTGGGGGAGGAGGGGGCTGGGGGCCGGGCGGCAGCTCCCGCCTCTAGCTCGTGCCCATTGGCTGGGGCCTCGAGGGTGCCCGAAGACCGGAGTGCAGTTTGATTGGCCACAGAGGCTCGTGACAGCGGCGCCCATTGGCTGTGGCAGCCCCCGTGACGCGGGGTGGCGACTGGCTCCCGGGTCTGAGGGGCTCCTGCTTGTCAGGTTCTAGGTAGGTGAGTTTCGCGCCGCCGGCGGCTGGCGCTGTTGCCCGGGGCAACGCCGAGGGAGGGGGGAAGAGGAGGGCAGGCAAGCGGAGAACGGGGGCAACACTCCCTGCCCGCAGGGGGGCGCCTGGGACTCAGCCCTGGCTGCGGCGGCTGCGCCGAAGGCTCTTCCTCCGCCCTCGGCCACCCCCACTCCCGCCCCAGGCTGCAGGGTCTCCCGCCCGCCCTCCACCCGCGGCAGAGCATTCCTGGTTGGGGCTCGGGCCGGGCTGCAGACCCGGCCCGGCGAGGCAGGCCCCTCCCACCAACCCGGGACTGGAGGCTGAGGGGGCGGGTGCCGGCGCGAAAGGGTTGAGGCGGGCGCGGCGGCCCCGCCCCGTCGCCGGGTCGGTGGGCTGCGGGGTGTGGGGCGGGGTAAGCGGTGCTGTTGGGCACCACCCATCACGCCCGTACACCCTTGTCTTCTAGCGCTCCTCTCCTGGAGCAGCCCTTCGGCTGGGGCGGCCACCCCCAACCCCTAGGTGTTCCCTCAATCCCATCCTACCTCTCGGGCCCTGAAGTCCCCTTTGACCCGCGCAGTCCGTCCCCAGACCATCTCCCATGCATCAGCCTCCCGACCTCCCGCTTTTATCCCCCACCTTCGATCTCTGCTCCTGTCTTGGCCAGAGGTGACCCCCAAGACATTGTCAAGAGAAAAACTGTTAAGTGTGAAGCTCATGCAACCGGGGCAGTTTCTGCTCTGTACTCTCTTGGCCATTTAGGGTTGAGGAGGTGTTTCGAGGCACCTCTGGGTTAGTTTTCTGCTCAGAGTCTTCTCGGTATCAACTTTCTGAAACGATAATTGTGTTGGTGTTGGTAGAGCCGGGCCGGGTACGTTGTGCACAAATTAACTGTGAAGTTGTCGTTTTTTACTTTGTACATTTGTGATCTTGATTTCTAGTGCAGTGCAGTCCCAAATCTAATAATTTATTAAGGCTGTTAGTCTTTCATTTTCGTTCGCCGTAATGGTTAAAAAAAAAAAAAAGCTGCATACATTCATAGTGGTCTGTCACTTTGACATTAACTGCTCTAAAGGTGCAGTCGTACCATTTTCCTCTTTCTCCAGGAATTCTAAGTTAATAAAACAATTTCCCCAGTGGAGTCACTATGTATAAAAGTGTTACGGAAAAACCAGTAAAATACCAAAACTATTTTAGTGATAAAAGACTAGAAAACACTTTTTAACCAATGGAATGGGAATAGGATTAAAAAAAAACCTTGCAAAATGTAATTATTTCAAGAGTGTAGTGTTGTAGTCTTGGTATACCTGTGTAGTCTTTAGAAAGAAATATTCAAGAACCACACATTTGTCAGAATGCAAAGGAAGGCTGAATGTAATCTTTTGTAATCCAGGAATCTTTTTTGCTAGTACTCTTGAACCAAGGGAACTATACTTCCAAAGGTACTGAGACTATATTAAGAGAGTATGTAGGCATACTTGGAAACCTTTTACCTGCCTTTTTTTTTTTTTTCTTTTTTCCCCTGAATGGCCTTTGGTCAAGATCTGTTTCTCTTCTGCACTGATGGTAGGCAGCATTAAATATGTAACAGGTAAAATTATTTAGGGTCCAGTTAATGCAGCTTCTGCACTACTTTAAAGGTTGATGTCAGTAGTTTGGAAGTAAGAATTCACACTTTTGGTAGACAAATCACTTTCATTTCATTTTCAACTATTACATAGTTATAACTCTGGTCTGTGAACTTTCAAGCTGCCATTTTATTTTCTCCTTTATTTTACTATGTATGAAAATTTTCAAACAATGAAGTAAGGTTGAATTGTACAGTAAATACCCAACCATCTACACAGCAATAACATTTCCCGGATAGCTGTTACAGAGAGTAAATATAAAGAAAAAGGGGCGGGTGCCTGGGTGGCTCAGTTGGTTAAGCGACTGCCTTCGGCTCAGGTCATGATCCTGGAGTCCCGGGATCGAGTCCTGCTTCGGGCTCCCTGCTCGGCAGGGAGTCTGCTTCTCCCTCTGACCTTCCCCCTTCTCATGTGCTCTCTCTCATTCTCTCTCAAATAAATAAATAAAATCTTTAAAAAAAAAAAAAAAGGAAACGGGGAACTGAAATGATCAAGTTTGAAAACCAGCAAAATGTATAACATACCAAAATATCGTAAGAGCTTAATTTCTATTTGCAGATGGAAATAGTGTTTATAAAAACTATAGTAATTTAATTTCCATGAGACTTACAAAGCAATCTTGTGAGTGAGTAGGAAGTCATGTTTGTACATCAAGGCCCAGATGAGTAAGTTGCATTTTGGTAATAAGAAAAAAAAAGAGGGCGCCTGGGTGGCTCAGTTGGTTAAGCGACTGCCTTCGGCTCAGGTCATGATCCTGGAGTCCTGGGATCGAGTCCCACATCGGGCTCCCTGCTCGGCTGGGAGCCTGCTTCTCCCTCTGACCCTCCCCCCTCTCATGTACTCTCTCTCATTCTCGCTGTCTCAAATAAATAAATAAAATCTTTAAAAAAAAAAAAGAAAAAAAAGAAATCAAATGAACTTGTTATACAAATAAAAGCTTGTTTTAAAATTGGACTCCTGTATTAGTAGATGATAGTTTTATACTTGATCTTTGAATGAGCATCTTCTTTTGAAGACAGGTCTAAAGGACTGTCTTTTTCGATTATTCAGTGTTTCGATTATTAGTATTTATCGATTATTCAGTGTTTCAGTAACAAACAATAAGTTGGATCAATCTTATGCATGTTGTTTTGGAATAAGTATATTTTTGTAATGGAAAAAAGAAAGCCTATAAATGGGAAGTTTTAGTAGAACTATTTCATGGAAAATGAAGGAATTATCTAGAAACATTTAACTCAGTATTTTGATAGGACTCACAACTATCTTGGGTGTTGTTTCATGGTGTTGCTAAAAGAATGTTTTAACACAGAACTTTAGTTTATAATAAAAGAATAATAAATGGGTATAAGTTCACGTATGTGTATATTTGTAATTTTTTCATACTTAGGAAATTTCTGCATTCTTCTGTAAGTATTTGAATCCTGCTTTTCAGTTTTAGTATACCCTAAATTTGTTTTTCATTCTTAGCTCATTTATATAACTAATTTCTTAAATATTGAAATTAGGAACTATGTCTCAGAATTTATAGATCTTAGATTGCCTTGATATTATTTCTCCATGTCTCATTTGACTTTGGCATGCTTATGTATGGTTAATTTATCACACCACCTGAGACATTAAAAAGAACAAGCAGGTCATAGTTTTAGAACTTCAAAAAGAATAAAATGTTTAAATATTTTTTAATTGAAGGTCCAGTTTTTTTTTTACCTGCCTCCCTCCCTCTTTTCTTCTTTCTTTACTATTTTTATCTTTTTTATAAAAGTTAAATAAGCTAAATAGACTATAGAGAAGATGAGCTGCCTAGCTGGCTCAGTCAGTAGAGCATGGGACTCTTGATCTCAGGGCCATGAGTTCAAGCTCCACGTTGGGTGTAGAGCTTATATTAAAACAATAACAAGAACAACAACAAAAGAGTATAGAGAAGAAAAGTCACCAATAATTCCATGATAGTTAATACTTTGGAAAATTACTGAAACTTTTGTTTCTTCTGTAACACTCTACCGATCATAGCAGTACTATGGTCTTTATTGCAGTATATTTGCACCTGCACCTAAACTTGCAGTTCCTGAACTTGAAACTTGGTTACTGTAATTTAGAAGAGGGCTCCAAGATCTGGAGGAAAAATGGAAAAGAATAAATAGAGGACAGATTAGAGTCAGAACAAAAGAAATCTGACAAGCAATTTCCCACTTCTTACTATTATAAGTATAAATATAATCCTAGTTACCCATGTGAAACTGCTGTATGGCTGACAAAATACGGGACCTCTCAAGTTTTTTCTTTGTGTTCAAAATATCTAGGTCAGATGAAGTTTATTTAGTGCCTTTCTACAAAAATTTTTAGATTTCTCTATTTTGGGGGATATTAGATAATTAGTTTTATAAAATTAAATGTCATGGATGACTTGGAATTATTTCTTAAATATTTATATATACTTATCAAACAATGACTAACATTTAGTCTATATATCATCACTTCCTATAAGCTTGATATCATTTCCTCCTTTTGAAGGTTTTAATTAAAATGCTAAAATTTTTAATATAGGTGTTTTTTGCCAGGTTGCAGGGTGTAGTGAAAGAAGATTCATTCTTTTGGAGCTAAGCTAATTGGGTTTCAGTCACAAACCAGAATTTTCTTCTGTGGGATCTTGGGCAAGTTAATGTAATCTCTTTAAATCATAGTTTCCTCATCTGTAAAATGAGGATAATAAGATTGCCTCACAAGGTTGTCATGAAGAAGAATGAGACAATCTAGCTAAAATGTCTGAATTTAGGAAGTCCTCAACTTTCATATTCAGTTCCCTACATGGTAGCTTTAATTTTATCTCTTCTAGTATTTCTGTGTTTATTCTACCATCCTAAAAGTCCCCAAATTTTAGACTTCGGATATTCAGTAATGTACATTAAGTAAATCAAATGACATTTGTATTTGTACAAAGGAAATAATTAGTGTTATCTCCTACTAGCTGTTCTTTTATAGTTTTTCAATTGCTGCGTCTCAGTAGGGATAATTGGAAATTCACTTTAAATGCTTTTTACCTCAAAATATGTCTAGTTTGTCTGAATTCCAGAATTATTTTTCTTCCACCTTAGATTATCATCTGTTGGTGGATGGTTTCCCAAAATTCCTTTCATTTTAACCACAAATATTTGCTTAAAAGTGGTACAGAAAAGCTAAATGTTACTTTCTTAAATCTCTAGTATTCATCCCTTCCTTAAACCGCATTTACTTAACCTATTTAAAACTTAAAGTTTATTTTCAGGGGTAATAGTACTTAAAACTCTTATGTGAATCTTTTCCTGCTACTACTAATATGTATGATTATTCTTTAGGGACCATTATTTTATAAATATCCCCATTTCAAAATGTGTGTTGTATAAGTGTAGGATTCTAATTCCTAAAAAGCACTCACTTATAATTTAAATGCACAGACCAGGGTATCATGAAACAAGCACTGAGCTGTATAAAGAGTTAGGAGTTGGACCACATAGTTTTTATGTCTTATCTGGCAATAAAACAAAATTTTGTATCTAAGTCAGTGATTTTCAATTTTTTTCTGACTCAAGTACAAGATATTTACATGTGTGACATATTCTAATGTGCAGTTTCCTAGCATGCTATGTGTAATTCCATCTCACCCAATCCCCACACAAGAAAGCGTATCAGAATGCAAATGACTAAGAGTGGCATCATTATGGGGATAAATTTGAATCTATTCTGATGTCTCAGGGAAAGCAAGTCATTTAAAAATGTGTATAACTATTATTAGTAGTTGATAATCCTTGAGACACACCTTACAGTACTAGCGTTGAGACCCACGTTACTCCTACGTTTTCCTGAAACGAAGGCCTCTTCACTTGTCCATCTTGTAATGCTACAGAAGAAAAGATTCCTGTATTAATTTTATGTAACTGATAATGAAGAGTCTTACATTTAAAAATCAGAGTAACTGATAATGAACATTTAAAAATATGTGAGCAATAACTCCATGGTCTTTATTGTAAATAAAATAATATGAATTGTTCTAGAAATATTGAAGTTTTCCAGTATAAATTATTTTACTTGCAGAAAAAGTATTTCTGTAGTGGGACAAATGGTTTTATTTATTTTTTTAAAAGATTTTATTTATTTATTTATTTGACAGAGCAAGAGAGGGAGAGAGAGACAGAACAAGTAGGGGGAGCAGCAGAGGGAGAGGGAGAAGCAGACATCCTGCTGAGCAGGGAGCCCAACAGGAGTCTCAATCCCAGGACTCTGAGATCATGACCTGAGTAAAAGGCAGATGCTTAACCTACTGAGCTACCCAGGCACCGCAGGACAAATGGTTTTAGGAGAAGGGGAAGCCCTTAATGCTAGAATATTTATATTCTAGGTGTTTAGTGTATAAAAATGCTCTTTACACTGGTTCATTCAGAAAAGTATCTTTGAAATTACATTGCTGTGCTTTTAAATAAACATCCTGGATGGATGTTTTATATATAATATACAGATAGAGGTGAAAACTTAGAAAACCTATGCTTATTGAACCCTCAACATTAACAAGTGGTATTTTCTCCAAAGCTCTGTGGATCTATGATACAACTATCTCCATAAAATACAGTCAAATTTAATTAAAATTTTTAAGTGATCCCTTCAGACCCTTAACAGTTCTATTAAATAATTTTTTGCTTCTAAAATGAAGTCTGGATAATTTTGCATTACATCATTAGTATATATTACAGAAAAGGTTCCTATTTTTGACTCTTGTGTCCTGGGGTTTGCAGAACAAGAGTATTTCTGATTTGATCACAAAGGCTGCTGCATTGTCACAAAGATGAAGAGTTAGTTCTTGGTCACTGCAATGCCTAACACTTGCTGCTGTTTCTTGGGTATGTTGTCCTTGGAGTTGAACACTTCTGTAGTTTGTGTCCTTTCTGCTCTTTGAGTGTCCAGCTTGGCAGGACTTCCCCAGCTTCTCTTATTAGTTGGTTGGGGCTCTTTTGTTAATTTCATGTTATACAAAGCAAAATGCATTTCACTCTTACCAATATTCAGTTTGGATAATAACTGGATCAGTATCTACCCTAGTCGCTGTACCACCCCTTACTTCATGAAAATGTTTATACAGTGTCCGCACTTTCTCTTGAACTAAATTTCCTTCAGAATCACATGCTTTCTATATACTTTCTTATACAGGTTAACCATCATTTCAGCTTTCATTAAGGTTTTTCAGATTTTCTAGGAGGAAAGGAAACATTTTCAGGCAACACCTTTCTTTTTCAGTGTGGAATCTGTGGTTTATGGTAGACTTGCTAACGATGCAGATCCAGTCACTGCCACATTTCATATCCATTCTAAATTTACTCTAAGTGTATATATTCTGGTTAAGCACCATCACTTTGTGAGGCCTTTTAGCTTTCTATATATTGAATAAATTGGCAATAGTAAAGTAATTAAAGGGATCTAAACAACACAGTTGTCTCAGATAATTATTAATGGCAACTTGTTAGATTACTATTCCAATTATTTATAAACAGTTACATTGGACAAAGTGTAGGATTTTTTTTTTTTTTTAATTTTACTTACTTATTTTTGAGAGAGAGAGACTGCATGAGCAGGGGGAAGGAGCAGAGGGAGAGGGAGAAATAGACCCCGAGCTGAGTAGGGAGCCTGATGCGGGGCTCAATCCCAGGACTCCAGGATCATGACCTGAGCCGAAGGCAGATGCTTAACTGATTGAGCCACCCAGGTGCCCTTATAGGATAGTTATCCAGGTTTATATATAACAGAAAATTTTTACAAAGCAGGAGACTGATTTCTTTCTCTTACTGATATATACAAGTATGCGTATATATGTATAAATAATATAACATATTGTGTTATAATTATTTGTTCATATATATTACTTTTTTTTCTCCCCTCTTGAACATTTTAAACTTCAAGGTAGAAACAATTTCTGTCAGTAAAAGTTTTTGAGTAAATTACATGGATTCAGATACTGTTATGGGGAAGGGGCATTAATATTTGATGCCTGCTGAAAGTGCTAGACACTTTTTATGCATTTGTTTTGATTTTCTTGACAACTCTGTAAATTGGATAGCTTGTTTTTTTCTTTTTGTGATCTGAAATCAATGTCAGGTCACAACCTGTATCCAAGGAGACCCAGCTATAAAGTGTTAACTGGGGTTTGAACTTAGTTTTTTTATATGCTAAACCTGAAATGAATGCAAATGGTAAATGTCTATAATAAACCATTAGCAGTCCTGGATTTGACAGCAGTTTCAACTATCTGGGAGTGATTGTAAAGGTCCATGTTGAAATATTTGCAGTTTTGCTCCAAAGAATTGTTATTGGAAGTGAGACCCTCGTATATGCATGACCCTAGCTAACTGCCCAATGTTTACGTCTTGTCTTGGCTTTATTTTCTGTTTGAGGTTGTCCTATATTATAACTTTTGTCAAGTGATGAAACATTCTTTCTTTATAAAAAAAATTTCCTGAAAAAAAAAATCAGCTGCTAGAAATAAAGAAAAAGTAAAGAAGTCTAAGAAAGTGGTAGATATTAGCCAGAAAATAGATATTTTTGAGTAAGTGTAAAAATGGAATGTTGAATCCAGTGAGTCTTTGACCTGATTGTGAATCAATCCACCACACCTCCTAGGAAAACAAAAGTTGACTTGTGAAGCATTGTTACTGAGTGTTCCAGCTCTGTCAAAAATTCTCATGGTTTTAGACAGATTTCTTGAAAATGTCAGGGATCTTATATTCATAAATCCTGTCCCACTTCCCTTCTCTGTAACCCTTAATAATATTTGAAAGAGATTTGACTGTTTATAAATAGCTGCTACTTTTTGGAAGTTGATGTAGTTCTTATAAATATCTTAAAATATTAACTTGAATAGCAGTATCCTCACTTATAGGTATAGGTATCTTCTTCTGACTTTCACAATTATTACAGAAGAGTAGCTAGACCTTGGTGATGGGCTCTTTCTAAGGTTCTGATTTCTCTTTTGTGCTTTGGAGCCTATGGTTTGATTTACCCTATGGCTGGAACTGGCATTCTAGGATTGAAGTGGCTTGGCTTAGAGACATTTGCTATTATATATAGTAATACAGTTTTTGGAGGAGGGTGAAGGTGGTAAAGAAATAGACATGTCCTTAAGTTGGTCTACATTATAAAAATAATTCAGAAATGTTCCATGTAACATAAGAGGTGGGTTGTACAGGAGTGGCAGAGAGAGCAGGAGGACATACGACTCTTCCTTTTTTGGTCATGCCACAAATGTTAATAGAATACTCACTCCATGTAAGGACTTACCTTATGGCTCCAGGTAATTATAAAGAGGAATTTCAGACTGTTTTCCTGAAAGAGAGTATGATATGTGGAAAGAGCATTCATATTAGAACCAGACCCACCTAGGGTTGAATCTACAATACCAGTAATTTGTTGTATAAATTTAGGCAAATAATTTAACTCTTATAGCTTTAGTTTTTTTCATTTGAAAATCAGCTATCAGTTTATCTGATAACTGATGATAAATATGAAAATTTTCAGTTCCTTCAGTTGCATGAGATCAAAACCCATACTAGCTTAGGCCACTGGCTCAAACGGGAGTGTGCTTCTTCAAATGCAGATGGTTTTAAAGGTTCAAACAATGGTCTCATGACATACTCAGTGGCTTTCTCTTGTGTTACAGGTACTTTCAGGTAGATTTTCTCCATGTGGAGCCCTCTGATGGCTCTAGGCTTACAGTCTTCCAGTTTAGCAGGCCCAACATAAAAAACGTTTCTCTTACCCATAGTTTTAGTATAAATCCTGGGATTACATCTCATTGAATGAATTAGATCATGTTTTCATCCTTGATGTCTGTGGTTGGAAGGATAGCGTCTGATAGTAGGCCAGATCTGGATCCAGGTACTAACTGCTGGCACTGGTAAGAGGAAGTATGGTCAGTCACATGGTCTGAATCATGTGGGATGATGTCACTGAAAGAAAGACTGCAGTGTGACCAGTGGATACTGGACAAGCATAACCAAGAGATTCCAATGTGCATACATGTCCTTCCACACATATATAACCTTGAAAAAAATGCCCTTACCTGACGTAATGCAAATTTTTCACTTACAATTTCCAATTTGCATTTACCACCTGCCCCCCAGCAAAGGAAAGCAACTCAAAGACTCATTTAAGTACTGCATCTAACTTTAAGTCTAACGTCTCTGGGTAATTTCTCTCAGTTCTGTTTGAATAGATAACCTTAGGGTCTAGAAACTTAAGTTTAAATGATAAATATAACTAATTGTAATAAAGCCTGTGTTCAGTGGTAGAAGAAAAATAGCATAAAGGTAATAAAAACTCTCAATTAGAAAAGAGAAAAAGGAGAAACAACGCACAGAGATTTTCCATTCCATGACATGTGCATATTTCATTGGACAGGTGTGGCAAGGACTCTTTGCCCTGGCAGTGGAAGAAGATTTTTGATTAGCCAATATGGCTTTCTTTGGTTCTACCACCTGGGAAGGTCTTTTTTGTTTTCTTTTCTCCTAGTTACAGCCAAGATGAGCATTGAGAGATTCTTGTACTGGGGACTGCATTGCCTCAACAACTCACTTTCTGTTTTGAGGTTTTGGGGTCCCAGGAGCTGTCTTAGGGGTTGAGCAGTAACAAATCTTTGTTGGGAGTGGTTGGGAGTTTCTTAGGCAATACAACTTTTTATAAGTTTAATGTTTTATTTATTTGTATTTGATCAACTTCTCTCAAGTACCTGAAGTCTGAATCCTAGTTCTTGAATCAAATCATTGCCTGATATGCCTCTAAACAATTTGTCCATCACTGTAACCCAGTGGTTCCACATCATGGGGCAATTCTTACCTCAGGGGACATTTGGTAGTGTCTGGAGATAGTTTTGTTGTTATAATGAGAGGCTGGGATAGGGAAGTAGGTAGATGTTGCTAGCATTGTGTAGGTAGAACCCAATAATACTGTTAAACATCCTACAATGGACAGAACAGCCTCCTACAACAGAGAATTGCCAGTAGTACTGAGATTGAGAAACCATGCAAATCCTAGTTTTCTCAGTTTTCTTGTTGGTTTCTCTTTCTAGCCATTGAGAGCAGCTTCTCTAGGTAATAACTCAGAGCTAATTTGTCCCTACTTCCAGGATGTGTCACAGTGGATAGTTCTTTTTTTTTTTTTTAAAGATTTATGTATTTTAGAGAGAGAGAGAGAAAACAGGAGTGGGGGGAGAGGGAGAAAGGGAATCTCAAGCAGACCCACTGCTGAGTGCTGAGCCAGACACGAGGCTTGATCTCATGACCTGAGCTGAAACCAGGAGTCAGGCGCTCAACTACTGAGCCACCCACGCACCCCGTGGATAGTTCTTTATAATGGGTAAATATCTTCTTTGCTAGGATGCTTGGGGATGAGCCTGGAGCATTAGGCTTCTCTCATATTTTGTTTTTGTGTGGTTAAATGTTCTAATTTTACTTTAGGGATATTTTTCATCCCCATAAATTGCAAGATTATCAGCCATCTTGGATTTATAATGAAATACTTAAAAGATTTTCTTTTATTAAGACTTTACTCGGGGCGCCTGAGTGGCTCAGTCGGTTAAGCGTCTGCCTTCAGCTCGGGTCATGATCCTGATGTCCTGGGATCAAGCTCCACCTTGGCTGGTGGGCTCCTTGCTCAGCAGGGAGCCTGCTTCTCCCTCTCCCTTTGCTGCTTCCCCTGCTTGTACTCTCTCTGTCTCTCTAATAAATAAATAAAATCTAAAAAAAAAAAAAAAAAAGGACTTCACTCAAAGTATGCTTCTTTTTTGAATGAACTTACTGAAGACTGCTGCATAGTTGACAATATACCAACATCCTAACATTTTTTAATGAGTATCCTATAGTTCCATCCTTGGTAGGCGCATAGTCCAATTTACAAGAGGTGGTAGTTTACCAGCTGCTTTGCTTATTAAGGATTGCTGACTTCTCATCCTACCAATAGAGGGATACCAAATACCCTCCACTTTCTACTGTTGACTCAGTTCCACATTTTAGGGCTGTTACTTGTATTGCCTGATTTCTGGCATAAATTTTATATTTATCAGGCTTCTTTTAGATTGTAGTGGTAGAAACCTAGTTAAAAAAATTAATCCTTCCTGTATCTGTAAGTAGCACTTCCATTCTTGTTTTTGATCAGACCCCAAACCTTGAAGTTATCCTTGACTCTTTTTCTTTTATTTCTACCACACAATAATTCAGCATATTCTGTTGGCTTCAAAATATATATGAAATCTGACCAAGTTCTCACCACCTCTGTTTGGGGTTCACTCTGGTTCCACACCATCTGTCCTCTCTTCTGTTTAACTTCTAACAAGGCTCCCCGCTACTACTTTGGCTCTCAGGAAATTAGCCTCCGAATATTAGTGTCATCCTTTTAAAAAGTAAGAGATAATTTCTTTCCTCAGAATCTTGCAGTGGCTTCCCATGTAACTCAGAGTAGAAGTTCAAGACCTCATAATGAACTAGTTTTTGTGGTCCTGCTCTTCTTCCCTCATGTAAGATCTTTCTCTGAACTCAGAGTTTTCTATTGTTTCTACCATGCAGGCCTCCTTGCTTGTCCTTAAATAAGTGCTTCACACTTACTGTTACCCTGGCGCTCTTCTCCAGATATCCATATGATTTCCTTTGTTATCTCCCTTAGGTCCTGGCTCAAATACCATGTTCTAAGTCTTTGATCAATTAACATCAGTTTGTAATTGCCTACCTTTCTCATATTTCTTGTTACCTTTTTCTGCTTTGTCTTTTCTCTTTTTAAATTTTAATTTTATTATTTTTTTAAACTTTAAGTTCAATTACTTAACATATAGTGCATTATTAGTTTCAGAGGTAGAGTTCAGTGATTCATCAGTCTCATAGAATACATCACACTCATTACATCATGCACCCTCCTTAATGTCCATCACCCAGTTACCCCATCCCCTACCTCCCTCCCTCCAGCAACCCTCAGTTTGTTTCCTATGATTAAGAGTCTCTTATGGTTTGTCTCCCTCTCTGATTTCGTCTTGTTTTATTTTTCCCCGTTATATGTTGAGGTATTGACCTATTTTTATTGATTCTGAGGGGGGTTCTCAGTGCTTCCTGGACTTGAATGCTTGTTTCCTTTCCCAGATTAGGGAAGTTCTTAGCTATAATCTGCTCCATTATACCTTCTGCCCTTTCCCCTTTCTTTTCTCTTCTTCTGGGATCCCAGTTATTCTAATATTTTGCTTTATGGTATCACTTAATCTCTCAGATTCTCTCCTCATGATCCAGTAGTTGTTTATCTCTCTTTTTTTCAGCTTCCTTATTTTTCATCATTTTATCTTCTATATTACTAATTCTCTCTTCTGCCTCATTTATCCTAGCAATTAGAGGATTGCATCTCATTGATAGCCTTTTTTATTTCAACTTGATTAGATTTTAGTTCTTTTATTTCTCCTGAAAAGGATTCTCTATTGTCTTCTATGCTTTTTTCAAGCCCAGCTAGTATCTTTTTTTTTCTTAAAAGATTTTATTTATTTGAGATAGAGAGCGAGTGAGTGAAAGAGAGAGAGAGCGCAAGCAGGGAGAGGGACAGAGGGAGAGGGAGAAGAAGGCTCCCCACTGAGCAGGGAGCCTGATGTGGGGCTCGATCCAAGGACCCTGGGATCATGACCTGAGCGAAAGGCAGACACTTAACCGACTGAGCCATCCAGGTGCCCCTGCCCAGCTAGTATCTTTATAATCGTTATTCTGAATTCTACACTTGATCTTAGCCAAAAGGCCGAGAAGCGATCGTTATTCTGAATTCTAATTCCAACATTTTACTTATATCCATACTGATTAGGTCCCTGGCCAGTCAGTACTTCCTCTTGTTCTCTTTTTTGCGGGGAGTTTTTCCATCTTGTCATTCTGTCCAGAGAAGAATAGATGAACAAGAGAACAAAATACTAAAATGGCCCCAGAGAAATAGACACTAAACAAATCCGAAGAGACTTGAAACTGAAAAAAATAAAATTAAAAAAAAAAAGAGAGAATATAATCAGGTGAACAGAACAGAGCAATACACTGGATCCTGTGTGTATTTTGGTCTGTTTGTTAGAAACCTAGATCCTAAAATTGTAAAGAAAGAAAAACTTATATATGTACAAAAATAAAATTAAATACAATGAAAGGATAGAATGTAACTGTAAAAATGAAAATTAAAAGACAAAAAAGAATATAAAGAGGTGAAGAGAACAGAAGCAATACACTAGATTCTTGGTGTATTTTGGTCAGTTTGTTAGAAGAAACTACATCACAAAATTGTAAAGGAAAAAAACCCATATATATAAAAAAAGAAAATTAGGGGCGCCTGGGTGGCTCAGTTGGTTAAGCGGCTGCTTTCGGCTTGGGTCATGATCCTGCGGTCCTGGGATCGAGCCCCACATAGGGCTCCCTGCTCAGCAGAGAGCCTGTTTCCCTCTCCCTCTGCTGCTCCCCCTGCTTGTGCTTGCTCTCTCCCTCTCTCTTTCTGTGTCAAGTAAATAAATAAAATCTTAAAAAAAGAGAAAAAGAAAAAAAAGAAAATACAATGAAAGGATAGAATATAACTGTAAAAATGAAAGTTCAAAAAGACTTAGAGTTGATAAAATAAGAAATTGGTTGAAAAAGAAAGTGAAAAAAATTAAAAATGAAAGACTAAAGAACCATGAGAAAAAAACCATGAATTCTAATACTATTTTCCCCTAGCACTGGAGTTTTGCAGTTCTGTGTGATGGGTAAACTTGGTCTTAGCCATATGTTCTTGCCAGTCTTCTGGGGGAGGAGGGGCCTGTTGCACTGATTCTCAGGTGTTTTTGACCCTGGCGGAATTGCACCACCCTTGCCAGGGGGCCAGGCTAAGTGTAAGTGACTCTGGATTGCCCTAAGTGGCTTTTGTTTCCTAAAGGCTTTCCGCGCAGCTTTAGAGGATGAGAATGAAAATGGTGGCCTCCCAATCTCCAGCCCCAGAGCTGAGAGCTCGGGGCCCCACTGCTCAGTGTGCCCTCAGGGAAAAGCAGTCAATCATTCCTATCTCCATGCTCACCCAGCCCCTGACCCAGCATTTCTATCTCAGCCTCGTGACCCCACTTTGATTCTTCAAACCCTGTAGACTCCTGTAGCATGCATCTGTGTTGCTCCTGCAGGGGGAGAGAAGGGGTTCTCCCCATGGTTCTGCTGCTTGCTGGGCCCCTGCTCGGAGAGCAGTCACCCGACCGTGCCACTGTGGTTCTCGGTTTATGGCAACCCAGAGCTGAGAGCCCACTCCTGGGCTCGGTGATAGCAGCCAGCTTCCCTGCTCTGATGCCTGGGAGCTCTGCTGCACTCATGTACTCCTGGTCTCCCTGTGACCCCGAGGGTCCTGAAACCACACTGTCCCACTTAGGATTCTGCCCCACTTCACCACCTGAGCACCTTTCAGGCAGGGACATCCCTCACCGCAGCCGACTTCTAAAAGTTCTGATTTTGTGCTCTGCTGCTGTATCACTTTCTGGTAGCCAGCTTAGGGAGGCTCCCACCCCCGTTTATCTTCCCATATATTGCCTCAGATTCACTTCTCTGCACCTCCTACTTTGCAGAAAGTGGTCGCTTTTCTAATTGTAGAGTTGTAACTATTCTTTTATCTCTGGTTGAGTTTGCAGATGTTCAGAATGACTTGATAGGGGATATAGCTCAGTGGTAGAGCATTTGACTGCAGAATGACTTGATAGATCTAGTTGAATTCCTGGGACCAGACAAAACTAAGGTCTCCTACTCCTCTGCCATCTTGGATGCCATTTTCTTTTTTTTTTCAGATTTATTCATTTATTTTAGAGAGAGAAAGAGAAAGAGTGTGGGGGGTAGGGGCAGAGAGAGAGAGAGTCTCAAGCAGACTCTGCACTGAGCATGGAGCCTGACGTGCGGGGCTCTCTCTCAGGACTCTGAGATCATGATCTGAGCCAAAACCAAGGGTGGGACACTTAACCAATGGACCCAGGCCTTCTTCCTGCTTTTTCTTTGTAACACTTATCAGGACTTTATACTATATATTTTATGTATTTACTTTGTGTTTTGTTTCCTCTGTAGAATACAATCTCCATGAGGGAGGAATTTTTGTCTGAGATGTTTTGTATGAAAGTGCATGGTACATAGCTTAGTAGGCTCTCAGCAAATATTTGTTGAATGAATTAATTTAAAAAAGTAATTTATTGCCACATGTAACTATTAAGTTTGAAACAGTTGTGGGACTGAAATTACCCTCCGGAGGGAGAGAGATTATTCATTAAGCAAATCTCTCCAGAGGAGGATGGGAAAGTGTCTTTAGGTTTAGTGCCCTAGAATACAAGTAAATATCAGAAAAAATATGTAAAGTAACATAAGAAATATGAGAAAAAAAGGAATATAGGTAAATATCTTCCAGGGGAGGTAGGGAGAGGGCTTTTATTTCGCCAAAGCTCATCGGAGGTCTCTATCTTTAGGGAGACACATTCTCTAGCTTCCAAGGCTGGATATTATGCAATTATTCTTATAGTACCTTTTGCTCAGAAGCCTCTGATTGTGCAGGAACATGGGAAATCCAGAGAGAATTGTTTCTCAACAGCAATTCTAAAATTCTAGCAGTTATATCTATTCACACCTGAATTCACCTGAACTCAGGTGTGATTAGCTCTGGGGACAAAATACTTTCAGAGTTTTCATTTCTCTTTCCATCTCTTGGCTTTTGTTTTCTCTGGGTTGGCTCTCTGACAAGTTGGTATCTACCATGTTCTTTCAGTTTAGCAACCTCAGCCAAAAGAGAACTTCCTAATGAGTTCTGGCAAAAATTTTGGGATTGAGTTTTAGTTGTCCAATTGGATCACATACCCATTCCTGAACTACTGCTTGGGGAAGGAAATATGCTGATTGTCCAGGCCTGGGTTATATACCTATTCTAGGAACTTTGTGCTTATTTCAGGAACCTATTTCAGGAATTCTTATTTTGAATCCGTGAGGCATTACTGCCTCATCTATTTTTCATCCAAAATCACATCACGAACAAGAAATTTTTTGTGAAAACATGATTTTAAATGGATGTAAAATTATATTTAAATTTACTGCTTCGTTTTAGATATTTGGCTTACCAGAATTAAATTTTGGTTAATCACAATTGGGTGTTATTTAGAGAAGTAGGAGGGGTCGAAGTGAGAAAGAGAAGTATGCACCATGAGCATGAGAGGCAAGGGAGATGCCTAACACACATAAGACTGGCTTTCAGGGTCATGCAGCTACAGGGTATGACCCTGAGAGTGAATGTCTCCATAAATTTTGCACCCTAGGCACCCCTCTTACCTCATGAAGAGAAGCATAGTTAAGGAATAGGAACTATATTTTTACTATGATTGTGAGTTAAAGATGGTAGCCTATGTGGTTGGGGAAGTTGGTGGGGAAGATTAAGTTGCACTAGAAAGTAGTTACTACGCATTTTCAACTTGTCTCTAGGAATCTTTGCTGAGTTCTGATGAGAATGATTGTATCTTTGAGGTAACATAAGGAATATAGTTTTTATTCAATGGTTTATATTAGTTTGATGAAAGAAATGTTCCATTTAGAAATGCCACCAAGGTAGTTGTTACTTATTTTTAACCCAAACTATTTCAGTATCATATGGAAGATAGGGTTTTTTCATTGAAAAATAAAAATTATAGAAACACGTTGTGTTGGAGAGTGACACATAAATAACAGATGGGTGCTTTGACTAGCTTCCTTGAGCAAGACACTTGGCACTGCACTGCTCAGTGTTGGGCATGGAATCTTAGTTGAATAGTTACCTTTCTTGTTCTTAGGTCTTTGAAAATAACTGTTTCTCTATCACAGTGAAACACCAGAATGTGAAATTCTAGGTATTCTCAGCTGAGCTTGCTGATAGAGAAGTGGCTAAAACATTTCAAGTTAAATGGATAGTTCAGTAATTTTGGGGTCTGTTCCTGGAGTGGAATTCGCTAACATACATAATATGTACATTTTTGTACACACTCATACATTTAGTTCTTTGGAAATCTTTATAAGTAACACTGTTTACTGTATTATATCTAAGGGGCTTAACTGAAGATAAGCTATTGACAGCAGCATGATTAAAATTTTCATATTTAAGTATCATTTAAAGTCATGAATTTTACCATTTAATGTAAAAACTCTTGTTAAAGTCCTACTTTACACCGAAGTGTACAAGTCAGGGAAAGCCATAATTTACCTTGGAAATTCGTTCATTTGGTACTCACTTGTTTGGTGGCTACAATGTTCCAGGGATTGTGTAGGATGCTGGCTATAGTAAGATGATAATCCCTGTTCTCAATCATGTCACAGTTTAATGGAAGAAGAGGGATGTAATAATACTCTCATTATATGTAGATTAGATTTCCAACCAGTTCTAGCTTTGGGAACCTTGCCAAATCTACAGGAGAGCATATACTTATCTGGGGGGCCAAGAAGGAATCTTTTTGGAAATGAGTAAAAAGCTTAGAAGAGTGGGAGACTTGGAAGATATTCCTTACATACTTTGGCCAATTTCCTGACCAGAGGGAAGGAGTAATCTTATTGGTAACCCCCATGAAATGTCCTCTGATTATTGTGAAAGTCAGTGAAGTGGGGGAAATGACAGGAAACAGAATAAGCAAACATTCTTATAACCAAGAAGTCGGGATTAGACATACAAGGGCCTGAGGCAGAAAATGAGGCCTGGTGACAGAACTGTAAACGACATATATTGACATCAGTGATTAAGAAGAGAGCCAGTGACCAAGAAGCACCTTAGAAATTCTCCTAGTGACAAGAATTGAGAGAACAGCTGACAGAGGAGTCAGGCTTTGGCATGCTAAGGTGTATTAAAGAAAATGCATATATGCTGGGAGAATCTTTCCCAAACCTTACCAGCCTTTGAGCTCAGTTTTTCTTACATAGTTAATTACTTCTTTAGGCTGTAATAATATTTTAACAAATGCACTTGCTTCTTTTGATATGCTTCAAACTCAAAATGATTTTTATGCTATGAAAATGGAGAAAAACATGAATTACCTATTCAAAACGGAATAGATTAGGGGAGAAGGTAAGATGCGTTACACATCGAGAAAGTTGTGGAAAGAAATGGGAGGGCGTAAGCAGGGGGTGGAAAAGTTAGGTAAATATAGCATTCTTATTTTTCATGTGGTGACTCTGAGACACTGTCACAGTTAATTTCCAATAGTAGCCTGCTATACTCCATGTGCACATTTTCACTTTTTCTCTGCCGTTAACGTTTCTGACTCCTTGAATTTCTTCTTGCAGCTCATGTTTTCTGGCCAGACCTGTGGTCATTCCCGTGAGACTTTACTGCACATTTTCTCAAGTGTCTTCCTCATCCCCAATGTGTAATCCTTCAACATGGACCTGCTACTTTAGCTGAGATATGACCAGCAATGAATAGTAGTAAGGTAGGATTACTTTACTCTTCTTAGTGAATTACTAAAAACTGAAACTGTGAAACAGTTTTGACTTCTCTTGATTTTGTAGTGTTTATGTTAGATTATTTTACCTACACAATCATTTCCTATTAGTTTTATATATTTTTGCTTGTCATTTATCCTGCTGAATTCTATCTCATTTGCGATGTAATTATTGTTTTTTTTCAACTAGCATTTACATTCAGCAGAATTCCAATCCATAACCCTTTCCAGCCTGTGTGTCCACTAGTCCTGTATTTTCAACCACATGGCACCAAACTGAATATATCTTATTTTCTTCTCAGTCACTCCTCCTCTAGTTTCTGTATTTCCATAAATAGCATTTGTTTAGTACAGTCATATATTCATTTACTATTTCATTCATTTGTTTGCTGTACAGTGATAGACTTCTATTACATATCAGACAGTTTGCTGCTTCTGGGGATATGATGATGAATGAACTGGATATTCCATCCTTATAGCTGTATTTTAAAGTGGGGGGACAGGTTTAAAAATAAACTGACAAAATAATTATGAATTATAATAAACTTTTTTGAAGGAAAGCAAAAAAACAAATAATTTGGAGATAATGAGGTAGGAGCTACTTTAGATAGGGTGGTCACAAAAGGAGTTGATATTTAAGATGAACCTATATATGAGAAGGAGCTATTTCAAGAGTAGGTGGTGTGTGTGTGTGTGTGTATGGTATTTTTGGTGGGGAAAGCATTCTCATTAGAAGGAATAGTGGAGTGAAATAAGTCAGAGAAAGACAAATACTATATGTTCTTACTCATATGTGAAATCTCAAAAAGCCCAACTCCTAGAAATAGAGTCGAATGGTGGAGCTGAGGAGTAGGGGAAGCTGAGGAGTAGGGGAAATGGGGAGATGCTGGTTAAATGGTACAAACTTTCAGCTGTAAGATAAATAAGATCTGGGGATCTGATGCACAACTTGGTGACTATAATTAACAATACTGTATTATGTACTTAAAATTTGTTAAGAGAGTAGATCTTAAATGTTATCACCACGTTCACACACACACAATTATAATTACATGAAGAGATGGAGATGTTAATTAACCTTATTGGGGTAGTCATTTTGTAATATATGCATAGATCCAATCATCACATTGTATACCTTAAAACTTACACATGTTATATGTCAATAACACCTTAATAAAGCTGGAGGCGATAGAGGGAAAGAAGGAATAGTGGGTACAAAGACTTTGGAGCAGGAAAGTTTGGTGAGTTTGAGGAACAGAAAAAACCCCAGTGTGGCTGACTTAGTGAGAGAGGCAGAGATGGGTAAGAAGAGGTTACAGAAATACGCAGGGCTTTGGGCTGCCTGGGTGGCTCAGTCATTAAGTGTCTGCCTTCGGCTCCAGTCACGATCCCAGGATCAAGCCCTGAATCAGGCTCCCTGTTCAGTGGGAAGCCTGCTTCTCCCTCTCCCACTCCCCCTGCTTGTGTTCCCTCTCTTGCTGTCTCTGTCTATCAAATAAATAAATAAAATCTTAAAAAAAAAAAAGAAATATGCAGGGCTTTGAAGGGTTTGGTAGGAAGCTGGTATTTTAATTCTAAATGATATCATCATTTGAGCTGCTGTGTAAGGAATGGACTGCTGGGTGAAAGTGCAAGCTGGCAGTTTTAGGAGCTGAGGTGAGATAGTGGTGGCCTGAGAAGGTGCTAGCAACCTGAGAGATGGATGGATTTGAAATGTATCTGAATCAGAATTTGTGGGACTTTGAATAGTTTGGGTTTGGAAACAGAACATTCCCAAGGATGACTCCAAGATTTTTGGGTTTTGAGCAACTGGGTGGATGCTGGCGTCATGCCCAGAAACCTTTTAGACAACTGTCTTTCCCATTATGTTAAAGATTGGTTATTTCACCAAAAGGGAAATTAATTATAATGTTAGAAATAATATTATACTGGAAATAAAACCATCTAGCAAGTTTGTCATATGTTCTGGTTAATACTTTGTTTTGCTTTTTCCCCTGAAATTTAATTTATATGACTTTTTGTTTTTATTTTTATTTTATTAAAAGAAAAATTTTTTTTTAAAGATTTTTATTTATTTATTCATGAGAGACAGCGAGAGAGAGAGGCAGAGGGAGAAGCAGGCTCCCAAGGAGCAGAGAGCCCGATGCAGGACTCGATCCCAGGACTCTGGGATCATGACCTGAGCCGAAGGCAGACGCTTAACCATCTGAGCCACCCAGGCGCCCTAAAAAAATTTTTTTTTGAGCATAGTTGACAAACAGTATTACATCAGTTTCCGGTGTACAACAGAATGATTTGACAAGTTTATACATTATGCTATACCCAGCACAAGTGTAGCTACTCCATCTGTCACCACACAATGCTATTGACTGTACTCCTTGTGTGGTTCCTTTTAATTTATATGACTTTTATAATTATGAATTTAATTTCATTTGACTTCAGAATCTTCTTGGAAGTGAAAATAACTGGCTAACTTTGTATTGAATTTTTAAAAAAGATTTTATTTATTTTTGAGAGCGAGAGGCTGTGTGTGCGCATGTGCAAGCAGGAGGAGGATCAGAGTGGGAGGGGCAGAGGGAGAGGGAGAAAAAACCTCAAGCAGTCTCGGAGATGAGTGTGCAGCCAGATGCGGGGCTCCATCACACGAGCCTGAGATCACAACCTGAACTGAAACCAAGGGTCCGACTCTGAACTGACTGAGCCACCCAGGCGACCCTACTTTGATATTGAATTTTAAGCCTTCTCCCCTGTGCTGTCTTTTTAAAAGAGATGTCTTGAAAATTATAAGCTAGTCTGAAATATTCTCATACTGTTACCCAAAATTCTGATATATAATTTTATTGTTATTTTATTTTGCAAATTCTGGGGCATACTGTCATTAGATGTATATCATACTGTGTTCACTTGAAAGCATGCAGCTTGTCTAAACTCTTAGGAGGTTCATTTATTATGGTTTTTCTTTTTGTAGCTTCATCAGAGTATATTTATATTCTGCCTCTTAGGATAGATATTTGAGGTGCAAACTGAAATTGAATAGATATTAAAATAAATCTTTCCAATTCTGTGTTACTTCTTTCTTTTCTTTCTTTCTTTTTAAAGATTTTTATTTATTTGAGAGAGAGAGAGTGAGAGGAAACACAAGCAGGGGGAGTGGGGGAGGGGAAAGCAGGCTTCCTGCAGAGCAGGGAGCCCGATGCAGGGCTCAATCCCAAGACCCTGGGATCATGACCTGAGCCGAAGGCAGACGCTTAAGGACTGAGCCACCCAGGCGCCCCCTGTGTTACTTATTTCTTTTAAGTTAATTAGTAGTCCTATCTTTCTTTCTTTTTTTTTTGATGAAGAATTTTAAAGATATTTTCTCAAAAGAGAGGAATTACTATTTATTGTTTGTGTTACATGTGACAGACATTTGGCTAGCTGTTTTAAATACTTCATTTTATCCTTAGAATAGTCCAGTGTATTTTTCCACTTTGTGTATAGTTATCTTTTGGGTTCTAGAGCTAAGAAGTAGTAGTAGAATAATGGAAATTTGTAGATGGAAGGACTTGGAAGTCATCTATTTCCTCCTCTTTCAGCTGAGACCTAGAGAGGTTCTGTGACCTACCCAGAATCACACAGCTGATTTTCACTTTTGCTGAGACTAATGCTGCTTGTACTCCTTATGTTTCATTCCAGGGGCCTCCTCTCATGCTTTCTATCTTCCCATCCCTTCAACATCTCATTATGATAAAGTTTAGTGCTACAGAACAATGGAAAATATAGGACAGTGAACACCCATATTACCGTTCATCTATATTCACTCACTGTTCACATTTTGCCACATTTTCTCTTTATATATATACATATTTTAAAGATTTATATATATTATATATATATATTTTGAAGATTTATTTATTTATTTTAGAGAGAGCGAGCACATGTGTGCAAGCGGTGGGGGAGGGGCAAAGGGGGAGGATCTCAAGCAGACTGCACTGAGGCAGAGTCCAGCTCGGGGCTGGATCCCAGGACCTTGAGATCATGACCTGAGTCAAAATCAAGAGCCAGCTGCTTAACCCACTGAGCCACCAGGTGCCCCTATTTATATATTTTTAAAATTATTTGAAACTATATTAAAGAGATTATGATAATATAAAGTTTTTATCATGCATATCCTAAGAACATGGACAATTTCCTGCATGGTCATAATATCAATATCACATATAGGAAAATTAACATTAATTTAAGAATATCTTTAGTTAATGGTCCTTATTCAGATCTCCCCAACTGTCCCTAAAATTTTTTCCTGAGATTTCTGGATCCAGGATTCAATCAGGTTTCATGCATTGCATTTGATTCTTATGTCTCTTTATTTTCTTTTAATTTTGAACAGTCCCTCTTTTTTGTTTTTCATGATTTATATTTTCTTTAAGAGATATAGTTTGTGTATACTTATTGTCTCTCTTGGGAATTGCCTGGTTTCTTAGAACATTATTCATCCAACACTTATTTAGAATTTGCTTCTTTCCTTCCATTTCTCTGAGGTTGCTGGAGATAAAATTGTTTATTCCAGACTTTTTTTTTTAAAAGACCATCATTCCATCATTAAGTAGACATTCACTGAGGTTTTTACATTTGGTTGCATTAAATTAAGGACAAGAAAACCAGGAGATCTATGTTGTATTTGATCCACTGACACTAGTCAGCGATTGAAATTCATTTAAGATGACAGAAGTCTGAAGGAGTTCCTCTACTACCCACCGTTACCCACCCCCACCTTCTAACCAGTTGGTTATACCTAGGAATGTATATCTAGTCACCATGGACATTATAAAACAGCAGCAGTCTAAGGTTTTGTCTTTGAAAAATGCACAGTTTCAAGCAGGAAGCAGATTAAAATGCAAATGATAAACAAGCACAGTAGTAGAGACAACCAGAGCTAGGCACGATGAGGAAAGATTTAAGTACCTGCTCGCTCTGGTACTTGAGTAGAGCTGGCGTTCAGTGAGTGTTCTCCTTCTTTCCTTGCTTGCTTTTGAGTTTCAAGATTTGGTTGGTTTTTCTTTAAGCATTTTATGGCATTTAGGAACAAGTGGTGGTTTGGGGAGAAGCGGTAGGAGGTAACTTTTAAGCAGCATTTTTAGAGAGGGGAGGTTCATATTTTGGTTGAGAGGATAGAAGAAAGTGTCAGTGAGGAAGGCACTACTCATGGTGGTTTAGGGAGGTCTGTGAAGTCTTTTACTTCTTTTTGTTCCAGCCAGGCTTAGATTATACTTGTGCTTCTACTATACTTTGTACGGGGATTCCTTATAGCAATTATTGCTGTGTGTTAGAACTGCTTTTCCTTAATAAGCTCCCTCCCTGTGATCAGTATTTTTTTTTTTATCTCTGTGTACCCAGGACCTCACTCAGTGCCTGGCATATTGTAAACATTGAATAAATACTTATTGGATGAATAAATGAATGAATGAATGGAAGACTTTTACTAAGACCTAGTGCAAAAACACAGATTCCTTTGCTGGGCAACCACAAGTAATGGTTGGATCTGATTTGATCAATTCATTGTTGAGGTGCTCATTTAGAGCTGGAATTTGTTCAGGAGCCTAGGAGAGGGACAGAAATGAAACCAGAGCACTCTATGAGTGGGAATATAATTGGGAGATTTTTCAGAGAAGTAACTATTATGATGTAAGCACCTTTGTCATTTTCTAAATAAAATAAATATATTTGAAAGAGAAAAAATTTTTATTAATAAGGATTCCATCTGTGAAATTTGATTTTAAGTAATATTCAGTTTTAAGATGTTTGTTGGGGGGGGGCGCCTGGGTGGCTCAGTCAGTTAAGCGTCTGACTCTTGGTTTTGACTCGGGTCATGATCACATGGGTCGTGGGATTGAGCCCAGCATCAGACTGTGTTCAGTGGGGAGTCTGCTTGAAGATTCTCTCCCTCTGTCCCTCCCCTCACATGCTCGTGCACTCGCTCTCTAGTAAATAAATAAGTCTTTAAAAAAAAGTTTGTTAGGAAGTCTTTTCCTTTTTTTTTTGCATTATAAAACAAATACATGCTTATGATAAAAATACAAACTAGGAATACATAAAATAGAAAGTGACATTCTTCTCACTATTCCAGGTCTCAGTCTTCAAAAGTAGCTAATGTTAACAGTTTGATTTTTATGAATTTGGACTTCCAAAATATATATATATATTTAAAAACACATGTTTATGTTTGTGTAATTTTAAAAATAGGATCCTTGATGTACACGTTCTGAAATTTACTTTTTCTACTTATCCTTTGAGTTTTAGCTATGCTCCATATAATTCCAAAATTTGTTGGCTATATAGAAGGACAGAAACACCAGCAGAGACTAATAGCCTAAAACCAGAGTAATTAAATGTATAGGGAAGATAAAATTTAAGGAGCTCAGAGTAAGAAAAATATCTGCTAGTTTTTATTAGTATAATTGCTGTTAATTTAGAAGTACTTCTTTTTGACTTGTTTAACCTATATGAAATTATAAAAGTCATTTTTCATATGATGCATTATAGAATAAACACACAAGAGATAGAGTAAAACATTAAGATTTATTTATTCATGAATAGGACACACTGTCATTACTGAATGCTACGATAACAAAGAGTAGAGGCCAAGAAGCCTGCCTGGAGGAGGCGATATGAACACAATCCTGAAGTACTGATTAGCTAAGCTTTTTTAAAAAAATGGCTAGAGGAAATGAAGAAGGATTGACTGGGAGCTGAAGGTTGTTAGGACAAATGCAATAGAAAGACAGAAGGTCAGGGGAAGTCAGTTAATTTAGTAAGTGTACGGAAAGAAGTAGGGGGGTTACATGCCCCAGTTTGCCTGGGATAGTCCAGGTTTATATCTGTTGTCCTGGACTAATAAAGAGTAGCACCCCATTTTACTTAAAAATATCCCAGTTCTGGATGATCAGTGGCATCAGCCTAAAAGGGAGAGAATATGGGGGTCCTGATAAATTTTAGGGAATATAGTTCAGTCAGTGGATGGCTGGAGATCTTTTTGAGGTTGAAGAGTACGTATAGTAGCAGTTAACAGTACCAGAGAGATGGCACACAGTAGGTTATGGCCTAAAGTTAGAATATTAAAATTTACTGTTGGAGAGATAAAACAGTTTAGGATTTAGGCTATGGGCGATAGCAGTGGATGGTTGAAATGAAGCTGGATTGACTGGATCTTTGGAGAAGAGAAAGACTATAGAGGTTAAAATCTCCATGGATGAAGATAAGAATTGGGTTAGAGAATAAGATCTGGGGGCAAATGGAGACTGAAAGGAAGATTTGGAGACAACAAAACTGGGTGGGGTAGGATTGTAAAGCTGAATAAGAGATTTTGAATGAGATTGGAAGAGCAGTGATTTGGACATGGCACTAAGGAATAAGGATAATGTTACCCATCCTTCCACCTCCTCAGCCCCATGGCTATGGTTGGTACCATGTAGGGAGGGTGTGGCCTCCACCTGTGAGCACTATGTTTTTGGGGATCCAGGTTTCAGATAGAGTAAGCAGTTGAAGGGTAGAGATTTAGGGAAATTTGTTTACAGACTGAATGGAATTCTAGAAGAACAATTTGGAAAGATATGACTTTAGAGAAAGGATGGAGCAGGAGTGGGGATTAGGCCTTGCCTTTTCGGAAAAGACTGAATTATAAAAAGAAGTCAAGAATGGAACTGAATTTCCTCCATGTTCTCAACAGTGGCATGAGGTTTGTCTAATTCAGGTTCTCTGAGAGGCTGTGTCATTGCAGGTAGAAACTGGCTTTGGCTTAGTTCATTTGGATTATAATTTATGAAACCTTCTTGGTTGCCATTCTGCTACTGTATGTCTTTAATGAACCTAAAGTACACATATGGAATTTGAAATTATTTTGACTTCTTCCTGTATTGCTACTCTCTTTGAAGGGAAAAAAATTGTTTGACCTTAATTGGAACACTGAGCTCTTTTATAATAATTAATCACTTAGGAAGAGTAAAAGGTTAAGAGGTATCTAGATTATGGTTATATTTCTAGAATTTAGACCATACAGGGTAGTATGCATTGTAGCCATACTTAATATTTTTAATCTTTGTTCCCCTGTTTTCCTTCAGATTAACAGTGTTTCACCAATATGTCCCGCATTTTCCCACCTGTGTAACCTTGCTTATGTTTAAACTTCTACTTGGAAAGTAACCCTCCTTCATCACTTGCTCTTCTATGTCCTGTCTTGTGTGGAGATGCTGTCTCTCTCTCTCATGCTTTATTAGTAATGATTACTTTTTAAATAAGTCTCTCCAAAGCCAGGCACATTATATACTTTATCTCATCTAACCTTCATAACAACCCTGCAAAGTAGATATTACTATCCCAATTTTAAAGATCAGAAAACTGGGCTTCCAGAAGGTTAATTAAAATGCAATTTTATGGCTATTAGGTGGTAGAGTTAGCGTTTCAACCCAGGACTGTCTGTTCCCAAAGCCACCTCCTGCATGCACATTTGCAGATAGACCCATGTGCATGTGCTCTTTTCCTTTTCATAGGTATCCCTCCGGGCTTGTTGGAGATGTTCTTTCTTTTTTTTTTAATTAAAAAATGCTTTCCAGCTTTCTTGAGGTATAATTGACATATAACACTGTGTGTGTTTCAGGTGTATTGTGTGATACATGTATATATTGTGATGTGATGTTCTCTTCTTAATAAAGAGTTTTTGAGCTCCCCTAATCAGCTGTGCTCTTTCCTTTTCTCTATGTCTTTGTAGCACTTTATACCTTATGCTTTTATATTCTGTGAAGCCCTCCTTGATGGCCTCTAGAAATATGCATGCTACTTCTGTATCCCCACCAAGTTTATAACACATTTATATTTGTGAACCTGTTGAATTATATGGCATTTGTTTGTTTCCATGTTTGTCACCCTTAGTAAATTGTGGGCTTTTGAGAATAGAGACTGTAATCTTATGGGTCTTGATATGCCGGGCACTGAGAAATACGTCTGACACATAGATGTTCAATACGTGTGGCTGAATGAATTTTGAATGAATTGTATCATTGTTACATATGAAGTTGTCTGTTTATTCTTAGTATACTGTAAGTATTTGAAGGTAGTAATGCAAATTTTACTTATCTTTGTACCCCTAACAGTGTCTCTCCCATGGTTACTCAATACATACTTGTTGATGTATATTATTATTTTAAAACAAAGAAAAAAAATTCTGCTAATAATTCTGCTCTTGGCAAATAATTTTAAATGTCAGTACTTCAAATACATTTTTAAAATTAAAAAACAGTTCATTCAAAAACAAACCTGTTGTTCATTTGTATATAGCTTGTATAGTGTTCCTTTTCAGTGGAATATTGTCCATTAGTAGGCTGGATGGACAATCCAGTGCTGTTTCATTTGAATTAACTTTTAAATTAAACTAAAAGCAACACTTTCAAATAAAGCATGAGAGGAGTTTTAAATACTGAATCTGTAGGGTGGCCAAGGTCAGCATATATTAACTGGTAATGAATGATGTTGTCTTTATAGTTAAACTTTGGTGACTGTTCATTCCTGCCTGTTTAACTGCTTATGAAAAAAACACCTCACTTTGTATTCATATGACGTCAGCTTTTTGGTTTGTAATCTTGGTTATTACTTGCATACTTGGCTTTTTGTGACTGTTTCTGTCTTGCTGCAGGCAGCTTAATATTTTGTTCAAATAGAGTCACTGTTTCTGATTTCTGTCAGTACTGAAGCATATGAAAGGTAAGAAATACCATTAGATAATTATATTTGTACTTTAACTGATTAATGATTTTATAGTCTTTATCAATGAACAAACATATACTAATAAAGTAAGTTGAACCATAAACTGATTTTGATGGGTTCTATTAGTCAAGGACTATAAATTCAAACTCATTGAATTTCTTGCCAGCTTGTGAAAATATTTCTTGGGGGAAGAATGAAATATTTCCTATTTCTATTACACAGGTTTTATTCACTTATTTGCAGATTTTTTAAAATTAGCATACCTTCGTGGTATATTTGAATCTCTTTGTCAATGTTAAAGGAAATAACTAAATAGATATTTTTGACCACAAGACATCATCTATATTAAAATAAATCCCTTACTTAAAAGAGAATATTCAATACAGACTAAACTTTCTTTATGCTATATAAAAACATTTCCATCTGTATTCTCAGAGAATGTAAAAGTTGCCAGTTGTGGAGCCAAAAGTTGAAAAACAGGAGACATTTTAGAATAAATACCTGCATATACCCTTATTCTTACAAGAAATACCATGGGAATTCTATTATCCTACTAAGGAAACTAGTTATTTGTTTTATATTTTGCTATTTAATAAATTCCATTTTCATTTAAAAGTATGTGTAGATTTCTTTTATACAACATGAACTTCTAATTTTTGAAAATATAACAATTTTTAATGGTTATTTTAAAGTTTTTAATAACTCTGGTAAATTGAAAACTCAGCATAACTCACTTGATTCTTTTTTTTTTTTTTTTAAGATTTTATTTATTTATTTGACAGAGACAGAGATAGCAAGAGCAGGAACACAAGCAGCGGGAGTGGGAGAGGGAGGGAGCCCGATGTGGGACTCGATCCCAGGACCCTGGGATCATGACCTGAGCCGAAGGCAGACGCTTAATGACTGAGCCACCCAGGTGCCCATAACTCACTTGATTCTTAATAACAAGCTGAATAAAACAAATTTAAATAAACCTAAATAGTCAATAGTTCATTAGTTTTGTTATTTTTACTTTTTAAAAGATGCTATTTAAAAGTAGACATCTTTGCTAATAACATGCATGCATTTTTGTATAATACTGTTCCTGCCTGATTTATACTTACTATCTACTAAATTATGGATATTTTTATTTTAAAATTTCATTTACAAATCTTTTAAAAAATGAGTTCGCGCTCGCAATTATTTGCAGTAAATTGAATGCCTACTGTATCCTGGGTAGTAACTTAAGCCCCAGTGATGTCAAGATGAAAAATATGTGATATTTCAGAGTTTAATGGGAGAAATATATTTCAACAAATAGCTAACACATACCATGAGAAGTGTTCTATTAATCACAGATACTTACATGATGCCTGGGATCTGAGAGAAGGGAACACCTAAGTCGACCTCGGTCGTTATGATTGTGGGGATAGTCAGAGAAGCCTTCACAGAGAATATTACTTTAAAGTTTAGCTGTTGATAATTCTTCAGGCAGACAAGGGAGGAAAAGCATTTAGACTGAAGGAACATCTGCAAAGACATTGAGACATTTAAGGAACCATTAAGTAGTAAGGTGTGGTAGTGTTGCTGAGAGGGGAAGGTTGGCTGGGGCCAGCTTTGATTATCAGGCAAAGGAGTTGAAATTTGAACCTGTAGGTTAGGGTTGTAAAATTAATACCTAGTATTATTGAGTATCCTAAAGAACGAAGACTCTGAAGTAGGGACTGTGGGGCATGAGAGAATGCATATAGAGTGCTGCGTGGCTGCGTAGCTAATTCATTTAACAGATATTTATTGCAGCTGTACCAAGGCACAGTTTTAAGCACTGGAGATATACTGGGGTAACAGAGCAGAGTACTTCCCTGACTGATTGGAACTTACATTACAAATCTGTCTGTGATATAACAGCCCCTCTGACCCGTTCTGTGTCTCTGTCTCTCTCTGTAATTTTTGGCTACAGCATAACTGTATGCTTTCCTTGCCATTTTTTTCATCTTCCATGGGGTTAACATAGGCAGTTCTTACCTATCATTTCTGGAAGAATGTAGCTGAATTTGTGATGCCCTCTCCACGTCTTGTTCTTCTTCTGAGCTATAGTTTGAGGTCTGGGCATATTTTTTTTCAAATTGGAATTTCTCTTGAGGTAATTGTAGATTAACATGGAGTTGTATGAAATAATAATCCCTGGTACATTTTGTTCAGTTTCCCCAGTTGTAACATTTTGCAAAACTATATATAAAATGACAATCAGTATATTAACATTGACACATTCCACCAATGTTATAGAAATATGAATTTTAATTGTACTCAGTTTTAATTGTATTCATTTGTTGTGTGTATATTAAGTCCTATAAAATTTTAGTACCAGTCTAGACTCATGTATCCACTACCATCATCAAAGTATCAAACAGTTCCAATATTAATAGAATCCCATGTGTTCTCCTATTATAACTACACTCGCTTCCCTCCTCTGTTCTGCAAGCCCTAAACCCTGGCAACCCTTATTCTGTCCTTTTTCCAAAATTTTGTCATTTCAAGAATGTTATATAAATGGAATCATACAGTACGTAACTTTTAGGGATTGGCTTTTTTCATAAAGCAGGATTCTTGGAGATTCATCCAAGTGGTTGCCTATATTGTATAGTTTGTTCCTTTTTACTGTAGTTAGTATTCCGTGGTATGTATTCACTCATTGAAGGATCTCTGGGCTGATTCCAGTTTTTGGCTATTATGAATAAATCTGCTATGAACATTTTTGTATGAGTTTTTGTATGAAGATATGTTTTCATTTCTCTGGCATAAATGTCCAAGAGTGCCATTGCTGGGTCATAATGTAGTTGAATGTTTAGTTTTATCAGAAACCAGAGGGGATGTACCATTTTGTCTTCTGACCAGCAACAAATGAGTGATCCAGTTTTTCCCATATTCCCACAACCATTTGGTTTTGTCATTATATTTTATTTTAGCCATTCTGGTAAGTATGTAATGATATCTCATTGTAGCTTTTTAATAATTTTATTTATTTAAGATTTTATTTATTTGTCAGAGAGAGAGAGAGAGCACAAGCAGGGGGAGTGGCAGGCAGAGGGAGAAGCAGGCTCCCTGCTTAGCAAGGAGCCTGATGTGGGACTCGATCCCAGGACCCTGGGATCATGACCTGAGCCGAAGGTAGATGCTTAACCGACTGAGCCACCCAGGCATCCCTTATTTTTATTTATTTATTTTTAAGTAGGTTTCATGCCCAACACAGGGCTTGAACTCATGACCCTGAGGTCAAGAGTCACATGCTCCACCATTGAGCCAGCCAAGCACCCCTCTCGTTGTAGTTTTAATTGCATTTCCCTGATGCCTAATTATGTTGAATATCTTTTCATGTGCTTATTTGCCATTTTTGTATCCTTTTCTGTGCAATGTCTGTTCATGTCTTTTGCTCATTTTCTAGTTAGATTGTTGTTGTTATCTGTTGAATTTGAGAGATTTTTCTTTATTCTAGATACTAGACTTCTGTCAGATATATCATTTGCAAATATTTTTTCAAAGTCTGTAACTTGTCTTTTATCCTTTTATATAAATGAATTTATATAACATTCTTTTGCTTTCACAGGCAAAAGTTTTTACTTCTGGTGAGGCCCAATTTATTGATTTTTCTTTTTTATGGATTGTGTTTTTGTGTCAAATCTAAGAACTTTGCCTAGCTTTTAGATCCAGAAGATATTTTTTTTTTCCTAGAAGTTTTATGTTTATATTTAAGTTCACGATCCTTTTTTTTTTTTGAGAGCATGTGCGTGCACGCGCGTGCGCGTGCACACACACACACACGAGTGGGGGGTGGAGGGGCAGAAGGAAAGGGAGAGAGAGAATCAGAAGCAGGCTCCATACCCAGCACAAGCTCTATCTCACAACCCTGAGATCATGACCTGAGCCGAAATCAAGAGTCAGACACTTAACTAACTGAGCCATCCAGGTGCCCCAGTTCATGATCCTTTTGAGTTAATTTTTGTGTAAGGTGTTAGGTCAAGATTGTCTCTCTCTTTCTTGCTCTCTCTCTCTCTTTTTTTCTTGGCCTATAGCTATCCAGCTGCTCCAGTACCACTGAATTGCTTTTGGACCTTTGTCAAGAAGCAGTTGAGCATATTTGTGTGGATTTATTTCTGGGTTCTCTATTCTGTTCCATTGATCTGTTGTTTACACTCTACCAAGTTCACACTGTCTTGATTTCTGTGACTTTATATTAGCTTATGTCCAAGATGGACATACTTTGAATAATTTTTCAGCCCACTCTTTTTCTCCTCTCTTTCCAGAACTCAGATTATATAAGTGTTGGATCTTTTGTTACTGTCACACAGGTCTCCAAGGCTTTATTCTTTTTTGTCAGTCTATTTTCTCTCTGTTGTTTGGATTGGTTGAATTCTTTTACTCTGTCCTTACATGCACTGATTGTATCCTCTTTCATCTCCACTCTTCTATTGAGGTTATCTAGTGAGTTTTTTATTCCTGTTATTGCATGTTTTAGTTCTGTAAGTTCCATCTCGTTATTTTTATAACTTCTATTTCTTTGCTTAGATTTTCCATTTTTACATTTGTTTTTAAGAGAATTTATAACTGATGAAGCATTTTTAAGATAGCTGATTTAAAATGCTTTTCAGATAATTCCAACATCTAATTCATCTCAGTGTTGGCATTAGTTGATTGTCTTTTCTCATTCAAGCTGTGATTTTTCTTGGTTCTTGGTATGAGGGGTGATTTTTCAATTGAAGCTTAGATATTTTATCTATTAATGTCAGAGACCCTAGGGTATATTTCAATGTTTTACATTCACAGGAAGTCCCTCTGTTTAGGTTTAGCATGCAGGCCTTTTGGCCTATTTTTATGGGCTGTGGTTTCAATGACAGTTAATTGTCAGAGTCTTTGTGTTGTTATTTTGGTTTGCTTTGTTTGTCTGATATAACTGGGGCTCCCACTGGTTCCTGCTGGTGCTGCAGAGTAGAAGATGTTTTTCTTAGGTTGAGCTACTAGATATCTATTGGTAGAAAAGGGCTAAGGTAGAATTTCCTTACTGTGCCCCCTAGCTGTCCTGATGTCTCTGGGCAGAAGAGGAAAGTCTTGGAGAGCAGCAGCTTCAGCTGGGTTTGTTTTGTTGGTTCTGCCTGCCTGCTCTGGTATCTCTGGTGGGGAAGGAGGTCCTCAGACCTGTGAGAACAAAGAGGTTTCCTGACCTGATAGCTAAGTCTCTGTTGCTGGTTCTTCTTACCTCATTCAGTTTCTCTTTGTGGAAAAGGGGATTCTCAGGCCTAGCAGGTAAGGAGAGTGCTTCTCCTGGCTGTTTATTTTTGGTGGGGCTCACAAATAATTTCTCTTTTGGTGGTGTCTGGCTCTCCAGTTGTTGTCAGAGGGACTCCTATTGGATCCTGAGGGAGTTAGCCTACATATATGGGCTGCCTTTTGTTACTAGACGGGAGGTTGGGAAAAGTCAGGTCTCGGTGACCTCCTGTTGGGTGAGGAGAACCTGAGACACTTAGCCTCTGTGCTGTTCTTCTAATCCTAGGGCCAAGGGAGGTTGCCTTCTATCCACTTTTCAGAGTTCTTCTTTGATAGTCTCTTTCTCATGTTTATAGTTGTGTTTTGTGCAATGGAGCTGGGAAAAATGGTCTTGTGTCATCTTATCTGGACCAGAAGCTGGGTTTTACTTTTTAATTTTGGTTTCTTTGTTGTATGAACATGGAGGTGGCTGGGGCTGAGTTTGACCTTGTTGGGGGCCCTGAGATTTACTTTCTCTTATGAGATTCCATTAAACATCTTGTAATCCTGGATTTAATTTCATCCACCAGTTATTCACAAGACTGGAATATGGCAAGCCAAGCCTGCCCTCTCTGCATGTTGTAATGTCCTGTCCTGGTGCTGAGAGGCTTCTCTCTTTAGGTATTTTCTTGACTGTCCCTAGGTTGGCCTATTCACTCTGCCTGCTTCTTTTCATATTGAAGCATCCAGTGTGAATTCTCAGGATTTTGTTAACTTTGATTCCTCAGAAAGTCTTCTGGAAGTTGGGGTAGTGTTGGGCACATTGCCATAGTACCTAGATTTCCAGAATTTTCTCTTTCTTTTCTTTGAAAGCATGCTGTGAAAGTTGTAGCATAAAGTTGGTATTCACTCTACTTACTGATGATATATTTAAATTTTTGCTTTTTCTTAAAAACAGTTTTTTGTTCTTTTTATTAGTTATTGGTGGTAGGAGCTTCTGAGATACTGCTTCACTATACCAAATTTATCCCCAAATTCCAATAATGACTTTTTTTTTTTACAATTTTCACATCTTCCTCTGACATTTGGTATTATGAATATCTTCTTTTTCATCCTGGCATCTATAACTCTACCAAACCTCTTTTATTTTTTCTTTAAAGGAGCTCCATATTCTCATTCTTCCAATTCTATTGGTATTGTCAACATTTCTTATTAAAACCTTGAAGTTGTCTTTGGATCATCTGTCTCTCTTTTGTTCCCTAAATTTATACACCACATCAAAGATCTTTTTTCTTAATTCTCACTGATACTGTCAATTATAGATTCTCATTTTTCAAGTTATATATTGCTATGACTTATTCATTTGTCTTATGTCTCATTTTTTCCCCTCTCTTCAAGCTATTTTATCCCTAGCTTTCAGATTAAAATCTATCTCTATGTCCCTCTTTCTCTTTTTATTGCTGTAACATACAGATAGAAAAGTACATGAATCACAGGTGCTCAGCTTGATGAAATTTCACAAATTGAACATACTTATGTAACTAGCACCAGTAAATTAGTCACTAAAAAAATCACATTCATGATCATGTTATTTTGCCTTAAAAACCAATTAATTCAAGGAGTTTGATCCTTATTAGTTTCCTGAACAGTGGAATAGCAGATAAACTCGTATGGCATCTCCCACTGCTTGCCACATATAGCTTGATTTTGGAGACATTTTTTTCTTTGCTTTACCTCGTATTACCTCTCATTTTTTTTTTTTTTTGGTACTATACTGCTCCTACTTCCTGGAATACATTTCCTCTTTGACTTTTTATAATCTAAATCATGGTCATTTTCCACCCCTAATCTCAAATCTTGCCATTTCTAGAAGACTTTTCTGGGCTGTTCTAGCTTTCATTATTTTTTTTTTCTCTTCAAAAATTCTTTAATTTATTTTTTGAATAGGTAGTATCAATGCATTCACTTAGCACAAAATTTAAATGTACAAAAGGGTATATAATGAAAAGTCCCTCTCCCACTCCAGTGTCCCAGCCACTATGTGTTCTTCAGGAAATATTTTTTGTACTTATAAGGAAAATTAATTTCTATCATTCCTCCTCTTTTTTATACAGTGTAAGCATACCAAGTTCTGTGTCTCACTTTTTTCAGTTAGAAGTTTTTAATGATAGTTCCTGATCAATACACAAAAGATTTTCTCATTTTTTATTAGGACTGAGTGATATTCCACTGAATGAATGTACCGCGATCAGATCTACCACGTATGATTGTGAAGGTTGGACACTGAACACATTCACATAGACTGTGATTTGAATGGCACTCCCTAGAATTATTCAGTTACAATCAGATGCAGCAGCCTTGATTGTAATTTACCTAGTCAGTTCCTTTTGATGGATATTTCTGGTTTCTTTTGTATTGTTATCTCAAACACTACTGAAACAAATAGTCTTATTTATGTCATTTGTCTGTAGGATATCATTCCCTTAATTCCTAAAGTATTTATAATCTCTACCAATTTAACAATTAGACAAGGTCTTAATTTATTATGGGGTTGTTTTTAAAATTTTTATCATTTGACATTCCTTAAGGAGTGGTACCATAAATGAAATTATTTTCTATTTCTAGACCTAGAATACTGGTGTGTATAAGTACACCTTTAGGATGGGCTGGAGGGTTTCTCTTACAGCTGCCAGATTCTATTTCCTTTTTTATCCTTTTGAGCTCTTCATAATCCTTTTGAAGTTCCTGGTAATGGAAGAAAAAAATAAAATCAAAGTTTAGATCAGGTATAAATAGGTATATTTAGAAGCAGAAGTGATATTTATCCCAAGTTATGGAATAAAATGAACCACAATCTCAGATATAGTTTTTAATGAAAGGAAAATGTTTCACATTTCTTTGGCCTCAAAAATTATTCTTTATTTTTCCATTGAAAACATGGGATGAGATAGAATGTATCTTCACTGAGACTTAGATGAACTGTAGGTAAAATAACAGAAAAATGTTCATTGTAAATTTTTGTATCCTATAAAGATACAGTGTATCAAAGTAAAAATTTTAAGGCTACTACATCCAAAGTGAAAAAACTGGAATTATCCTACTCCATATTAAAGTGAATAAGTCAATTACTTTTTATTGACTTAATTATGTTAAGGTCCATTTGGTGTCCTGGTTGCTACTTTGGGAACTTTGATGAAGTGCAGTTTTCCACAACCTTTTTTCTCTTCTCTACTTATTTGATAGATCATAAAACTGGCCAGTTTTCTGTTCTGAAAAATTGTAATTTGTTCTCTATTTGGAAAACCCACATTTTTACTATCTCTTTAGATGTTACCCCTGAGGTTAGAAATGTAAACCTCTTCTCATTTTTCTCTATAGCTTAGAGGATCTCAGATGAATTAACAAGAAAGTGACTTCTGGTATGGATAAGCCAGAACTAAAAATAAGAGGTGTGTTTCTTCATTTCTTCTAATGGACCCTGAAAGATTCATTGCCTGAAATTTTAGGAGTCTGGAGAGCAAAATAAATGCTATCATAGTGTTCAGGATTTATAGCAAACAAGCAGGATATTTTGGGGAAATTTCTGAGAACTGACCTTTAGGTGATCATAAGTGATACTGTAGTGATTTTTTAAGCAACTTTATTGAGACATAACTCATATACTGAAGAATTCACCCACTTAAACTGTATAGTTCACTGGTTTTTATTTTGTTCACAGAGTTGTGCAACCACCACCACAATCAATTTTAGAACAGTTTCATTGCCCCAAAATGAAATCCAATATCCACTGGCAATTACTCCTCATTTCTTCCCAAATTTGCAGCCACAGGCAACTACTAATCTACTTTATATCTGTACAATTTGGGTATTTCATATAAAGAGATCATATAAAGAGATCATTGTGTCTAGGTTTCTTTTACTTAGCATAATGTTTACAAGGTTCATCCATATTGTAGCTTCTATCAGTACTTTTTTCCTTTTCATTGCTAATATTATGTTGTATGTAGATATCATGTTTTATTTATCCATTCAGTAGTTGATGGATATTTGGATTATTTGCACACTGTAACTATTAACGAATAATTCTGCTGGAACATTGATGTACAAGTTTTGTGTGGGCATATGTTTTCATTCCTCTTGGATATATACCCAAGAGTGGAATTTCTGGGTCATATCATAGCTCTATGTTTAACTTTGAGAAACAGCCGTGGAAATGTTACATTTCCACCAGCAGTATATGAGGGTTCTAATTTCTTCACCGTCTCCAACACTTGATATTATCTGTCTTTTGATTGAAGACATTGTAGTGGTGTGATACAGTATCTCATTGTGGTTTTGATTGGTATTTTCCTAATGGCTAATGATATTGAACATCTTTTCATGTGCTTATTGGACATTTGTAGCTTTTGTTTGGAGAAGTTTCTATTGCCCATTTTAATTGGTTTATTTGTCTTTTTATTATTGAGTTGTAAAAATTCTTTATATATTCCAGAAGGAAATTCCTTATCAAATAAGTATTTGCAAATATTTTCTCCCATTCTGTGCTCTTTTCACTTTCTTAATGATGACCTTTGAAGTATAGAAGTTTTAAATTTTGATTAAATTCAATTTATGTATTTTAATTTTGTTGCTTTTGCTTATGGTGTCTTATCTAAGAAACTGTTTCCTGAGCCATGGTCACAAAGATTTACTACTGTGTTTTCCTTTGAGAGTTTTATAGTTTTAGCTCTGATATTGCTGAGGATTGCTTTCTTAACAATATTAAGCCTTTTGGATCCATTAACATGAGTCTTTCCATTTATTTGGGTCTTCCTTAATTTCTTTCAACGCTATTTTATAGTTTCAAGAGCACAGGTTTTTAACTTATTTTATAAAACTTATCCCTAAATATTTTAGTCTTTTCGATGCAGTCATATATAGGAATTGTTTTTTAATTTCATTTTCGGATTGATCATTGCTAGTGTATAGAAATATAATTGATTTTTGTATATTGATCTTATTAATGCTAATACTTCTTTTTTATTACATTCTTTAGGATTTTGTATATACAATCTCATGTCCTCTGCAAATAAATATAGTTTCACTTCTTTCTTTTTCAATTACCATGGAAATTATTTCAATTATCTCATTGTAATGGCTAGAACCTCCTGTACAATGTTCAGTAGAAGTGGAGAGAGTGGACATCCTCATCTTGTTCCTGATATTTCAGTGAAAGCATTCAGTTGTAGTGATTTTTTTTTTTTTACCCTATAAAGAATAGGCCATAACTTTCCTTTGAACACAAATTTCCTTTTGACTTTTTTTTCCCTTCTGTTTACATACACAGATATGTGCTGATTAGAAGGCTCACAGCGCAGTGTGGAGGATAAGACAGTGCCTTACAAAATGGGGTTTGGGAGTGACCTGAAGAATTCACATGAAGCTGTGCTAAAATTGCAAGACTGGGAATTACGGTTACTGGAAACAGTGAAGAAATTTATGGCCCTGAGAATAAAAAGTGATAAAGAATATGCATCTACTTTACAGAACCTTTGTAATCAAGTTGATAAGGAAAGTACTGTTCAAATGAATTATGTCAGCAATGTATCCAAGGTAAGGAGAATAATTTCATTATTTATTGTGTATAGCATCATAATTGTGCTTAGGGCAAATAGATCATGCTGTTGAGGGAGCATCCCCAAATTAGCATTCTAAAGCAGTGGTTCCAAAATCTTGCTGATTAGCAGAATCTCATGGGGGAAAGTTTGAAAAATTACACATTTTGTGCACTACCTCCTGAATCTGAGTTAGTAGGTCTGAAATTTTTGAATTTTGAAATTAAAAATTGATGTCTAGATTATTGTAATGATTTTGGTTTGAGAGCCATTTTTACAAATTTTGTTTTCTTCATTACCCTATTTCCTTGGGTGTCTTGAGACCTGCTATTTTCTTTTGACACAAACTTTCATCATAACCCACCTTCCCTGAATTCTTCTGTGAATCATTTGTGTAGTGAATCACATGGAGTATTTTAACACATAGTGTTCTTTGCTGTCATTCATCTTACTAAAATAATAATATACTGCTGAGTTAATCACACTAAAAAATTCTTTGGATAAACAATATGTTTTTTTAACTCTAAGATTATAAAAATATAATATAAACTTTAAAATTAAGCGCCATTAAAAATAAAGGCCAAATTGCACTGTTAATTGCTGTTGGAAGGCATTAAAGATGAAATATTACACACCTTAATCGTTCTTAGATTTCTGCTCTATTTCCATTGTATTACTTAACTATCATATTTCGCTATACTTATTCAAAGTAAGGGAAGATCTTCCTTGTTTTACTTTGGAAAGTTAAAAAAAATTAGTGTGTTTCTTTTACTAATATTTCTTAGGATTTGAGTAAATTGGAGAGGAAATTGTTTCCGATGGAATGTGTGTGTGGTGTGTATGATCAGCTAAGGATCTGTGATTTCATTGAGAACTCCTTAATGTTAATATCTTTAACTTCCTTCCCTAGGCTAGTCAGGTTCCCCAAAAAGGAATTCTCTATTCTCTAGTCTGAAGATGGGGTTGCCAGACATAGCAAATAAAAATGTAGGACACCAGTTAAATTTTGCATGTGATATTTGGGACACACATACACTAAAAATTATTTTTTATCTGAAATTCAGATTTAACTTGTCCTGTGTTTGGTTGACTACTCTGTTATGTTACGAGAATTGATAGGGAAAGTAGGTTGAGTGTTCTAAGAGTTATACTTTAGTTAATCTTCCTGTTTTTGGTAAGCTGCCTAATGTCTCTTAGTCCAAAGGCTCTCTGGTTTATTTTTTCCTCTTGTTTTCTTCTGAGTTGGGGGCAGAACAGTTGCGTGTTTGTGTGGGCTGAGCAATAGAAATGAGAGTTCTGTCTGCTCCTTATATAGACTTTGAATCTATTGCTCTGTTTCAGTATCGTCTCAGCTTCTTTCATATAGGTTTCTCCAGTTTCTGAGCTTTACTGGAGTTATAGGTCTGACCCTATAAATTGGCCTTTTCTTCTTTTTTTATTGAGAAATAATTGACATACATGCGTTCCTGTATAAGTTTAAGTTACATAGCATGATGGTTTGATTCACACATATTGTGAAATTATTACTACAGTAGGTTTAGTTAACATCTATCATCTCATGTAGATAAAATAAAAAGAAAAGAAAAAAATCCTTTTTGTGATGAGAACTCTTAGGATCTACCCTCTTAAGTTTTCTATATATCATACAGCAATGTTAATTATAACCATCATGTTGTACGTTACACACCTAGTACTTATTGATCTTTTAAGTAGAAATTTGTACCTTTTGACCACCATCTTCCCCTACATGGCCTTTTCTTCTTCTTTTTTTTTTTTTT
>NC_138375.1:63651570-63759603 GCF_054177405.1 Leptonychotes weddellii | reverse complement strand
ATTTTCAACTTTTTGAGGAACCTCCATACTGTTTTCCAGAGTGGCTGCACCAGCTTGCATTCCCACCAACAGTGTAGGAGGGTTCCCCTTTCTCCGCATCCCCGCCAACATCTGTCGTTTCCTGACTTGTTAATTTTAGCCATTCTGACTGGTGTGAGGTGGTATCTCATTGAGGTTTTGATTTGGATTTCCCTGATGCATGGCCTTTTCTTCTTGACCTACCCTTTGCAGATCACTTATGTTTCAACATTTCTTGATATGCTAATCAATTACCATTTACCTACTTTTCATTTTCTTATGTTTTGTTGACATGTCTTATCGGTGGTTGTCCCCTTTTCTATTTTCTTTGTTATTGTGAATTTATACTTTAAGTAACTACGTTATATTTTAGTGGGATTTTGGGAAGAAGTGGAGAAATAGCCATGTGTTCTATTTACCATGTTTAAGTGGAATTATACTTTTTTTTTTTTTTTTAAGATTTTATTTATTTATTAGAGAGAGAGCACAAGCAGGGAGAGTGGCCGGCAGAGAGAGAAGCAGGCCTCCCGCCGAGCAGGGAGCCCGATGTGGGACTCAATCCCAGGACCCTGGGATCATGACCTGAGCCGAAGGCAGCCGCTTAACCGACTGGGCTAACCAGGCGCCCCTGGAATTAAACTCTTGAGAAAAGTAAGATAGTGAAAGTAACAAGAAATAGGATTAGTAGGTATAGAAGATTGAAGATTTGTGAGGTCAGGCCAGTGGAGGAATCATCAGTGTACACACTAAAGTGTCAAGTATTTTGGTAAGGGATAGATGGAGACAAATGCTAAAATAATTAAGGAAGTCAGGAGAGTTTTTGGATTGCAAAGGGGTTTAGGGAAAGTGATAAAGATTGGGAGGGATGGTTTAAATGGGCAGGATTGCCTTTCAAAGAGGAAATGTTGAGAGGTAACAGTGAACAATGGTTGGAAACCCGAAGAAAAACAAGGAATATGTCAGCCTTTCCTCTTAACACTGAAAAGTCATCATTTATTCTACCTAAAAAAAGTCCAGTATATCAATTTTTTAATTTAGGGTATTGTGTTTTTGGTGTTGCATCTAAAAAAAACCCCACTGTTGCCTGACCTAAATTTGCTGAGTTTCTCCTTTGTTTGCACCTGGAAGTTTTATAGTTTTGCTTTATATTTAGGTTTATGATCCATTTTTAGTTAATTTTTATATAGGGGGCAAGGTATGATCAAAGTTTTTTTGCAAACAGATATCCATTTGTTCTAGCAACATTTGTTGAAAAGATTAAGCTTTCTCCTTTGCATTTTTGTTGAAAATCAGTTGGCCATCATTTGTAAGCCTATTTCTACACACTTTATTTTGTTCCACTTGTGTTTTTGTCTGCCCTGACACCAATAACACACTTTTTATTTTGCTGTTTTATAATAATCACAAAGTCAGTAGTGTAATTTTTCTGTTCTTTTTTTTTCTTTCAAAATACTTTTGGCTATTTTAGTTCCTTTGCACTTCCGTATGAATTTTATTTATTTAAGATTTTATTTATTCATGAGAGACAGAGAGGCAGAGGCAGAGGGAGAAGCAGGCTCCCCACTGAGCAAGGAGACCAATTCGGGACCCGATTCCAGGACCCTGGGATCATGACCTGAGCTGAAGGCAGACGCTTAACCGACTGAGCCACCCAGGCATCCCCATATGAATTATAGAATTAGCTCGTCAATTTCTATTTTAAAAAGGCTACTGGATTATGATTGGAATGCACCGACTATATAGATAAATTTGGGGAAAATGTGTATCTTAACAGTATTGGATCTTCCAGTCCATAAACATGGTATATATTTTCTTTAATTTTTCTGAGTAGTCTTCCAGTTTTCAGTGTACAGGACTTTCAGATTTATGTGTATTTCATATTTTTTGATACTCTTGTAAATAGTATTTTTTCAAAATTTTAGTTTCCCACTGTTCATAATTATTTTGTATACTAATCTCGTAACCTAAACTTCGTGAAACTTGCTTATTTGTAGCTTTTTTGTAGATTGCTTTGGATTTTCTACACAGGTGATTATGTCTTCTGCAAACAAAGACAATTTTCCTTCTTTTTCATTTGGATGTCTTTTATTTGCTTTTCTTTCATTTTTGCACTGGCTAGAACCTCTAGCACAAGCCTGAATGGAAGTATAGACAACAGATATCCATGTCTTGTTGCTAATCTTAGGGGAAACACATTTAGTCTTTCATCATTAAGTATGCTGTTAGCTGTGAGTTTTTTGTAGATATCTTTTATAAGCTTGTGGAAGCTTCTACTCCTACTTAGCTGAGAGTTTTTTTCATGCACTGATGTTGGGGTTTTGTCAAGGGGTTTATCTTTTTCTGCTTAGATGATTGTGTTGTTTTTTTCTTTTCAGCTCGATAATATATTCAGATGTACTCATTGATTTTCAGATGTTTCAAATGTTAAAACAATCTTGTATTTCTGGATTAAACCCCATCTAGTTTTATATATTGTCCTTTTTTTTTTTTTAAATCTTTGTATTCAATTTGCTAAAACTTTTTTTTTGAAATTATCTCAGTTTTATTGGTTTGCAGTTGTCTTTTCTTGTAATGTTGTGTGGTTTTGGTATCAGGGTAATGCTGGCCTCATAGGACAAGTTGGGAAGTATTTTCTCTTTAGTTTTCTTGTGAGGTTTGTGTAGAATTGTTTTTATTTCTTACTTAGATGTTTGATAGAATTCACCAATGAAATCATCAGGGCCTAAAGTTTTCTTTCAGAGAAGGTTTTTAATTATACATTTAACATTTAATATAGTGGGCTCTTCAGATAGTCTTTTTCTTCTTGAGTGAACTTTGGTAGGTTATGCTTTTCAAGGAATTTGTTCACTTTTGTCTAAGATGTCAAATTTTTTATGTTGTTTATTATTTTACATTATTGTCCTTTTAATACCTTTCTCATTCCTGATATTGGCAATTTTTGTCTTCTTTCTTTTTTTCCTGATCAGACAGGCTAGAGGTTTATCAACTTTACTGATACTATCTGAGAACTACCCTTTTGATTTCATTGATTTTCTATTTTCTATTGCATTTCTCCTCTGAAATCTATTAATTTTTTCCCACTTAATTTGGGTTTTATTTGCTCTTACTTACCCTCATTTAGTAAGTGGAAACAGATTATTGATTTAAGATCTATCTTCTTTTGTAATATAAGCTTATAGTTTTTTTAATTTTCTGAGTACTGTTTTAGCTGAATCCTAGAACTTTTTATAAGCTTATTTTCATTTTCTTTCAGTTCAGCATACATTTTAACTTTTGTTTTGATTTCTTTTTTGATCCATGTGTTCTTTCAAAGTCTGTTATTTAATTTCCAAATATTTGGGTTTTTTTTTTCCAGAGCCATTTTTGTTACTGATTTTGAATTTAGTTCCATTACTTTATAAGAGCCTATTTTGTACTTTTAAATTTATCAATACTTGTTTCATGGCCCAGAATATGGTCTGTTAAGGAACTGTTTCATGTACACGTGATATCCTTCTGTTGTTGGGTGGAGTGTTCTGTAAGTGACAGTTAGGTCAAGACGGTATATAGTGGTATTCAAGTCTTTTATTTCTTTACTCATTTTTGTCCACCTATTCTCTCAATTATTGAAAGATGAGTATTGAAATCTCTGATTATAATTGTGAATTTATCTATTTCTCCTTGCAGTTTCATCAGTTTTTATTTCATGTATTGTGAATCTGTTATTAGTTACATAAATGCTTAGAATTGTTGTGTGGTTTTTTTTTTTGACGAATTAACTTGTGTATTAGGTGACTGATTTTTGAGGATTTTAAAATTCTTATGAAATGACTCATTTTTCATTTATGATGTTACCTTCTTTATTCCTCATAATATTCTTTGCTATGAAATCTACTCTGTCTGATATTAATAGGACCATTTTGGCTTTCTTTTGGTTAATATTAGCATATTCTGTGTTTTTTATCCCATTTGGTTGTTATATTTAGAGTGGGTTTCTTGTAGGTAGCATGTAGTTGGGTCTTGCTTTGTTTCCTAATATGACAGTCACTGCCATTTAATTGGTGTGTTTAGAGTGTTTTCATTTAATGTGATTTTTTTATATGGTCAGGTTTTAATCTATCAGTTTGCTATTTGTTTTCTCTTTGTCCTGTCTGCTTTTTCTTTTTCTTATTTTCCTTTTTTCTCTTCTTTTGGATTGAGTTTCTTTTTATGGTTCTGTTTTTACCTACTTTGTTGGGTTATCACCTATAATTGTTCATTGTGTTATTTTAGTGGTTGCTTTAGGGTTCATAGTATACATCTTTAACTTACTACACATTTATATTTTAGTCATATATAGAACCTCATCTATAATAATATACTTGCAGTAGTATACTTTCATTTCTCCTGCCTATACTTTATGCTATTATTGTTACGCTTTTTAATTCTACTTGTATTATAAATCCCACAATATATTATTATTATTGCTGTAAATTATTATCTTTTGAATAATTTAAATAATAAGAATATAAGTCTTTATATTTACCCATTGAGTTACAACTCACTGTACTCTTCATTTCTTTGTGTAGATCCAGGTTTCTCTCTGGTATTATTTTTTTTCTGCTTGGACTTCCCTTAACATTTCTTATATTGGAAAACAAAAACATTCTTATGAATTCAGACAAACTCTGAATAAAAACTGTTGTTTCAGAGAACCATTTATTTTGAATTATTGTGTGGCACAGAAACTATACATTCTTCTTGGAATTTTATTGTTGTGTTTTAAAAATATTCAAGCAGGAAAGAAAGCAAGTAGTTGGAAGATATAGTCTGTAGAGAAAACCTATGTATAACAACTATTATTTAGGTGTTTTTCAGGTTTGAGTCATTTTGTTGATTATTTTCAATGCTTTACTGTAATTATAGCTACAGTAGTTGTGTGTTCTTTGACTCATTGTCCAGGATAAATACTTTTTGGTATAATGAACTCAGAACTTTAAATTACTACCTGTTTATGGAATACTGATTTACCTCACCACACATCTGCTAGTTCAGAGGTGGAAGGATGATTTGCTTTTCTAAAAGATATAAATTTTTTCCCTATATGTAATTTTCACTTTCCAAAATTTGAGTGAAGTGTTTACTTTTTTTAATATTGTGTATTCATCCTAATATAACTGGTACTATTTACCTTTATTGGTTTCTTAAGAGTGAAATAGGCATTTTAGGAGTCATGCTAATTATTTTGGAAATCTGTGATGCTCTGTAGTGTATGCAGTGTAGTAAATGGTCTCTTTTTTTAGGGGGTGGAGCGATAGGGGAGAATAAAATTTCTATAAATGGAATCATTATTCCTTTTTTTCACTGTGAAATAAGAGAGGCATTATTTCTAGGAATTACTTTTGGTCACGAAACAACAACATAAAAGTCACATTTAGGAATGTAGAAAATCTTTTGAAAAATACATTTCAGGTAGAAACAGTATTTTATAATATAATATTAATATTCAGTTTACAACTCAGGATTCTGAAAAATGTTCTAAAACTTGAAAGTCTCAAACCAGTAATTTTGTTTCCTTGGGGGTAGGTGAATATGTATTATATGTATATTTATCTTAAAGTGGTGCTATTTCTTTTTCTTTCTTTTTTTTTTTTTATGTTCAGTTAGGCAGCATATAGTGGTGCTATTTCTAATTATCCAGTGTGGTGCTGGTTTTGATTAGATAGAAGATGCTGATTTCTTTTTCTTTCTTGCTTGCTTGCTTTTTCTTTCTTTCTTTCTATCTAAGATTTTTAATTTATTTATTTGACAGAGGGTGACACAGCGAGAGAGGGAACGCAAGCAGGGGGAGTGGGAGAGGGAGAAGCAGGCTTCCTGCCTAGCAGAGAGCCTGATGTGGGACTCGATCCCAGGACCCTGGGACCATGACCCGAGCTGAAGGCAGACGCTTAGATTTGAAGTGTAGGTCATTATTCTAGTTAGAAACACAAATAAAGTGCAGGCCATTTTTATTTTTACTTTCATATCAAGAATGACTCACTAATCTTGGCCTAGAAGGACTTACTCACTTTAGATGTTACTCATGCCACAAAGTAGGTAGCCTGAAGGAGTAGATAGATTTTCCTTGTGGTTGTTGGCCTCTAATTTAATGATAAAGTACTAAACAGGGATTAATTAAAGATTACTGTGTAATTTGTAACCAGTTTATACAGTACTCTCATTAGTTTAGCTTAATAGTTATTCCTGAGATGCATGTATTTTGGGTATGTAGTAAGAGATGAAAGTAATCTTTTGATGCGGGTGTCTTTAGGTTCCCATACTTCTGTATCCTCCAACATCTTAGGTAGCACATTAAGAGGTAGATTTATTAGCTGTGTGACCTTGGCAGATTATTTAATTTCTCTGCCGCCGTTTATAAGATGAAGATATTTGCCTCAGAGTGTTGATATGAGGAGTATATAAGAGAAAGCCTGTGAACGTAGAAGAAGCAGATGTTAAAGAGGAGGAACAGAGGGTCATCTAGACAAGCAAGGTTAGACTTAATAGGGGTGAAGTTGGGAGAAGGAATGGACACCATTAACCCCTCCTCTCGGTTCTGTGTTACATAAGATGTGAGAGAAGAAAACATCATTTATTTGACAGAGCTTCAGAAAAAGAGAGGGTCCTAGGTATAATGTCTGGTTTATAACTTCTGGGAGCAAATACAGAGTTTTAACTCTTTTCCCCAGAGGTTTATGGCGGTGGGGGGTGGGGGTGGGGTTAAAAAGATTAGACTGAGCAGTAACTGGAAGGATTGGTTGGATTCCAGGAGGAGAGGGAAGTCTGCTTTTAAAGAAATGTTAAGCTGAAAGAGCCAATCAAGGAGATTTGGGGGGATATAGGAAATAAGGAATAACAAAACAACTGCCTTAGGACATGGGTGGGAAGAGAATGGGATGAACTAGGGTGGAGAACAGGTCTATCCCACTGAAGCTAGAGGGGAGTAGGCAAACATCTCCAGAAGCCCTACTGTAATTTATTGTTTTCTCTTTAAAACAGCCAAATAGGTCAGCCCTGTATTAACAAAAAACCACTAGAACTGGATCAACAAAGTAATCTTCTGTGCACATGAGCAGTAAAACTCAAGGAGTTTATGAGGATGACAGTATAGAGGGAAGTAGCTAAGTAGAGAAAAATCACAGGGTGCAAGAGCTGGAGGAGACTGCAGGGGTCTTTAACTCAGCACCTAACTTTTGGTAGGAGAAATTGCTGAGGTGATGTGATTTGCTTCTGAAGGGCAAAGGTTGCTCTGACCTGTTAGCTTTCTGGATATTGCTCTTTCTCAGAAGAACAAGAATTGTGAGGGACACTGAGTCTAGGAAGCTGGAAGAAAAAGTTGTGGGAAAGAAAAGGTAATGTAGGGGCGCCTGGTTGGCTCAGTTGGTTAAGCGACTGCCTTCGGCTCAGGTCATGATCCTGGAGTCCCGGGATCGAGTCCCGCATCGGGCTCCCTGCTCGGCAGGGGGTCTGCTTCTCCCTCTGACCCTCCTCCCTCTCATGCTCTCTGTCTCTCATTCTCTCTGTCTCAAATAAATAAATAAAATCTTTAAAAAAAAAAAAAAGAAAAGGTAATGTAGTTTCCTTCTGGGTATGATCTGTGTTTAGATATCTAGATTTACTCTTTTTAATAGCAATAGTAATATTTTGGTAGTCATGTAGTTTCTGGAAATGGCCATCTGAGATTGGGCGATGAGTGAGCTAATGTGGCTCAGCATATATGGTACCAGTCTTTGGAACCCAACTAATGACTTCAATTAATTGATTATTTTGATTTTATTTTATCTTAAAAATATTTATTTATTTTTTGTTTACTTAGTATTTTTTATTCAGTATTTGTTTTGGTTGTTGCATTAGTGTTTGTACTACTTACAAAGTACTACTACAAGGGCTTAAAAGTTTGAATCCTTCCATTGTTAGGAAGGCCAATTAAATAGAGAGGCCAAAATTCCCCGGACATTGAAGGACATATTTAATGCAGGTGATCCATCCCTCCCTGAGTCACCAAATAACTTCAGTTCTTTGGCTCTTTAAAAACTCCCACCAGGTGAAAATTATACCTGCTCTTCTAGATGCTATGACATATACTATGCAGGGAAGGAGACTAGCATATTCCTGCTCCATTTATAGGCGAAGAAACTGTAAATATAAGAAAAAATAAGATATCCAGCAATTCATCAAATGAATTATAAAATTGACGGTGTTTTGTATATATAATCAGCTTATTTTATGAAAATTATTATACTATCATTATGAAATGTTTGAATGTTCCAAAGCTATTTGCCTCAAATATAGTACTGATAGTGTAGTTGTTTTTCATGCTTCTTGTGCTTGGATTCATTGAGCTTCTTGAATCTGTGGGTTTTTTGGTTTTCATTGAGTTTTGAATGTTTTTAGCCATTATTTCTTCAAATACTTTTCCTATCCCTCCTCTGTCTCTTTGGGGTTTTCTAATTACACATATATTGGATGTCTAGAAGGTGTTCTGCAGCTCAGTGAGATTCCATTTATTTATTTCTACATTCTTTTTTTCTCTCAGTTTCATTTTTGATAGTTTATATTGCTATGTTTTATTGAGTTTTGTTAGGGAGCACAGTTAAGTTATGTGGAAAGAGCTTGATCCTTTGGATCTTGATTTTAAAATTTGTTAGGCAGGGTCAGAGCAGTGTGAACTCTGGGGCTAATGACTCCCCACTAACAGGGCTCTACCCAGTGCCCCATGAATTATGAGTTTTTCTGGGGTAGCTGGTGGGAACAGACAATATTCCTGACCATATACAAACAGCAGGGACTGTTCCCTGTCATCTTTTCAGCCAGTTTTTTCTCCAGTTCATGTAGCTTCTTCCCGGGCATGCACTGATCAGTATTCTGCTGAATACCAGAGTAGGGCTCACTGCAAATCTCCAGGCTTCTCACTGGGCCTCCATCCTCTCCATTAGTCTGTGCCATGAACTCTAGCTGCCTTGTTCTTCGCAGACTCTCAGCTCCGCCTCCTCAACTCAGGGATTCTACTCATATCCCCTTTGGTTTCTCCTCCCTGTGCTGCAGCCTGTCAGGTCAGTAAGTCAGGGCAATTGTAGGGCTCAGCTTGTTTGTTTTCTTTCAGTGATCACTTCATGTCCTTCATAGCCTGATATCCAGTATCTTGAAAACTGTTATTTCTTATATTTTGTCCATTTTTTTTTTTTTCTGGTAGAAGCGTAAATTTGGTTCCTGTTACTCCATCTTGACTGATTTTATTTTAAAATATTTCCCTAATGGCATTTTATTTTTCATCTGGTAAGGCATAATTAGCATTTATGAAATCAGACTATTTGTTTAGAATTAAAGATAATTCAGATCAGGTGAGGCTTTGCATTATTATTAAAAGAAAAGAAAATAAACATACAAGCAGTGTGAGGCCCAGAGAGTTTTCTCTTTGACCTTTTAATTTACCACTTGTAATGGCCGGGTCACTCTCCTGCCTAAGATTCTCTAGTTGGATGTTGTAATTAGTATAAAGTCAAACTTTTCACTCTCATGTTTTAAGTTTATGCTTGTTCTGGACTTATACTCCGATTTTCTCTTTGCATCTCCCTTAGGAAAGACTTCAGACAGAAAACTGGGTCAATTTCAGGTCTTTCACTTCTCTTTGGGATTCCAGTCCTGTGCTGCCTGTGGTCCTGTATCTGAATACAGTTTCATACATTATGCTCAGTTTTCTAATTGTTTCAGTGGGAAGATGAACTTGATTCCAGTTACTATGTCAAGGCTAGACGAAGTGTGTTTAATTACTCTTTTCTCTCCTCTTTCTAGCCTTCTTCCTACCACAAAGGAGTCATGGTCAATGATTTCTGGTTTCCTTCAGCTCATTTCTGAGTATCTTCTAATATGCATGATTAATTTGTTAACTATAAATTACTAATACATAGAAATATAAACAGTCCTGGCAGGATCTGTACTTCGCATTTCATATCTGTTTGCTACTGTGGATGCCAAAGTGGAATAAAGTTCTTTCTGTGGAAACAGTCTAACATTTAATTTAAAAAATTAACTTAGACTTTATTTCCCCAAAGTAAGTTAGACTAGTTCTTTCTTTATGGAAGAGCTGCTAGTATTTTCTTTTATCTTTAACTGTTATTGTTTTATATTTTCCCACACTACCAAGTAATGATTAACAAAGTAACTCATCTTGTGCTATATTCTTTTACTTTTTTTAAAAAAGTTTTTTATTTAAGTAATCTCTACACCTCATGTGCGGCCCGAACTCACGACCCTGAGATCCAGGTGTCATACGCTCTTTTGACTGAGCCAGCCAGGTGCCCCTATATTATTTTACTTTAGATATTATTTTGGCTTCTAGTGTGATGAATGGTTTCCTGTTATGCATGAGAGCTGCGATTTAATTTCACAGAAGCATCTGTACTAAATTTGGAGTGATACATTCGATGCTGGTGTTTCATATTTTAGTAGGCTCTATATTTGGAAGTGCTATTGTAGTGTTAGTCACAGTGTGTGTGTATTTTGAACAGCTTGTGGATGGAATTTGAAATGGAACATAAATCATTTTGGTTTTGATTAGTTCTAATATTTAAATTTTTACGAGGCAATTCAGGTTTGAAGACAAAAAAAATATTGTTATCTTTTCTATGTTTCACATATATCTTTATTTTTATGCTCTGTATTTTTTTTGATGCACATGCCCACACAAGATGTTTGTTCATCTTATAGAAATATCATTGTACTCTATAAATTATTTTGCAGTTTGACATTTTAGTCTCATTATATGCCTTGGGCTTTCCTTATGTATTTCACATGAAGTTATCTTAATTTTTAATGGCTGCATTTCATTATAATTCATTTCTTTGATTTCTTATTGATGGACTCTTTTTGCTATTAAAACTGTGATAAATGTCCTTGTAAATATAATCTGTATACTTGTACAAATCTTATGTGTGAGATAAGTTCCAAAAAGTAAAATTTCTGGGTATAAAGTTTGCCCACTTAATATTTCAATAATTCACCTTTCCACTAACAGTGTGTTAGAGAACCTGTTTCCCCAAACTCTTACCTATAGAATGTATTGTTTTATTTAATTTTGTCAACCTGATACATGAAAAATAATAATTCCAATGGCTTAATTTGTGTTTTTTTTTTTTCTTTTTAAGATTTTATTTATTTATTTGCGAGAGAGAGAATGAGAGACAGAGAGCATGAGAGGGAGGAGGGTCAGAGGGAGAAGCAGACCCCCTGCCGAGCAGGGAGCCCGATGCGGGACTCGATCCCGGGACTCCAGGATCATGACCTGAGCCGAAGGCAGTCGCTTAACCAACTGAGCCACCCAGGCGCCCAATTTGTGTTTTTTTATTATTAAAATATTTTTACTCAGAATCTCTCAGTTAGAGGCATTTTGGAAACAATATTAAATAACATTGTTGACATTAAGTGGCCTTATTTGTCTTTGACTCTTATGGGAATACTTCTATATATGACTATTAGGTATGCATTTTTGAAATGTCCCAAAACTGGCTATGAGATATTTTTCTTTCAATGGACTGTTTTGTCCTATTAATATTTTGTTTAAGATTTTGCATTGGCATTTATAAGAGAATTTATTTTTGTAGTATCTTTGCCACTTTTTGATGTCTGTGTTATGGTGATTTTAGGAACTTTTTTCATTGTCATTTCTTAGAAACATTTTAGGTAGTATCAAAGGTATTTAATGCATAAATGTTTGGAATTATTCATTAGCAAAACATTTTGAGCTTTGTATCTTACTAGAGATATTTTGATAATTGGTTCATGATAATCATGTAGTTCATGGTTATTGGTAATTTGCTGTCTGTTAATGTGAGGATTCAGTTAGGGAAATAGAACCTACACCAGGTAGGTTGCTTTATTTCTTTTCTTCATTTCTTTCTTTCAGTAGAGAGGATTTGGTTTAGAGAAATATGTTTAAAAGTTTTGGGGTAGGGAGGATGGGCAAAATACGTGAAGGAAATTAAGAGGTACAAACTTCTAGTTATAAAATATATAAGTCATGGGGATTTAAAATACAGCATAGGGAATATAGTCAGTAATGTAACTGATAACCTTGTATGGTGACAGATGGAAACTACACTTGTGGGAGCATGTCTTAATGTATTATATATCTATGTTATATATCTGAAACTTATATGTCAACTATATGTCAATTAAACATAACAACTATTTAAAAAATAAACTAACGAAAGACAGATAGGAGAAAAACATTTTTTTCTCAAAAATTTTAGAATTTTGTCTTAATCTTTGGTGTTTCTCATTTCTTAGACTTAATTTTAGATACTTTATTTTCCTTTTTCCCATTATTGTCAGCTCTCCCTTTTAATGTTATTAACATTTTTTTCTCTAATTGTTTTTATTTTTGACTAATTAATAAATACTTTTTTTTTCAATTCCCTCTTTGTAGTTTCCTTAGATTTTACATTGTTCTTCCTTTCCCAGCTTCTAAAATTGAATGTTTAATAAATTTATTTTTATTTTTTCTTACTTAGAAATGGAAGTGTAAAGACTGTGAATCTTGCAGCAAATTGAGCTCTATATCATAGATTTTGATAGTATATTACTTACTGTTATTTTCTAAGTCTTAGATTAGTTTTAAAAATGTTACTGTTTAGCCTATGCTATTTTTAGGCATGATTTAACTTTTTTCTTAAAAAGTTCTATTATTTTTTTCCTTAATTTTTTCCTTGTAAGAGGCAAACTAGACAGTATAGTTAGTATGAACTATTTTCTGTTTTTGAGGAAATTTATAAAATTTTTTGTAGCCTAGTATTACCTTAATTTTAAAAATATTCCATAGATTCTTTAAAAATAGGAATTTCCTATACCTATAGTATATAGATTTTTATATATAACAACAAATAAAACATATTCATTATTAAATTACTTAATCAGATATTCTGTATTACTTATTTTTTAAATTTATTTGCCACAGGTAGAGATGATTTAATTCTCCCAACTACTTTTGCTTTCTCATTTCATTTTCCACTGTTTTGCTTTGTGTGTTTTGATGTACTATTTTCTGGAATGAAAAGATTCATGGTAGTTATATACTCATTGTAATGATATTCTTTTACGTCATAATGTGCCCTTATTTGTTTTGTATTTTGCGTCTAGAATTCAATTTTAAATCATTTGAACATAATGACTACTGAATCTTATTGTTCACATTTTTCTGGGGGATTTTTACTTGTCTTTTTGTTGTATGTTATTTTATTTTACTGATGTTACTTATTTATTGCCTATAGTGAAATTTCCCACCTCTGATTTGATAATGTTTTCCTTTTTTTTTTTTTTTTTAAAGATTTTATTTATTTATTTATTTGACAGAGAGAGACATAGCGAGAGAGGGAACACAAGCAGGGGGAGTGGGAGAGGGAGAAGCAGGCCTCCCGCGGAGCAGGGAGCCCGATGCGGGCCTCGATCCCAGGACCCTGGGATCATGACCTGAGCCAAAGGCAGATGCTTAACGACTGAGCCACCCAGGCGCCCCATGTTTTCCTTTTCATAGATGTTTAACAGATGTGTTTAGTATAATTTTTATTCTGCAACTTATTTTTAATTGTTAGTAATTTTTTTCTTTTGTTTTCCTTTTTTTTTAATGGACAGTGTTAACTTTTCTCAAAAATTACTTTTGATAATTTAGAAGGTCTGTATTATATGTTTTTTTCTAAACATTCACTTAACTGTTTAAGTTTTGAAACTTAAGAATTTTATACTTAATTCTATATTTCTTTATTTACAAACTTTAGAAATAAAGTTGTCTATTGACTCTTCTATTTGAAAAGTTAGGAAATGGACACAATTACACTTTTCTTGCTATAGAATGTTTTCCCAATGTTGTGTTTTTTAGAGGGATATATAAATATATATAAAATATAAAATGAAAAAGACAAAACTATAAGAATTATTAGGACATTTAGTTTGTTTTTAATCCATGTTGTATAGTTTTGTTTTTCACTGTTTTCATCTTGGTTAAATTTTATATTTTAATTAATTCATTTTTAGAAGATTTTATTTATTTGAGAGAGAGAACATGAGTGGGGTGGGGGGGGCACAGGGGGAGGGAGAAGCAGGCTCCCAGCTGAGCAGGGAGCCTGATGTGGGGGCTCCATTCCAGGACCTGGGGATCATGACCTGAGCCTAAGGCAGATGCTTAATGACTGAGCCACCCAGGTGACCCTAAATTTTATATTTTAATGAAAGAGATACATCAGTTTTAAATTGCTTTGTGATATCTAGAGCATATTAGTAGTTAGATTTTTGAATTTGAAAGTAAATATGATGAATTCATAGGCCACATTTTATTCAGTGTTCATAATAGCATTTCACAGCTACAAATGGCCTTTCTCCCTAAACAAATGTCCTGGAAGGTTAACTTTAAAAAAAATGTATGTTACAGTGTATCAGAAACCAGATTATCAAGTTAGACCCTGGTGACTTCTGACTATGACTAAGAATTTGCTTCTTTTATGCTATTATTTTGGTTTAGGTGCTTATTCAGTTCTAATTTAGGATTATATTGGAACATTAACAATGAAGAATAATTCTGTTCATTCATAGATCAAAAGTAATAGCATAAAAAATTATTCCAATCTTCAGTAAATATCTGAAATCATACCTTGTCTATTTTTTAATCTTAAACATGGATCTTACTTGACCATGATAAATCTCCAACAGTTGTTTCTGAGTAGAATTTTGAAGACCTATAGTGAAGAGTATTCCTCAGTTACTTTTTTTAGTATCTAGAAACTAGAATGTCTAATAACAAATGACTTGTTCTTCCAGCAGTATCCATATGCCCACTTGTTCCCAAACCCACCATTACATGTTTCTGCTTTAAAGAAATGTGTTATGCTGGAAAAACCATTGAGAGCTAATGGTATTTACTAAGAAATGAGAATAGATAGGAATCCAGAGACTACCAGTATTTAAGACATAAGCAGCAAAGAGAAGCAGGTACAAAGATTGAGAAGGGATTTTTAGGAAGAGGAGAAGACAAATTGGTATGTTGGAATATGAGAAGCCATGCAAACCAAAAAAGAAGAGTTTTAGGAAGAAGTGAGTCAGCAGGATCAGATCAAATGCTAAGAATACAGATGGTTACATTTCTGTTGCATTTTGACCATTAGGAAATGGTGACCTTACTGAGGCAGTAGCATGGTGTAGGCAGAAGCATTATATCAATGTATTCACATACAGACAAGAAGTGGTAAAATGATGACTGCAAGTGTGGACTCTCAAAGAGCTTAATCCCTTTCATAGAATACTGCATAATCTCTGATTACTAAATTTTGAAGTATTTGACTTGAAGATACTAAATTTGAACCACTCATAGCTCATTGTACAATTGCCAGAAACTTGGCATTTTTATATTAATGTCATAATTTGTATAAAACTAAATACTTAATGTTCCTGAATACTTAAAGCACAGTAAAATGGAAACCTTTAATACAGATGCTAATTTTATTTCTTTATTTTTTAAATAGTCTTGGCTACTTATGATTCAGCAGACGGAACAGCTTAGTAGAATAATGAAGACACATGCAGAGGACCTAAATTCTGGACCCTTACACAGGCTCACTATGATGATCAAAGACAAGCAGCAGGTGAAGAAGAGTTTTATAGGTGTTCATCAGCAGATAGAAGCAGAGATGATCAAGGTCAGTCTTTCTACTCTGGAATTCTTTTGTTAATGTGATTTTTAAATTCACTGAAATATTTTATCTTGTTTGACTTTAAAAATTATTCATCATTTTATAATGAGAAATAGGTTTTGGTGTCTCTAGTAAGTAATATTTTATTCTTATTGAATATAAAACACAATTGATTATAAGATGTACTGTTACTTTATGTACTTCTCTGAAAGAAAAAGAATGCTGCCAATCAAACTATGATACAGTGCTTTCTTATCACTTAGAATTTTTATTTTTTACTTACTGAAATAGCTCTTTTAGGTTTTATTATTTTTATTTTTAGTATGCATATAAAAAAATATAGACAAAGTAAATGAAGATATTTTTAAATTTTCTTTACAGTGAGAGTTTGTCCCTTCTGGATAACTTTTTACAATGTTTTTCATTATGAAAATTTCAAATGTACAAAAGAAGAGAGAATAATAAAACAAACTCCTATTGACTGATCCACCCGCATAGTCAAGGTTTTTTTTTTTTTTTTTTTAATCTATACTCACCTACCTTTTCTAATACACTGGATCATTTTAAAGAAAATTCCAGGTATCATTTTATCCATAAATATTTTAGTATATATTGCTGAAATAAATACTCTTTTGAAAAAACTTAACCATATTATCATTAACCCACCTAAAAATAACAGTAATTCCTTAGGGTTATTAAATATCCTGATTGTGCTCAAATGACTGTTGTTTAAATGTTTTTTACAGTTGGTTCATTTGAATCATGACCCAAACATGGCTCACACATTATATTTGAATAATTTTCTTTTAATCTGTAGGTACCTCCCCCCAACCTTTTTAAAATGCCATTTATTTGTGGAAGAAACTGGGTAATTTACTCTATGGAATTGAATTTCTTTAATTTTTGATTTTATTGTTAGCATCTTTTGATGTGATTTCACATATTCCTTTATCCTTTAATTTTCCTGTAAACTGCTTGATAAAATTCTTGCTGTTTTTGGGGGGCAAAAATATATCATAGGTACTGGTATAGACTTCCTATTTTTTTCATATCTGAGCTATCTGATGTCTTCTTGTTTATCTTTTGTGCTGTTAAACTTGACTAATAGGTTCTAGTGCTGCCAGACTGATCAACCTATTGATAAAGTTTCCCTTCAGCCATTCACCAATAGTTTTAGAAACAATTGATGTTTGTTGCTTAGATCCATTATTTTAGTAGGGGTTATAAAATGGCAGCATTTTACTTCTATCATTCCTAATGTGATTGTTAACTGTAATTTTTCAATAAAAAGTTTTCTTACATCAACTATTTGGCTACCCTGAGGTATAGTTCATAAACAACAAACAGGATAAATGCTTGCTTTTTACAATTAATTAACCAGTTTGGAGAACAATGAATTGGTTCTTTAACAACTTCAAAAGTTAAGACTTCCAGTTTCCAGTCTGGCATGTAAGAAGTTTGGATGTTGTCACACCATCCTAACAAAGAGTTAAAATTTGAATACATTGAAAAATCAACAGCTCTTCTTAGATCCTTAAGAGAAGTGAGGTGACAGAGCCATCGGCTCCCCCTAAAATTGGAGAGACATACAAGTGAATACAGAGAATCACAATTTACCAGAGCAAAAACCTCTTTGGGAAGCAGTACTGTGTATAGGAACACCTGAACTGTAACTGACAAGTTCTGGATGCTCAGTGTGGACAATTTTGACTGTTAAAAACTCCAGGAGGAGCCACTTATTGAGGGGCCTCCGCACTTTTGTGAGTTTTACCTCCCAGACCTCTACCAGGTTCTCACAGTGAATATTGGAAAAAAATCTAATGCTCCAGCAGGGGGAGGGGAAAAGGAACCATTTTGATATATGCCAAAGCATTCTGTCCTTAATAAAGTGTGCTCTCAGGAGAAACTGTTTATCCTTAACCTAAGTAATCTGGGGGAAGGAAAATTCATAACTCCTGCTTTCTCTGAGTGGGGAGTGGGATACTCAGCTGAATAGCACATGTGAAGTTCATAGCCAGAGGCACAGATTTAATAAAAGACTGAGACCTAAACATAGGGTATAAAATGCTTCCCCTTTTCTGACAGCTTATCACCACATTAGTAGAGGCCTATTTAATCAGTTTCTTTTACCTGGTACATCCTGCCTAGCAATCAAGAAAAAAATAATAAGGGATAGCAAAAGGCAAAAATACACAGTTGGAAGAGACAGAACAAGCATCAGACCCAGACACAGTAGGGGTGTTGGAATTATCAGACCAGGAATTTATAACAACTATGTATAATATGCTAAGGGCTCCAATGGGTAAAGTAAAAAGCATGAAAGAACAGTGGGTAATGTAAGCATAAAGATGGAAATCCTAAGAAAGAAACAAAAGGCATTCTAGCATTCTAGAGAGCAAAAATACTGTAACAGAAGTGAAGAATGACTTTGATGGGCTTAATAAGAGAATGGGCACAATTAAAGAAAGAATCTCTGAAATTGAGAATATATCAATAGAAATTTACAAAACTTGAAAAGCAGAGAATAAGGACTGAAAAAAAAAAAGGGACAGAATTAACCAAGAACTGTGGGGTAACTACAAAAGGTGTAACATATGTATAATGGGAATACCTGAAGGAGAAGAAAGAGAGAAAGGAACAGAAGAGATATTTGAAATGATAATGACTGTGAATTTCCCTAAGTTAATGGCAGACACCAAACAGCAGATCCAGGAAGTTCAGAGAACATCAAACAGAATAAATGACCAAAAAACTACCCTTCAGCATATCAGTTTCACACTACAGATAATCAAAAATAAAGAAAAAATCCTGAAAGAAGCCTGAGTAAAAAAGCACCTTACCTATAGAAGAACAAATATAAGAATTACATCTGACTTCTCCTCAGAATTAAGTAAGCAAGAAGGAAGTCGAATGAAATATTTAAGTGTTGAGAGAAAAAACCCACAATCCTAGAATTCTATACCTTGTGAAATTATCCTTCAAAAGTGAAATAAAGACTTTCTTAGACAAACAGAAATTGAGGAAACTTGTAGCCAGTGGATTGAGAAGGAAAATGATATAGGTCAGAAACTCAGATCTACGTAAAGGAAGAAAGAGCATTAGGGAGGGGCGCCTGGGTGGCTCAGTCAGTTAAGCAGCTGCCTTTGGCTCAGGTCATGATCCCAGGGTCCTGGGATCAAGCCCCACATTGGGCTTCCTGCTCAGTGGGGAGCCTGCTTCTCCCTCTCCCTTTGCCTGCTGCTCCCCCTTCTTGTGCTTTCTCTCTCTCTGACAAGTGAATAAATAAAATCTTAAAAAAATAAAAGACCATTAGGGAAAGAATGTGAAGATAAAATAAAAACTTATTTTTCTCATTCTTGATCTAACGGGTAACAGTTTATTGAAAATAATAATAGCAACAATAAAATTCAGTTATGTACAGTCATGTATCTTGGGTGTGTATGTGTGTATACATACATATATAAGTTTATGTATGCTTATATATAAGTGAAATGAATGACAGCAATGATATACGGGATAGAAAGGAGGTATTAGGATTATATTGTTATTGTAAGGTACTCATACTACCTGTGAAGTGGTATAGTGTTCTTTGAAAATAGGCTTGCATTAGTTATAAATACATATTGCGAACTCCAGGGCACCTACTAAAAAAAGTTAAAAAAGAAATAATAACTGATATATAAGAAATGAGAGAGAATGGAATTGTATAAAATATCAAAACCATAGAAGAATAGTGGAAGACAAAAATAGGAACAAATAACAAAGGTAACAAATAGGAAACTAACAAATATGATTGCCATTAACCCAGGTATTTAGATAAGTTATTTGAAAGTCAGTGGTCTAAATGAGCCAATTAAAGGACAGAGATTGTCAGAGTAGATTTACAAACAAGACCCAACTATATTTTATCTACAAGAAACCCATTTTAAATATTAAGACACATATAGATTGATAGTAAATGGATGGAGAAAGATATGTTATACTAACCCTAATCAAAGGAAAGTAGGAGTGGCTATATTAATTTCAGACAGAGCAGTCTTCAAAGCAAGGAAACTTATTGGGGATAAAGAGGGGAATTACATAATGATAAAGGGGTTAGTTCTCCAAGAAGACATAACAATCCTTAACTTGTATATGCCCAACAACATAATGTTAAAATACTGAAGGAGCTGTAAAAACTGATAGAATTGCAAGAAGAAATAGATGAATACTCCATTACAGTTGGAGACTTAACATCCCCCCATCAGAAATGAACAAACCCAGCAGGCAGAAAATCAGTAAGGACATAGGTGAACTTAATAGTACCATTAATCAATTAGATACAGTGAACATTTACAGACTGTTTCATTGAATAACAGCAGAATCATATTCTTCTGAAGCTTACATGGAAGATTCAACAGATAGACCACATTCTAGACCATAAATCATACCTTAATAAATTTAGAAGAATAAAAATCATCCAGTATCTGCTCTGAGACCACAGTGGAATTAAACTAGAAATTAGTAATAGAAAGATAGCGGGATCATAGTGTACTTCTGTTTTCAACTGTTTGAGAAACCTCCATACTGTTTTCCAGAGTAGCGGCAGCAATTTGCATTCCAACCAACAGTGTAAGAGGGTTCCTCTTTCTCTGCATCCTCGCCAGCACCTGTTGTTTCCTGTTAATTTTAGCGATTGTGACTGGTGGAGGTGATATCTCATTGTAGTTTCGGTTTTCATTTCCCTGATGATGAGTGATGTTGAGCATCTTTTCATATGTCTGTTGGCCATCTAGATGTCTTCTTTGGAAAAGATTAAACAAAATACTTCTAAATGGCTCATGGATCAAAGAAGAAATCTCAAGAGAAATTAAAAAATATTTTGAACTAAATGAAAATGAAAATAAAACCCATCAAAATTTGTAGGTTGCAAAAGCAGTGCTTAGATGAAAATTTATAGCATGAATGTATGTTAGGAAAGAAAAAAGATCTAAAATCAATCCTCTAAACTTCTACCTTAGGGCATTAGAAAAAAAAGAAAGAGCAAATTGAATCCAAAGTAAGCAGAAGAAACAAAATGATACAAATTAGAGTGGAATTAGTTAAAGTGAAAACATAAAACCAATAGGAAAATCAACAAAACCAAAAGCTGGTTCTTTGAAAAGATCAATAAAATCATTAAGTTTGTAGCCAGGTTAACTAATAAAAACAATGTGGGCACAAATTACTAATATCAGGAGTGAAAGAGGGGACATCAACTACATAGTCCATATTAAAAGGGTAATGAAGGAATACTGTGAACAACTCTATGCCCACAAATTTGATTTCATACAAGAAATTTGGCAATTCTATGGAAGACACAGTCTGCTAAAAACTCACACAAGAAGAGACAGACGATCTGAATAGGCATATATCTATTAAAGTCATTGAATCAATAACTAATAACCTTCCAAAACAGAAAGCACCAGGCTCAGATAGTGAATTTTATCAAACTTTTAAGGAAGGAATCATACCAATTCTCTATGAACTCTTTCAGAAAAAGAAACTGAGGGATACTTCCTAACTAATCCAAGAGACCACCATTACCAAACCAGGCAAAGATATTAGAAGAAAAGAAAACTACAGTATCTCTCATGAGCATAGATACAAAAATCCGCTGGTACAACATTTGAAAATCAATTAATGCAGTCCATCACATGAACAGATTAAAAAAGAAAAATCACATAAGCATGCAAATAGATGCAGAAAAATCACTTGACATGCAGAAAAATCACTTGACAAAATTTTACAAAACCAGTACACATTCATGATAAAAACTCTCAGTAATCTAGGAAAAGAGGAAACCTTCCTCAACTTGATAAAGAATATCTACAGAAAAGGTACAGCTAACATATAAGTAATGGTAAGAAACTTGAAACTTTCCCACTAAGATCAGAAGCAAGTCAAGGATGTTTCCTCTTACTGTTGCTTGTTAACATCATGCTGGAAGCCTTAGCCAATGCAATAAGACAAGAAAAAGAAATATATACAGACTGGGAACAATGAAATAAATCTGTCTTTGTTCACAGATGACATGACTGTCTATGTAGAAAATCCAAGAAAATCAACAAAAAAACTTGGAATTAGTAAGTGATTATAGCAAGGTTACAGGATACAATGTTACCATACAAAAGTCAGTGACTTTCCTATACATCAACAATAAGCAAGTGGAATATGAAATTAAAAGCACAATACCGTTTTCATTAGCACCTCTCAATGAAATACTTAGGTATAAATCTAACAACATATATACAAGATCTATAGGAGAACAACTGAATTCCAATGAGAGAATTCATAGAAGAAATAATTGGGAGACATATCCCATGGTTGTCGATGAGAAGACTCAATATTGTCAAGATGTCAGTTGTTCCCAGCTTGCTCTTTACATTTAACACAATCCCAATCAAAGTCCCCAGTAAGTTATTTTGTGAATATTGAAAAACTGATTCTAAAGTTTATATGAAGAGGCAAAAGCCCCAGACTGGTCAACAGAATATTGAATATGGAATATTATTTAATGCTCAAATAAAGGAGCTATCAAGCCACAGAAAGACCCAGAGGAAACTTACATGCATATTACTAAGTGAAAGAAGCCAATCTAAAAAGTTACATACTATGTGATTCTAACTATATGATATTCTGGATAACACAAACTATGGAGACAGTAGAAAGATCAGTGGTTGCCAGGGGTTAAGGGAGTAATTTAAAATTTGTTCTTTATTTTTTTTTTGACAGGTTACAAAGACAGAATTAGAGAAATTAAAATCCAGCTATAGACAGTTAATAAAAGAAATGAATTCTGCCAAAGAGAAATATAAAGAAGCTTTAGCTAAAGGTATGAAAAATTGTTTATTTTAGTGATTTTTATTCTCATCATTTGAAGGTTGTCTTTATGAGTAGCAGAATGATTCCACTTAGACCAATTCACATTTTAAAAATATCAAAATATGCCAAAATAGGATAATTGTCAAATTATTTAATAAGTCTTTTTATTTTTTTGTTTTTTTAAAATGATGTAAAATATTTTTGAGTAGTTCATACTACATGGAATTACATAGCACTGGTAATAGAATGCAAAGAATGTTTAAAATTTTCTCTCCAGCATCAGATTTATTATTTAATTACTGAATACTGAATAAGAAAAATAAGGTTGTGTTTGTTTAGATATCTTTTTTAGTCTTCTTTTTACCTGTGGTATTTAAAAGCCACTAATAGACAAGATTATTTTATAGCATTATTTTGCTTTCATAGCTTAATTTTATGTGCCTACATTGTCCTAACATTTTCATAAATGGAAGTAAATAGAAAGAGAAACATTATTTATATTTTAAACAAGTGTTTATGGTTATGAGTTTTTAAATGTGAGTAAACAGTCTTCATATTTAAATTTTTTTAATTATAAAAGTTGGAGGTTTTAAAAAAAAATTCTTCCTGTCTAAATATAAGCTTTATTAGCAGCTCTGTCTTCTTTTTCTCAACATATTTTCTCTTGGTCTTTTACTTGTTGTGTATATATTCTTATTTTCCTGAGGTAAATGAAATAAATAGCTCTACATTTGAATATATCTTGCACAATGAAAATACTATGTTTTTGTTGTTAATCCCAGTAGACTAAAAGAGATCCTGATTTGGATGCATTTCTTCCTCCTTCCCTTTCTTACTTCTTTCCTTTGTCTCCCTGCCTCCCTTTCCTTCTCTCTGTCCTTCCCCTTTCTCTTGCTTTCTCTCTGCTCCCCATTTTCCTGCCAACACTTTGTTTCCCTCTGTTCCTGTCCCCACCCCTCACACATTTACCTCATGTTTCTGCTTTTTGCAGTGTTTCTACTACTTTTTTAGGGAAGATGAAGCTGTGTTTAAAGTTTTCTTATTTCTGCTTATTTTTCATGGACCTCAACCAGTATTTTGAGATCATGATCTCTTTATTAATATAAACATATCTTTTAAAATACTTTTGTAATTCAATTATCTTAAATTATTTAAGTGATAAAACCAAAGAATGGCATTGTGTAAAGATCATATACATACATATACATACTTTGGAGTCAGATAGTATTGGATGTAAGTTCCAACACTGTATGATTATTTCATAGATTTTCAAATTTCATTTATCTAATTTTAATTCCTTTATTATTTTAAAGAGAGCTTTAGATAATCTAGAAATATTTACTGAGCATTTGCTGTCTTTAAGTTATTGAAATTCAAGCAGTATTTCCAAGGCATTCAAGAAGCTTACCCATTTCTAGTTGATATTCTAATTTATGAACTACAAGTCTTATCCTCTTTCAAAGTTCAGTTTATGTCAAGAGATCCCTTGCTTAATCAAGAGTAGTTTAGAAGTAGTTTTGCATGTTAAGCATTACTACTTAATCTGTCAAAATAGTTAATTTTATAAAGTCTGTTACTTAATGCATGGGTAGCATTCTCAAATTAGTGCCCTATATTAAAAATATCCACCCAGAGCAAGTGATGACTTAATCCAACTGTATTGTAATTCAGGTATGCTAAGTATTTCACTCTAGGTCTGTATCTGTTGGAGAATGATTAGTTAAAAAAAAGAAATAGATATTTACTCCCTAGTCTTTGATATCCATTTTTTAATGATAGTTTATTTTGCCTTAATAAATGAAATCTAATTCTGATGTCATAGTAAAATTTTAAATAGTCCTTGTACATAGTGCTTATATTATCAAATATTTTTCACAGATAACAGTTGTTCTTTATTGTTTTTTTATTACTTTTAATCTAGATAAAATACCATTTAGTGTTGTATTAATAGTAGGAAAGCAACTAGAAAATTTGAAGATTCTAGTTTTTTTTTTTTTTTAAGATTTTATTTATTTATTTGACAGAGAGAGACACAGCTAGAGAGGGAACACAGCAGGGGGAGTGGGAGAGGGAGAAGCAGGCTTCCCGCGAAGCAGGGAGCCCGATGTGGGGCTCGATCCCAGGACCCTGGGATCATGACCCGAGCCGAAGGCAGATGCTTAACGACCGAGCCACCCAGGTGCCCCTGAAGATTGTAGTTTTAATTGGTCCCAAGAAGTGTTATTATTTGGCTGAATCTCATGAATTTATTTACATTTCTCCTTCTGAAAGGAGAATTAGTGATAATATTTTCCTATTTTCAAAAATTTGATTGCTGCCATTAAGTCCATTTATAACCTATAGAATACATATTTTTAAAATAAGTTCTTATATGATTGTGTTCGATACTTGACACATATGTAAATTTATCTTTTTATAATCAAAACTATCATGTTTTGTGAAAAAGTATAAAATTATATTTTTGAACACTTTGTTTCTGTTATCAAACTACTTTTTGTGTTTAATGTGGAAATAGGGTTTCTATTGTGAAGTTATTTACTCTATAAGGATAGCAAAATTTCTGACATTTGCAGACTTTATGTCAGAACCTTAGTTCATCTGTATAGGCCAGACCAGGGTAGCTCTGGAATGGTTTCTAGGGACTGCTGGGCACTGACAGTGAATACCCTGGCTGCGGTTCTAGCAACCATAGATATTAGGAGGTCTTAAGACCCAAGTCTGACATATAGCTTCCAGTTAGAGAAGATGAGGCTTTAGGGGACACAAGGCTTTGGGGGGAAACAAGGCCTGAAAATAATTCCTGTAGCAAGGGTTAAATTCTGGATTTGAGAATGGGTTGGGAGTTAAGAACTCAGTTACTGCAACTGGAGGTTTAGCACTTACAGTCGATCAGGAGGAAGGCTGGGTTAATGCTTAAATTCCAAATTCCTGACCCCTGCTGTGTGGATTACACAAAATACTTTAAATTTTGAATATTAAAGTTTTTATCCAAAGGAACATTAGTTTATGTTGTCTAATGTAAAATATAACAGTAATTTGCAACATGAATGTAGCATTTTAATTAATTTTTTTGTAATATATCTTAAGTATTAAACATGTTTTGCTCTGTGCTGAGAAAGCAAGTATTTGTCTTAAATTGACTGGGACTAATTTGAACATTAGTCTATTGATTATTATTTATAACATGTAAACTGAGAACAACCAAAATAATTTTAGTTAACCCTATTGAACTGAAGTTAATAATTCAGAGTGTTTCTTGATAGCAGCATAGAATAATGAGTTCTTGAATACAAAATACACAGATTTTACTTTTCTATTGCAGATTAAATTCTGAATACTTTAAGTTGGTTGAACACCTGTTTAGGTTTAGCCATAAAACAATTTTGTGAATCTATAAAGCTTGTATCTGAACTAAGGTTTTGACGTAATGCCTATAAATGTTGGCAAAATTTTCCATCACATTTATCCATATAAAAAGTAAATGACTTCACAAAGGAACTCCTGCATGATCATGTTGTCTATGAATAAAGAAAGTTTAACTTTCCCTTTCCAATCTGGATAGCTTTTTCTTGCCTAATTGCCCTAGCTAGAACCTCCAGTATAATGTTGAATAGAGGTAGAAAGAGCAAAGATAATTGTCTTGTTCCTGAACTTAGGGGAAAAGTAAAAATTAAGTATTAAGTTAGCTATAGTTTCAAAGATTTTATCAGGTTGAAGTTCCTTTCTATTCCTGTTTTAGAGTAGATGTTGGATTTTGTCAAATTCTTTCTTTATGTCTATTGAGATAAATATTTTTTCTTCTTTTTGTTTGTATGAATTACTTTGATTGATTTTCACGTTTCAAGTATTACACCATCTCACATTCTTGGGATAAACTCCTTGGTTGTGATGCACTATTATTTTTTTATATTGTTGGATGTGGTGGGCTAAGTTTTTTTTTTCCATAATTTTTATCTATATCTTTTGTTTCTTGTATTTTTATCTCATTTTATTATAAAGATAATGCTATTCTGTGGATGGTTACTTCTTGTTCAACAAGAAAGATTTTTGTTCAATTGGTAATATGTCTTAAATATTGGTAGAATTCACTTGTGAGGCATCTGGGTCTGTTTTTATTTTTTATTTTTGGCAAAAATTTTTAAACTATAAACTCAAGTTTTTGAATTGATGTAGACTCTAGTTTATCTGTTTCTTTTTGAGTTTTAATGGGTTGTATCCTTCAAGGAAATGTCCATTTCACCTAAGTTGTTGAATTTATTGCTATTAAATTGTTCATAATATTTCCTTATTCACCTTTTTAATTTGTAGAATCTGTGGTGACTTTCTCTTTCCCATTCTTGATAGTGGTGTTTTATGTCTTTTCTCTTTGTTCCTAATCATTCTGGCTAGAGGTTTATCAATTTTATTAATTTTCTCAAGGATCAGCTTTTGGCTTTATTGTTTTTTTTTTTCTATTTTTCTGCTTTCTATTTAATTGGTTTATGCTCTAATCTTTATTATTTCTTTCCTTCTGCTTGTTTTAGGCTTAGTTTGCACCATTTAAAAAAATTTTAAATGTTCTTAATGTGGAAGCTAAAATCATTTATTTGAGAACTCTTATTTTTCTACAGGCATTTTGTGCTATAAATTTCCCTAAGTACTGTTTTAGCAACATTCCAAAAATTTTCATACACCATCTTCATTTTCATTCAATTAAAAATACTTTCTAATTTCCCTTTTGTTTTTTCTTTGATCTATAGGTTATTTAAAAGTGTGTGGGTTACTTTTCTAAACTTCTGGCATTTTTCTAGAGATGTTTATATTTTTTATTTATAATTTAATTCCATTTTGATCTGAGGATATTTATGACTTCATTTCTTTAAATTTATGTGTATGTGTTATTTGGCCCACAGTATGGTCTGTTTTGATAAATGCTTCATATGCACTTGATAAGAATGTGTATTCTCCTGCTGTTGGTTGGAGTGGTCTATATTGTCAGCTTTTGGTCCAGTAGGCTAATTGTGTTTTTTGATTTTTTTATGTTCTTACTGATTTTCTGTCTACTTGTTATATTAATGATTGAGTGAGGGCAAATGAAATCTCCCACTGTAATTGTGGATTAGTCTATTTCTTTTTGTAGTTGTCAATATTTTTCTTCATGTATTTTGAAAATCTGTTACTAGGTGAATAAGCAGTTATGGTTATTATATCCCTTGATGACTTGACCACTTTATCATTATAAAATGATCTTTATTATCCCTGGTAGTATTATTTGCTGTGTTATCTATTCTACCTGATATTAATATAGCCATTCCAGCATTACTTTGATTAGTGTTTACATGGTATATCTTTTTTTTTCATTCTTTAATGTTTTAGTCTTTATTTTTGAATTACATTTCTTGTAATCACCATATAGTTAGGTTGTGCTTTTTTATCTTGTTAATCTCTACCTTTTAATAGACTATATTTAATGGGACTTTTGATAATGTTAGGCTTAAATCTGTCATCTTGCAGTTTGTTTTCTCTTTGTTCCACATATTCTTTATTCTCCTTTTCATTTTATCTGCCTTCTTTTGGATGAATCGAAACATTTTCTTAAGATTCCTTTTAATCCCTTTTGTTGTCTTACTACCTATAACTTTTTGTTTTGTTATGTTATCTTTAATTTACCATAGTATATCTTCAGGTGCTATTATAATGCTTAGCTTTTAACATGAGATTCTTATAATGGTACAGTCTTCTGGTCTGTGTGCTATTATTGAAATATATTTTACTTTTGCATATGTTTGTAAAGTCCACCCTACCTTGTTAATATTTTTTGTGTTTGTTTAGTAAGTTATTTTTAAAATTACAATAGAACATCTCATATATTCATCTATTAGCTATCTTTTCTGGCATTTTGTATTCCATTTGGTATCATTTTACTTTTGCCTGAATGATTTACTTTAATGTTTCTTGTAAGTCTGTAGGTAATAAATTCTTTGAGTTTTGGCATGCTTGAAAAAGTTTTTATTTCACCTTTGTTTTTGAAATATATCTTTATTGGGTATAGAATTCTATTTTGGCATTTTTTTCGTCTTCAGATCTTTAAAGATGTTGTTCTAGTATCATGTCATGAAGAAATCTGCTCTAATCTTTATCTTTGTGCTCTGTGCATTTTATTTTCTTTTGGTAGCTTTTAGGATTTTCTTTTTATCATTGGTTTTAAGCAATTTGATCATGATGTATATTTGCTGTAGTTTTTTTTCCCTTGTGTTTGTGGTTTTTGAGCCACTTGTATCTGAGACCTTATAGTTTTAATCAAATTTGGAAAACTTTTGTCCATTATTTCTTCACATATATTTTCTGTCTCCCCATCTCTGTTCTCTCTGTTAGAGACTCCTGTTACATATATACTGGGTTGCTTGTAGTTGTCTCACAGCCAATTGATATTTCTCATTATTTCCCCCCATCTTATTTTCTCTTTCTCTCTCTTTTTTTAAACATTTATTTATTTATTTTAGAAAAAGAGAGAGAGTGTATGAGTGCAGGGGGAGGGGCAATGGGAGAGGGAGGGAGAGAGAGAGAATCTCAAGCAGACTCCTTGCAGAGCGTGGTGCTGGAGGTGGAGCTTGATCCCAGGACCCTGAGATCATGACCTGAGTCAAAATCAAGAGTCAGACGTTTAGCCAACTGAGCCACCCAGGCATCCCTCTTTCTGTTTCATTTTGATTAATGTCTATGGCTGTATTTACAGGTTTACTAATCTTCCTTTCTACAATGTCTAATCTGCCTTTAATCCCATGCAACATAGTTTTCATTTTAGGCATTGCACATTATGCCTGAATAATTGCGATTTGGGTCTTTTCTTAAAAGGTATCTACTTAGGGCGCCTGGGTGGCTCAGTCGTTAAGTGTCTGCCTTCGGCTCAGGTCATGATCCCAGGGTCCTGGGATCGAGTCCCACATCGGGCTCCCTGCTCTGCGGGAAGCCTGCTTCTCCCTCTCCCACTCCCCCTGCTTGTGTTCCTGCTCTTGCTGTCTCTCTCTGTCAAAAAAATAAATAAAATCTAAAAAAAAAAAAAAAAAAAAAAAAAAAAGATTCTTTAAAAAAAAAAAAAAAGGTATCTACTTAACACTTTAACCTAAGGTTAGAGTCTTAGTGGACTTCATCTTTTCATTTGTTCTGAGAGTTGTATGAGTTTATTCATTCCCAGATTTTTTTATTTCACTATAATCTTCCACTTATTTATGTTGTAAAAAATATACATAATCTTTACCTATATATCTACATGCAGTCCCTTTGTCCATATGCCATGTAGCATTTTTTTCGAAAGTTAAAAAATATTTTTTTTAAGAGTAAATGTATGGTAATTTTATAAAATGTAAGCAATACCATATTGAACCATATGGTTTTGGATTAAGTGAATTTAAATACAATTTTGCTTTGAAGTTTTATAGTTTGCTTGAAGATATACTGAAGTATCAGAAAAGATGTTCAAAATAATTCTCATAGTTATATATTCTTATATAGCCTATTTAATTGATTCTATGTGGCTAGAATTATAGTAGGGTTTTATATTTACCAAGCCTCAAAATACTCAAAATAAACATTTGTAGGGGTTTCTCTTACATGAGTAGAAGTCTGAATGCTTTTGCTTTATCATACATCATATTCAGAAAAAAGAAGATGAGATGAGCTACTCCCCATTACACATGCCTATAGCAGTCAGTCTAGCGAAGTTTAAAAGGAGCTCTCTTCACCCACTTTTATAACAAGAGTAGGGAAACAAACTCTCCTTCAAATTTTCTTTCTTTATGGGAAACAAAACAGAGTGCTAAGAGATTTGTAAACTCCCTGATTATTTACAAGCCCTCACTTATCCTATGCAGACAGAATAAGAGGATACTTACTGCTAGAACTGTGGAGAGTTAGCTACAAGTCTCGTTCAAAAGTAAATTTTTCTGTAATTGGGAAGTAGATTTTCTTAAATTGCCTCTTCATGCATTATGAATAGTTCTGTGGTATTTTATAGCCAATTAAAATTGATTAGATCCATTGAGTTGTCTCTTTAGAGTACTTTAATTATGAAAACCAGTTTGAAATGAGTCCAGATTTGAGACAGATGGTTAAATTTATGTTTAAATAAATCCAAATTTTAAAAAAATGAAAAAACTTTTTAAAGACTCTTTTAGTTGATTTTCTCATTTTTAGTCCAACAAGAATGGCACCTGGCCTTTCTGTTCAATAATCTCTAAATCTTGGAGACTTTTAAAAATTAGAATCTTGTGTGCATGGTATATGGAGGTCCTCTAGACAAACAGTCTGAACTTCAAATTTACCTCTCAGTTCAGCCTAAGGAAAGAGATCCATTTTGGATACAGGACTTGCTAAAGACCAAAGCCAAGTTCAAGGTGTTTGTTGATCATCACTTCTATTAATGTGGCTTGAAAGTGAGAAGTTTTCTTTTTTTTTTTTTTTGGACCTACTTATTAATACATGATGTATCAGCAGCTAACTTATGGCGTGAATGCTTTTTACTGCCTGGAGCTTAATATGATAGGAACTTTACAAGGTCATAAAGAGTAATGACATTCTTCATTGTTAATCTGATTTGCATTGGGTTGAAGTTGCAGAAATTGGAGTGATGGTTATAATATTCTCATTAGATGCTGAAATATTATGTGGGATGGGATATGCTACATGATTCATTTATTTTCTGCAGAGAACTTCCTAAAATTAAAATAAAATTAAAGCACAATAATTTGATTTATCCCTATTTTTCTTAGTTTTATTGAATAAACAAACCTAAGTTTCACATACAAAGAGATTAAGAGAAATGATATCCTTTTGCTGATTTTCCTCTATATTTTATAGGTGAGCTCCTTAACAATATTAGTTTTGGACTTGATTACTAGAAAGATGATATAAACAGATGCAGAAAGTAAAATTGTAATCTTTCTATAAGTTTTAACTTTGTAAAATTTTTATTTAAGCTTAAATTTATTTTTTAATAGTAAGAACCATATCAATTTATATATTTTCTTTTTCTGTGCCAGGCACTGTTATTTGCACTAGGAATATTGTAGATAACAAACCATACAAAAATTCCTGCCTCTATCAGGCTTACATTTTAGAGAAGAGAGCTAATTAATACAACAAGTAAGTGAAACGTATAATATATTAGATGGTGATAAGTACCATGGAGAAAAATGAAACACGGTAGATGGATAGGATGTTGGGAGGATGATCAAGTCAGGCTTCATGGAGAAAGAGACATATCAATGAAGAGTGAAGGAAGCGAGGAAGGGACGAGTACTCCAGGTAGAGGGAATAGCCAAAGCAAAGTCACTGAGATGGGATCATGTCTGGCATATTTGAGGAGTGGTACAAACATTTGTGTGGCTGGAACTGGGGCCTAATAAAGGAAAGACACGGAGTATGGGATGAAATCAGGGAGAGCGATGGTGAGTGAGGGAGGCCCAGATTTTGTAGGGTTTTGGTCGTTCTTTTAAAACACTTTGGCTTTTACTCTTATAAAATGGGACGCCATCGTAGGTTTTGAGCAGAAGAGTGACATGAACTAACTTACATTTTAATAGGATAATTCTGGCAGCCTTGTTGAGGCTATGAGGCGTGGAAGGAGGATGGAAGTAAGGAGATTACTTCCAGGCTATTGAAGTAATAATACAGGCAAGGGCTCATGCTTGCCTGGACCTGGGGTGGTAGTAACAGGTGGTGAGAAGTGGTCAGTTTCTGGATATACAGTTGATTCTTGTTATTTACGGTAGTTATGTTCTGTGAAATCACTCTGAACACTAAATTAGTGTTAGCTGAGTACTGAATCATTGCCCCTATTGGACATAACACAGGGCATTAGGTTCCTGTAAGCACAACATTTTTTTTTTAAGATTTTATTTATTTATTTGAGAGAGAGCGAGCATGAGGAAGATGAGGGGCAAAGGGAGAAGCAGACTCCCTACTGAGCAGGGAGCCCCATGCGGGGCTCAATCCCAGGACTGGGATATCATGGCCTGAGCTGAAGGCAGACGCTTAACCGACTAAGCCACCCAGGAGCCCCAGGTCCCAACATTTTTGATGACTGATCCAATACATCATCCTGTTTTATGTGTGTATCTGTTTAAATACACCTTCTTTAGTATATATTGTCGTTGATTCATTTAACATTGAACTCAAAGCCAACAGTGTTACAACTCATGACTAAACAAAGCTATCTGACACATATTTTCTCTATAAAACAAGTGATAGCCTTCTCGATCATAAGAGTAGTAGACAGCGCTTGAGCACTACGTTTAGCCATTTTAGACAGCAAAATCATCAATTAAAAGCACAAAAATGCAATCAATGTGGAACTAAATAGACTGCAAAATGGACAGCTTACAGCACGGGAGCTGAAACAAAAAGGCAGACGGAGCCTTGTTGGACCTCACTTGGGAACGTGTGTATCAAACGACCCCTTTGCTGCTCTGCACATGCCCATATCTGTGATGGGCCTGGAAAGTGCTGTGTGTACTAATTGTGGGGTTACAAATAATTTTAGGGGGTAGGCGAATTCAGAAATATGAAATTCCTGAATGTACATATTGAAAATAGAGCCTAAAGGACTTGCTAATGAATGGGATGTAGTATGTGTGAGAGAAAGAAGTCAAGGATGATTTCAAGATTTTTGGCCTGAACAACTGGAAGGATGGTATTATTTTAACTGAGATAGAGAAAAACGTAGGAGTAGCAGATTTGGAGGTGAAGATCAGGAGTTTGGTTTTTAGATTCTCATTGGATATCTAAGTGGGGCCATCAAGTTTGTACTTGAATCTCTAGCTTTGGAGAGTTCGTGGGAGAGGTCTGGAGTAAAAATACAAACTTGAATATTAGTTGGTATTTAAAGCCATGCTGTTTGATGACATTACCAAAGGTGTTAATTAAGATAGGAAAGAGAAGAGTCTTAAGACAAAGCCCAACATTAAGAAGTCAGGGAAATGAGGAAGAAATTGTAAAGAACACCAAGATAAAAGGAAAACCAAAAGAATGTGTTATCCTGGAAGTCAAATGGGGGAGGAAAGGATTTCAGGGAAGAACAAGAGATTAGTTAGGTTAAGTAGTGCTAAAACATAAGATGAGGGCCAAGACTGGACTTGCGTAAAATGTAGGTAATTGGTGACTTTGAAAAGAGCAGTTTTGGGGCGCCTGGGTGGCTCAGTTGGTTAAGCGACTGCCTTCGGCTCAGGTCATGATCCTGGAGTCCTGGGATCGAGTCCCACATCGGGCTCCCTGCTCAGCAGGGAGTCTGCTTCTCCCTCTGACCCTCCTCCCTCTCATGCTCTCTGTCTCTCATTCTCTCTCTCTCGCAAATAAATAAAATCTTAAAAAAAAAAAAAAAGAGCAGTTTCAATATTGCAGTAAAGGAAAAAGCTTAAATGGGATGGGTTCAAGAAACAATGAGAGAAAAGAAACTGGAGATCACTGGTACAGACAAACCATTTCAGTAGTTCTGCAGTAAAGGAAAGAAGAGAGAGGGAGCTAACTGAAAGTAGTTAAGGGAGGATTTTTTTTTTTTTTTAAGATTAAGAGCAACTACAGCTTTTTTTGCTGATAAAAATGCTCTAGGAGAAAAGGAAAAGCTGATGAGGCAGCAGAATGAAGGAAGAATGGCTGTAGCAATGTCCTTGAGTAGGTAAAGAGGTGATGAATCTAGTCCCCAAGTGAATGGATTGGTTTTAGTGAGGAGCAGGGGCAGTTTATTTATAGTAATAGTCTTAAGAGAGAAGGACAAGTATAGAGCTTTATTCAGATAAGAAGGTGGATATGCTGGTTAGAACTTGTTGAAGTTTTCTTGGGATTACTTTTCTTAATAGGGTTCCTGGGTTCCCTCTTCACACTTACATGATTCTAAATTCAAAATCACAAGATATAAACCAGTAAGTGTACAGTGAAGAGTTTGTCTTCTACCCATTACCTATTTTTTTTCTCCCGAGACAATGAAAACTTTGTTTCTTCTAGATATATTTTATATATATCCTGTAGCTTTTAAGCCACTTAATTAAAGGTATTCACCAACTTATTAGATAATCTTGTGTATTATAGTACATTATTCAGAGTTTGAGGTCACTTACTGGTTGGTTATTCATGCTAAATAAATGGTGATCTCTATACTTCTTCCTCTATAATTATATCCTAACATTATTATGACTGTTTTGTGAGCCTTTGTTTTAATTTTCTTGTCAGGCATCTTTTAAGAAAAGATTATCTGTCCCTCACAGAACATACTTTAAAAATTTAAAGGGTTATAGCCCCTCATTTGCTGGAAACGTTGTTATTCCATACACTTGACTAGTCTTATAAAGTAAAATGATAATTTTTTTTTCATTCTTGCTAGCTTTATGTATTAATATTGCTCATAGTGGACTACCTGCTTTGAAACATACATATTGAAACCAACTTTTCTTTTTTATTTTGGGAAGTAAGTATTTTGATATTTAAAGAAAAATCATTGAGACATTTCATCTGTAGACTAAATAACTCCAATTTTTTAGATTTAATGAATATTCAGATACTTTTGAATTCTGATCAGATTTCTGCAGCTTTCAATTTTTAACCTTTATTTTGACATTATTACAGACTTACTGAAGTGTTGAAAAAATAATACAAAGAATACCCATATACCCTTCACTTATATTAATATTTTGCCACATTTGCTTTATCTTTTCTTTCTCTGTATCTGAGAGAAACTGAAAGTGGCTCCTCTGTCCTTTTGATGTGTTCCTGTCATTCACTGAGCACTTATTTTCTGGCTCATCTTACACTTTTCATGCTCTAGATCCTGCTCCATTTCTCTGAGGAACTGTGGTTCCTTTTAATGGTTTTCCAGTTAGTATTTAGAAACCATTATTTGGGCACTGGGTGTGCTCACTGCTACTGGGGTGTTTTTGTTCTAAGTCCTCTCTATGGACAGAGCTAAGAAATAAGCAAATGTATATACATACATGCACACAAGTATATCTGTGCCTAATTTCTAAATCTGTTTATCTGTATTAAAACTCAAGAGTTTGTATTAGTACTTCTGGTTCTAGTCCAATGCCATGTGTTCATTCTGTATTTTCCTGTTCATGTATTTGCAACTTCTTTCTCTGACAGTGAGAAATCTAGCTTCTGTTAGTTACAATGTATTTACTTATTTGCTCAATCCTAAAATAACAGAAAATAATTTCAGAATTACTAACTCATGCCTCTGAAGAAAGAAACTACAATTCATTATTTCTTTAGAGCTCTTTTGTCTTTAGTCTTTCATTGTAATCAAATATTGTTTTCCAACATTACTTAGATTAATTCTTTTCCTCCCCACTCCTTTCAGTATGATTATGTTATTCACTGGAAATATAGGTTGGTTCACTTGTTTCTGTTGTCCCATTTTAAGTTGTTTTTTCCTCTCTTATTCTTATTGATTTTATCTGTTTCATTAATGGTTAAAAATTAATGGTTCCAAAAGTCAGAACTGTATAAAACTATATACATAGATAACTGTATCTTCTTTAGTTATTTCTCTTTCTTTCTTATACAGAAACTATCGTACTATGATACTCCTTTTCACTTTGCTTTTCTACTTCGTATTGTATCCTAAAAATCACAATACTTCAGTTTGTAGACTTATTTCTCATTCTTTTTAACTGTTGAATCGCATTTCATTGTAAGTTCATTCAAGTAATTTCTATATGGACATACAGTTTTTTTCTAATTTTTCCAGTTATATACGCTACTAGTATGATGAATAACCAGAGTGGGTTTTTTTTTTTTTTAATCATTAGAGGAATATCTTAAGTGTAAATTTCTAGACGTGTGTGATTGCATGTGTAAAAGATAAATGTGTGTGTAGTTTATACCTTCTATAAAGATTGTACCAATCTGCATTCCTATCAGAAATGTATAAGCGTGGGGCGCCTGGGTGGCTCAGTCGTTAAGCGTCTGCCTTCGGCTCAGGTCATGATCCCAGGGTCCTGGGATCGAGCCCCACATCGGGCTCCCTGCTTTGCGGGAAGCCTGCTTCTCCCTCTCCCACTCCCCCAGCTTGTGTTCCCTCTCTCGCTATGTCTCTCTCTGTTGAAAAAATAAATAAATCTAAAAAAAAAAAAAAAAAGAAATGTATAAGCATATCTGTTTCTTAACACAGTTGCCAAAACAGAGTGTTTGCCAATTTGCTAGGTGAAAAATAACGTCTCATAATTTTACTTGGCATTTCTTTTATTATGAGTGAGAGAGTGATGTTGACCATTTTTATATGTTTAAAGTCATTTTAAAGTATTTTTTTGGCTGTATGGATTGTCTTTTGCCCATTTTTTCTTTCTAGTTTTTGGTCTTTTTTTTTTTTTCCCTTAAATTTTAAGAATTTTTAAGTGCAGGGGCGCCTGAGTGGCTCAATTGGTTAAGCGACTGCCTTCGGCTCAGGTCATGATCCTGGAATCCCTGGATCGAGTCCCGCATCGGGCTCCCTGCTCGGCGGGGAGTCTGCTTCTCCCTCTGACCCTCCTCCCTCTCATGTGCTCTCTCTCAAAAAAAAAAAAAAAAAAAGAATTTTTAAGTGCATTACAGTGAATATACCTTTATCTGTTATTCATGGTACATATATTTTCTTTTAGTTTGTTGGTTGTCATTTGACTTTAATGTGTTTCTCCCCACTGACGAATGATAATACTCTAGCTACCGATATTATTATGAGAAATAAACTGTCCTTTGTCTCTGTCCCAGGAGACTTGTGTTTTCTGCCCACCTCCATGAAGTTGAGGCAGGCTAGATTGTTAGCTTGCACGTAGAGTAAAATCTTGTACCCTTCATGCTCTTGACAAAGATTGATGTGTCCTTTTATCTATTTTTTAAAGATTTTATTTATTAATTTAACAGAGAGAGAGAGAGAGAGAGATCACAAGTAGGCAGAGCGGCAGGCAGAGGGAGGGGGAGAAGCAGGCTCCCCTCTGAGCAGGGAGCCAATGTGGGGCCTGATCCCAGTACCCTGGGATCATGATCGGAGCCGAAGGCAGACGCTTAACTGACTAAACCACCTAGGCACCCCTTATTTATCTATTTTTGTTTTCATTTTTTTTCCTGCAGGATTTGTTTCCTCTCTAGCTTTTTTCCTTCAGAGTTTCCGAAGTTCCTTCATTTTAACCATTTCTGCCCCTGGCGTGTTACCTTTCTAAGACTGTTTCCCTTGCCTTCACACGCACTTTTAGTTCCCTTTCTTGTAGTCAGTGCTCTGATCTACCATTATGCTTTTCCAGTATTGTTCACGTGTGGAATGAACTTTCTTCTGATGATGATGGTTTTAGATCAGTCTTAAGTACACTGCTAGCTTTTCTCTTTTTCTTTCTCTCTTTTTCTTCTTCTTTTTTTTTTTTTCAGAACAGCCCTTGGTGTCCATGGAGGCTTGCAGTGGGAGGGTGAGAGATTTTACAGAGATTTGGTGCTTATTTTTCTATTCATAGACAATTTAAACTTTGGACATTCTCTCCATATTATGCTGAGGATGTGGGCTTATTTATTTTTCTTTTTGCTTTTTATTAAATTTTCACATGCTATGTGGGAAACTCAGAATTATGCTGTTGTTTCATTGCAGCTACCCAGAACCCTCTCCTTCACAGCTTTGTTACATTATAGAATATAGATTTGAGCATGGTATACCATTCAATTTATAGGTTATTAAAAGATTGTTGGTCAGTTGAATCTAGCAATCACTATATGCAAGGAAATGATACTGCAGAGTTAGACAGCTTACTCTTTAAAGGTGTTTTGCTCAATTTTTAAATAAAATGTCACTGTTTTAGTTCCTTGAACAGTTTAGAACCCATAACACATCCAGTAAATATTTCTTGATTGATAGATCAATTTTTTCGTATGCCATGAAATTTATTAAAAATAGCACAGTATGGATATACCTAGTGTAGTTTTTAATGCTTTATAGGAGCATATGATCAAAAGGTTTTTTCCAGCTCTCCAAATTCTGTGTCTTCCTTAGCCTTTGCTGTTGCATTTTGACAGTTTTTTGCCATTCAGTCTCCATCCACAAACCAGTGAGTTGGTAAGGGCAGATAATTTAACTCCCAGGACTGGAAATTAGAAGCTAAAATATAGGTTATAAGACTTGCTTGTGTTGCACATGTAATCAAAGGAGAAGCTGAGAAAAAACCGACTTCTTAACTCTGCTTTTGTCTGAATAGCACTGAATAAATGGGTAGCTCATTCATTGTTCCCACATCATACTTGAATTTTAACTTTCATGTGAAAAAGCATATGTGGACATTTGGCCCAATTAACTCATAAATTAGGATGAATTCTTGTTCATTTTCTTCTTGCTCAGAGTAATAAGTAGAAATTATATAGTTGAGGAGGAATGTTTTGAAAGGAAAGAAAAATGTAAGATGGTAGAATGTTTAGTTACCCAAATGTAAGTAGTCGGTTAAGCGTCTGCCTTCGGCTCCGGTCATGATCCCAGGGTACTGGGATCAGGCCCCACATTGGCTCCCTGCTCAGAGGGGAGCCTGCTTCTCCCCCTCCCTCTGCCTGCCGCTCTGCCTACTTGTGATCTCATCTTCTTGCAGGCATTTTACTTTTTGAAAATAATCACTTCTCATTTACTATCGGGAGGCTTTCTACCATAATATTTAACAAATGGTAAACACTTCCGAAGTTTATAATAAAAAATACTTGACTTTCTAGACTAGCTTAATGAGTAGTCTTGCCTGTCTCTTGTAAATGTCAAACTTACATAATTGAGTTTTGCTAGCTTCATAATATTGTTTATGGCATGACATGTTGTATATACACTGTTATTACAAACATTAAACAGATTTGTTAACAAGTGGCGGCAAAAGAACTATAATTCAATCTCTTTGTGAAATTCATTATGTGGAGGAGGAAAAATTGGACGTTTTCCTCCCTGTTAATTGACACATAGGACAACTTCATGCCCTGCTTTGATGCCTCTCATCATTAAAAAAAAGTCATATGGCAACAGAGGTATAATTCTGTGTCAATAAAAATTTACTTGCTCTGCATACTTCACATTAATTTTAAGCTCAAATATCATTATTTAAAAGTTAAGAAAGGGTAATAGTGATGTGAAATACTCTGCACCAAGAAGCTATGTGGCAAGAATCGTGTTAGGTAGTTTTTTGCAACATATTTTAGGAAGTGAATGGAATTAAAAAAAAATTTATTTGTAACTGGTTCTCACAGAGTATTACTATTTCTTGAATTTACTTATATAGTTTTTATGGGACCTAAATAATTATTTTAAAGCAAATCAGGAAAAAATATAATAGAATCCCTTTCCAAATCATGGCAAGTGAGCATGTTTTTGAAACTTTTTGTTCATTTTTACAGAGGAAGGAGGGTGGGAGGGAAATATAGATAGGTTGATCAGTCGTGTGCATATACAAGTACACCTTATAACCCAGTGCATAAATGTGTGTGAGCTATAGAGTCCAAAAGCAAACAAACCAAAAACCTACTAAGACATACACCCAAATTCAATTTTAAACCCAAAGCTCTTTTTAAAGACTTTATTATTATTAGTAGTAGTATTTTAATGTAATGAATTCTGACTTGGATGTTTTCAAAGGCATTTAATTTTTTCTAAATTGTGTTAATGACCACTGATAAGCTGTTGATAATTAATTTTGGTTGTAATAGTCTTTTTCAGGTTGTCATATACTAGATATGATAAAGAAAAAAAGTGGAATTCTTAACTTTTCTAATGTTATTTTAAATTACAAAATCTTAGCTGAATGTTGCATTTTAGTGCATCATTTTTCACCAGCTAGAAAGACAGATGGATAGTGTGCAGTTTAAAAATCTGTGCACATAGGAGGACAGATGGGTGGTTTAAATGTCTCCATGAAAATGTTTGTGTGGAGAGCTTGACTCCTGAAGTTACACTAAAAATTCCAAGTAATTAATTAGGAATAATAGAGTTCATATAAAAAGTAATATTTTTTAAAAAGTGACATAAAATAGGGAAATTAATTGAATTTACTACATAATTATAATTTTGAATTTATAATAAAAATTAACAAATTAGAACACAGTACGTAAATATTCTTGCCTGGTAAATGCTTGCCTTATTTTCTTCTTATCAACATGTAGACTCTAGAAAATTTCTTTATTACTTGGGATCAATTTGTCTGTGTAATTGTATATGACTTTTTGAACTCTTGTCAGAATTTGCCAAATTTTACTAACATATCCTTAAACTAGCTTAAAAATGAATGAAATTAAAAAAAGAACAACAACAAAAAAGGCCTCGAAAGGGCTGCTCTGGAGGCTTCCGAAGCAGGTGTTTGTGAACTTTTCTGTCTCATTCAGACATTAATGTGATTTGGCTTCTAACCAAAACATTGATTTCAGTTTGGTTGGATATGCACTTTGGCTCTTGGGTATTAGTTTCATATAGGAGTATAGTCCTGACTTGTGTGGATAGGGAAAAAAAGGGGTTGTTATTTTAGAGGGAGGCTCTGAGGCTGGCCATAGATGTGTCAACTGCATTGACACTCGGGGACATTTTTTGAAGGATGCCAAGTAGCAATATTTATCAATAAATAAATATAGTATTCTATGTAAAAAACTATTATAGTGATTGAACATGTAGGAGAATGTGTTCCTGAGAATCTTAAAAATCATTCATGGTTAGTATTATTGAAGTGATTTGTAATTGTGAAGTTAAAAAGATTATCCCTAGTACCATACAGGATGAGTAAAAATTTCTCTAGGGATTTGTATTAACTGAGGCAAAAAAATTTATTGGTTTTTCAATGAAGATTTAAAGAAATTGAAAATCAGATATAATAGAATTTTTTAAAATCACAGGGCATCATTCATAGTAAGGATAGTAAGGATGCCTTTCATGAGTTTATTTCAATTATATATATATTTAAAAATGGATATGGTTATTGGCTCATGACGTAAAATATATTATCCTGTGAGCTGTAGTCAAAAAGTGAGAAAATCTACTTCTGTAGTGGCTCATGTTATTTTTTTCTGATCCCTTCAGATCAGAACTGAATTAATATATTTACTCCCATCCTTCCAGTCTGGTATTAGAACCTGTTTCCAGACAGCAATGAGAAGGGTTAGAATAGATACTCTGGTGATTAAAATATTTTCTCCTTCAGAAGTTCTTTATGTTATAAAGCAAAATAGGTATCTAGGGCAGCAATTTGCAGATAACTTGGGTATTTAGTAATATCCCCATGTGCAGGAACCAGCTCATGGACTATGGCTAGAGAATTATGCTCTGTAAAATAATTATGTGCAGCTCCCTAGAAGTCAGTGGTGGTTCTAGCACTTGGAACACTAGAATTTGTAGGTGGCAGAGATCTACCAGTGTGCTGGAAAGATTGCCCAGCTGGTGAGCTACATGTGGTTCCTATGCCTGAGAATCAGAGGGGAGATGAGAAAGGCAAGGGAACTGTTCTTATTCTGTTGCTCTGCCCGTGCATATCTGAGGGTCTGCAGTCTCCCCTTTCCACAAAAACACTGAGTTTTTCTCCTTTGGCCCTGGGCTAGGGACATCCTACAACAGGGAATGCTTTTCCAACTCCTACCTATAGGGAATACTCAGATGGGTGCCAAGCTGAAACAGAGTGGCAGCAGAGGAGAGCCTGTGGTGTCAAAAATTCTCAAAAAAGATCAATTTTTGGGAAAAGATTCATTTGGAGGATTCTCCTTGGAAAAAGGACAAAAATTAATAAATATTTTGAAAAGTTTAATCCCTAAATCTAAATAATTGACAAGAAATGTTTGTTCAGTTTGCATCAAAAATTGAAGACCTGCTTAAAAATTTTATTTATAGAGTCATTTATGTTGTCAATCTGTAAATATTTTCTGAGTGATTTTAGTAAAGTCACCCCCAAAAGTTTTAGTTCATAATATTATTAATATCTTCTAGACTTCTCCCATATCAAGTTTAAATTTCTCTGCTTGATTTTCAAATCATTCACAACCTAAAATTGCCCTACCTCTATAGACATACTGCCTTTACTTCCTTAAAACTTATTCTCTTTGAGCTTATTTCTTTGCTTGCCTATGTAATTTTGCTTATTCTCTCCGTATTTCCCCTCACTATTCCAATTCACCAGACCAGGGGCTCTATGTTGAGGACTCGGTTTTGCTAGGTACTGAATTCCTAATGTTTAGCATAGTTCTGGTGGTGATCAGTTAATAAAATTCAGTGAATGAAAGGAAGAAAGGCAGAAAGGGAGGAATAATTGTCTGTTCTGCCTTTCTTATACCTGCCTGGACATGCCCCATGTTTGGTTTTTCTACAAAGCCTCCTCTGACTCCCCTTGTCTTTATTGATACCATAAATACAGACCTCAAAATTTAACATTATTTATAAACTTTCTTGTTTCTTTTGTTATACAGTCTGTGTGCATTGTTGTTCCAGTTCGGTGTGAGCTTCTTGAAAATGAGGATTATTTTTCTGTATAATTTCATAAAATATTATACATTAACTTACATTCACCAAACATTTACTGTAATTTATGCCTCCTTCATAGCAGCCTGTGTGCACAGTACTGGCAAGTAAGTAGTACTTTGCATAGAGCTGAGCATATAGTATATATTCAATAAAATTTTGTTGAGTATTCATAAAATATATGAGATATAAAATGGTGGTCGCTCAGTTTGCATATAGAGAAGATAGGGTTTCTTTATCTCTTTGTTAACGTTCTTCAATGTTTTCTTCAGGGAAAGAAACCGAAAAGGCCAAGGAACGATATGACAAAGCGACAATGAAACTTCATATGTTGCATAATCAGTATGTATTGGCATTGAAAGGGGCACAACTTCATCAGAATCAGTATTATGACACCACACTTCCTTTGCTTCTGGACTCCTTACAAAAGATGCAAGAAGAAATGATAAAAGCACTGTAAGTTACATTTTCTTTTTGGCATTTTAATTTAATTTAATTAATGTTATTTTCTCTCCTAGGTAAGCTTTTGGATAGAGGTTGTCTATGTTTTGTGAACTTCATTATTGACCCAGCCCAATGTGTATTTCAGATCTGTTTTACCTTGGTCCTTCTTGATTCTCACTTCTGGTGTCCATTCAGCTTATTATCATCTCTTAAATCCTCCAGCTAGCCCTAAGAATGGTTCTTCTTTTTGTATGTTTTTATTCTACTCCCATTAGCTGGAAATTTAGGTTAAAAAAATTCACTAGTTGACAAGCATTAAGAAGTGAATATCTATCTTTAGAGGGTTGTGTTTAAATATTGAGCAACTGAGAAGTCCAAAGGAAATAATTTTTTTAAGTTTTTAATTTTAATTCCAGTGTGTTATTAGTTTTAGGTATACAATGTAGTGAGTCAGCAATTCTATACATTACTCTGTGCCCATTGTGATAAGTGTATTCTTGATCCCCTTTATCTGTTTCACCCATCATCCTACCACCTCCTCTCAGGTAACCATCAGTTTGTTCTCTTAGAGTCTGTTTCTTAGTTTCTCTCTCGCTTTTTTCCTTTTGCTCGTTTTATTTGTTGTTGTTTCTTAAATTCTACACATGGGTGAAATCATATGGTATTTGTCTTTCTCTGATTGACTTACTTCACTTAGCATTAGAGAGTTCTAGCTCCATCAAAGGAAATCATTTTTTGAAGGTTTATCTGCCAGCTTTTATTGTGTGAGGTTAAAATCAACAAATGTTTATTGAAGTTCTCCTGTATGTAAAACACACTGCCTGTGATTTGGCCACAATTTTTGCCTTCAAGGAGCTAACAATATACTTTGGGCAGTATGTCAAAAGCACACATGTTTACCATAGACATCAGTACAAGACAACAGAAAAAGATAAGCCATGCTTTGGTAGACTTCATCTGCTTCATTAGCTGGTTTAGGTGATCTCCCATTTTCCCAGTAAAAAGATAATAAAGTGTTTTTAGTTGACCTGAATATGTAAACTTCTAATGGTATTGATAAAATATCTACCTAAAATATTTAATGTATAAATTTGTTTACATATACATTATTTTTTATTAATTTTTAAAGATTTATTTAGAGAGAGAGAGAGCATATGAGTACATGAGTGGGGAGGGGCAGGGGGGAGAGAGAGGAAGAGAGAGAGAGAGAATCTCAAGTAGATTCCCTGCTAAGCCCCACACAGGGCTCCATCTCAGGACCCTGAGATCATGACCTGAGCTGAAATCAAGAGTCAGATTTTTAATGGACTGAGCCACCCAGGCACCCCATAGTTATGTCTACTTTAAATTAAATATTGTTGATTCAGAAATACTTCCTTTCCTATTCTCATTTCATGAGTCATTATTTTTTCAAATTCTTCACATCAATCTTCAGTAATGGCATCTTCATCATCACTAGATGTCTTTTTGAGACATAGTAGTTTCCTGTAGCATATTATCTTTAACAATAAATTATTTTAGATCTAGCATTTAAAATATTCAAGCTTGATGATTTCACTGAAATTGAATTCCATGTCACATTCATTTAACAACATTAGGAGAATTCGTTTTTTAAAATTCCATTTGTCCTAAAGGTGGATATTAATAATCATCTCCACATCATATTATAGTATTGCTTTATGAGAGTTATCTAGATGGGGTCATTTACACTAATATCATTCAGTATTTTCAGGGATATTCAGATATTCAGAACCCCAGGGATATTTACTAAATCTGTTTTAAATTTCTCTGCCTTTCCCTTTTCTTTAAATTTTGTCAGGTGATTCCTGTAATCATTTCAAATTAGCATTGCCTGAAGCAGTTTAAATCTTTTTTTTTTTTAACCCAAACAGTATTTGGCTTTTGGGAGAATAGTAAACAAGAGAGATTTTGTAAGTAATAGTTTTTTATGAGTAATGATTTTGGAAAAGAAGAGCAAACTATGCCTTATATTTATTTGGGAAAAGGCAAGATAAGCCTATCTGTCCACACTCATTGTTGAGGCCGCTTTTGACCAGTGGTATGTTTTGACAGCATAGCATTCTTAAGTTGGAGATCAGGTCTTTGCTACAGCATAGTTTTTTCTTTTTGTATTCATTAGATAAAGCTAATATGTTTTATGACATTTTTCCTGCTGACTGGAGGTCAGGAGAAGAGATCTAGATGTCACTGAAGGTATAGAACCAGTTGAACTCTATAATTAAGTATAGAGGAAAGAGCAGGGGCCCAGGAGCAAGAGAAAACCAAGAGGTAGGACGTTTGAGGAAGTAACAGCCAGAGAGAAACATTAAAGAGACGGGAATTGATCCACAGTTCCATGTGCTGGAATTGAACATTTCTATGTTCAGTCTTTAGAAATAGAAAGTGATCAACCTGACCTTACATTTTGGACATGTCAAATACATGTTGGAAAAGGTAATGTCTTATTCTAGATCATTTGCAACTATTATATCAAATGTAACTTGTTAATCTGTGCCTTTGTATAATCCCTTTACTGTCCAGGTATATGAAATAAGGTGGTGCATAAAATCACCATTTATAGATACTGGTATTACATTTCTTTCTTTTTTTTTTTTTTTATTTATTTATTTGAGAGAGAGAGAATGAGAGAGAGCGAGTACATGAGAGCGGGGAGGGTCAGAGGGAGAAGCAGACTCCCTGCTGAGCAGGGAGCCCGATGCGGGACTCCATCCAGGATCATGACCTGAGCCAAAGGCAGTCGCTTAACCAACTGAGCCACCCAGGCGCCCTACATTTCTTACATTTATTGTTCTGAATCCTTTTTCGGCCTGTGTTTCCCTTGAAAACTTAAAAATGTTGTAAAATTTTATTTTTGTTTTCAGAAAAGGTATATTTGATGAATACAGCCAGATAACCAGTCTTGTTACGGAAGAAATAGTGAATGTCCATAAAGAGATTCAAATGTCGGTTGAACAGATAGACCCTAGCACAGAATATAATAATTTCATAGATGTTCACAGGTATGTATATTTTCATTCTTCTTTTCATTATTTGTGACAGTATTATTTTTTTCTACCATATAGTATTTAGCTAAATTAAAATAAAATATTGAAGAGCTTGTTAGGACATACAGTATTACTGATTAATTTATCTGCTTTTAATTATTTTTAAAGTTCTTTCTCAGTGATAACTATTTAATTTATATAATTATTTAAAAAAATTTTTCAGTTGTTACTGTATCATTGCTTAAACCTGTATTTAATCCATGAAGTTATATATTTTTTCAACATTTGTATAATGATAATACTATGACTTTATATGTATATTAAATTTACGATGCATCAATTATTTATCCATGCATACTCATTAAAATTGTGACAGGAATAAAACAGGTTAATAGCCATATTCTACAGATGAAATTAAGGCTGAAATTATGTGACTAGATCTTGGTGCCTGGGGTTTAATTTGATTTATACTATTTATATTTACTTTATTTTGTGAACATAATTTTGGATAACAAATATTCTGCCTTTGGTGTATACTAAGATATATTATGATAGTATATTCATATTGATCAAAATTATTTGGCATGCTTTATTAGAACAACGGCTGCTAAAGAGCAAGAAATTGAGTTTGATACTTCCTTACTAGAAGAAAATGAAAATCTTCAGGCAAATGAAATTATGTGGAATAATTTAACAGCAGAAAGTTTACAAGTAATGTAAGTATTTAGAAAATCTGAACAGTTTAAATATTAGTGTTATTATTTATAGTTTTACTTTATCAGATTTAAAATTCCAATCTTTATTTTTTCCAAGTAATGAAAAGTTAATTAAAAATGAACTGATTGTTGTTTGGTCAGAAAGAAATGTTTTGAAAAATATATTAACTTTATTCATTGTGATCACTAATTTTGGTAATTATGAAAATCAAAATTCTGTGTGATGTTATAGTCACTTGCCCAGTTACTTATATTGGAATAATGGTTCATTCTTTTCAAAACTTACTTATTTATTTATTTCCCATTCAATACTCAAAACTTTCTGGCAGAACCATTTTGGAAATGAGAAGACTGAGTGGTAAAGAAGAAACTCATAGGTGTCAGAAGTGTTTAGTATAAAAATTTGACTTTTAATTGAATTCTTTTTAAGCAGGGATGCCTTCTGTTATATGCTTTTAAATAAATTAGTTCTTCATCTTGTTATTGTTGCCTAATATTTTAAAGGAGTTTTGAGAAATCTTAATGTGTTTTTAAGTCCTTTTCAAGTATTAGAGGCTATTAATAGTATATTTTTAAATTTAGAAAACATAGTTAATGGGGCGCCTGGGTGGCTCAGTCGGTTAAGCATCTGCCGTCAGCTCAGATCATGATCCCAGAGTCTTGGGTTCGAGCCCCATGTGGGCTCCCTGCTGTGCGGGGCAAGGAGGGGGGCCTGCTTCTCCCTCTCCCCCTGCCTGCAGCTCCCCCTGCTTGTGCTCTTTCTATCCAATAAATAGATGAAATCTTTAAAAAAAAAAGAAAGAAAAGAAAACATAGTTAAGGCACTCTACTTTTAAATATTTAACTCAGGGGTCCCTGGGTGGCTCAGTTGGTTAAGCATCTGCGTTCAGCTGAGTCATGAGCCAAGGGTCTTGGGATCGAGCCCCATACTGGGCTCCCTGGTCAGTGGGGAGCTGCTTCTCCCTCTGCACTTCCCCCCCTTGTTTGTGCTCTCACACTCTTTCTCTTTCAAATAAATAGATATTTAACTCATCCCTTGATTTTTTTTTTTTTAGGAGCAACACAAAGAAACATATTTATTAATAAGCACTGTATGTACTTGTCTTCTGGGTCAGAACCACAGCTAGGAATGATTATGCACTCATTTGTCTTCAATATTGGACACGTAGTATCATCTGACCTGTTGGCACTTTACCTCAAAAGACTCAGCCAAAAGTCCCTATCTAATATAATTTAACCATCTCCTTTCTATTGTTCATAATATTTTGGTGTTACAAATGATTAACTGAGTGGTAGGATCCTGCGACTAACTCTTGGAAAGGGGTTTGATAACTTTAAAGTTGGGCAGGTGGGATGGAAGAAACTAACAAATGCTTGTTGAGTCACCTGAACAAAATGAAGGCTTAAAAGTTACGGTGGATTGACTGTTGAATGGAAGGGAGGCATGGGAGTACACTGAATTAGGGAGGTTTTTCTAGCAACCATATTGGGATTCTTGAAGCTATTCCCAAGTTTTGAAGTTCTTCACAGGAGTCTCACTTTGGATTTAGATATACACTTATAATGTTAGCTATCTTTAAACCAGTGGTCCTCACCCTGGGTGATTTTTGTCCCCAGGGAACATTTGACAATATCTGGAGACATTTTTGTTTGTCAGGTGGGAAGGTACTGCTGGTAACTAGTGGGTAGAGGCCATGGATGCTGCTAAATATCCTACAGTGCATAGGACAGCCGCCTACAACAAAGAATTATCTGGTGAAAATGTTAATAGTGCCAAGGTTGAGAAACTCTGCTGTGAACAACAGAATTGGATTTATGGCACAAAATGGATAGTAGAGTTTCTCAATTCTTGTGCAGTGACAAATTTCATTTTTTGATTCCTGTGCTGCTTGGGGAAGGAATATGGCATAAATTACTCCTGTTTTTCTGATCATTGTATTGGTCCCAAGTAATTTATTCATTTAATCATCAGAATATATTTACTGTATATTTAAGGTTGCAAGGGTTAATACCTCCAAGGTATTTATGCTAAAATCCATCAATTTATTTTAATAAACACCAAGAAAGAATGAGCATAGAAATATTGGAGTATAATATGGTAAAATTAAAAATAGCTACCTGTTAAAAGCTTATGTAAAATAAGAGATTTTGTGACCAAAGAATAATTTGTCTTATTGCTTTTCAGGGTATAATGAGAACAACACTAGTTATGCGCATAAATCATTATTTCTTAATTATGGTGATGAAGCAATGAAAAAATGTAATAAATTAAGGATAATAAATCTTTGATAATGTGATAGAATATTTAATGACTTACATCTTACTGAGGCAAAACTTTAGCTACATTTCACTGAACAGTGTCTAAATCAGGATAGGAGTTTAAGAGCAGGTTTCCCTTGAGAATTTTATTCCAAGAATGAATTATACAGTGTGTTTATTGGCACTGTTAAAATAATCTAAGATAATTCCATTAAAAAATTTTATATATACACACGTATGTATATATTTAATATGATACAAAGTCTTGCTTTCCTTTTACCATAATATTAGTGCTTTAAAGTTAAACTAATTTCTTTCTTAACTTATCAATTTTGTTGTTGAATGTGCTGAAACATTATATCCAATAGAAATGAATTAAACAAATGAACAGATAGATAGCTTTGGAAAAATAAATACAAATGACCAATAGTCCTGTAACAATAAAGAAATATCCATTTTTAAAAAGGAAGTTATTCCACCTACCAGATTGGCAAGAATGAAATAATTTGATAATACCCACTGTTATGGAGGGTATGGAGAAATAAGCCCTCTTATAAAGTCTTGGCAGAAAGGTAAATTAGTGTAAGCTTTTTGGAGGATAATTTTGCAACATACATCAAAGTTGTACTTGCTCATACACTTTGAGTTGAAATTTTACTTGTAGAACTTTAGCCTATAGGTAAGCAAAGATCTATGTACAAGTGTAAGTAACATGGTGGATTGCCCGCTTCTGAATCCTCACAGTATGACATTACCTCTGTGAAACTGGACGGATTACTTAGTCCCTTTATATGTCATTTTCCTCAAAAATAAAATGGTAATAATAATGGCCCCCAACTCATAGTGTTGTTGTAAAGCTTACATGCATGAATAAATGTAGAATACTTAGAATAGTATTCTAAGCACATAGCAAGTTCTGGGTGTTGGTTTTGTTGTTTTTTTTAATTACTGCTTGGGGTGGACTCCAAGTGCAATGCTTAGTTTTTCATGGGCTTTTGGAAATACTTGAGGTCTGAAAACTTTTTGTTTGTTCCTAAATATGAAAAGAAAATTATGTTACAAGCTGTATTATGTCACTTTCATTAATTATTAAATTTGGTAAAAACAAAAATATTTCAAAATTCATAAGTTAGTTTTTTTTCTTTTAGTTAACATACAGTGTTATATTAGTTTCAGGTGTACAGTATAGATTTTAATATCTGCATATGAATGTGGATTTCTGAGAAACCACATTTTAATATATATGATACTAATTTCGATAGAGGCCAAGGACTAAAAAGGTCTTAAAACAGTCCTTTTGTTTTGGCAAAATACTGGAAACACCCTAAATATTCATCTATGAGGGGTTTGTTAAATTATGGTATATCCTTACTATATCCACAATTTTTCTAGATTATACAGGTTTTACTCTATTTTAAATAGAGTAAAGGTAGGTTTATATATGCTTTTATGGAAAGATCTTCAAAGTATACAATAAAAGGCAAAAGCAAGTTATACAGTAATATTTATGGAATGAGTCTATTAATAAAATAGTACATATATATGTTTGTATACATGTAGATCATATGTCAGAATGGAGGTGAATGGATGAGGTGAGTAGGGAAGCTTTTTGGGGCCAATGTTTATAATAATGTTAAATAAATGTGGTTTTATTTCTCTCATCTTTGCAGTTTTATTGTAGCATGACTCTCTCCAGAATATTAGCTATTTGTTTTTCTTCCCATTGTGTCACTTCCTGTCCTTTCACTAAACATTTGTTCCCCAATCACGTTGCTCTATATAGTTTTAGAATAGAACACTCTCAAAAGTGTTCTTTGAAAATGCCAATGTTTTATGGCCTGTGCTTCCCCATGTTCTACGTTTTTCCTGAGCCCATTTAAGAGCTGTAATAAGAAATAGTATAGGAAAACTTCAAAACTGTTTGTTTGTTTTGCATTCCTTTATGTTTGTTTCAGTGATCTGGTGACCCTGTCCTTTGTGAAAGGGTACCTTAGTTTGGAAGTGAGAGTCATTAGTATTTGACTCCTGGAGAATTCTTCTAATTATGCAAGTCATACTGGCAGTCTGCCAGACTGCTGATTCATAGTGACTGTGAAACAGAGGAAAAACTGGACTACATTTCTCTTGGACTCTTCAGAATTTTTGGCTAAATGTCAGATGTTACAGATGATTAATTAACATCTTTGTTGAATGAGCAAGTGAATGAAGAGGGTTTTCTGGAGAGATTTCAGGGAGGTTTTGAATAGTAGATGTCATCATCTCTGGCTTTATGTTAGGATCAGTAAAGAAGCTTTAAAAAATGCTGATGTCTGGGGCGCCTGGGTGGCTCAGTTGGTTAAGCGACTGCCTTCGGCTCAGGTCATGATCCTGGAGTCCCGGGATCGAGTCCCGCATCGGGCTCCCTGCTCGGCAGGGAGTCTGCTTCTCCCTCTGACCCTCCGCCTCTCATGTACTTGCTCTCTCTCATTCTCTCTCTCTCAAATAGATAAATAAAATCTTTAAAAAAAAAAAATGCTGATGTCTGGGACCTAACCCAAACCAATTGAATCAAGTTTTGTGAGGGCACGGTCTAGGCATAGGGATTTTTTGTAAACTTTCCAGGTGACTTTATCGTGTGGACAGGATTGAAAATCTGTACCATAAACCCAGTAAAATTGTGTGTAGAAATGTATGTGTTACTTTCTGGTGGCAGGTTCCTGCAAATTTTCAGAGGACTTCGACCCAAAATGGCTAAAGACTGCTGCTCTATTTGAATAAGTATCTTTCATATTTAAAGAATGTCTTTTTGTTAAACTTTTCTAATGAGTTTATATTCCTCAAGTTGTATAGTGTCAGGACGCCTGGGTGGCTCAGTCGGTTAAGCATCTGCCTTTCGCTCAGGTCATGATCCCAGGGTCCTGGGATCGAGCCCCACATCGGGCTCCCTGCCCAGCGGGGAGCCTGCTTCTCCCTCTGCCTCTGCCCCTGCTTGTGCTCTCTTTCTCTCTCTGACAAATAAATAAATAAAATCTTTAAAAAAAAAAGTTGTATAGAGTCACGAGAAAAAGTAGTATTTTTACAATAGTCTTACTGGGAATTCCTTTTTGTCTCTGTCTTTTCTTCTCCTCTGCTATACTTCTGTGTCAGTGTTAAATTGTAAGGTGTTTGAAGTTCAAGTAGATGCCCTTTCCCTAAGGTTATATCTTTCACTTTGCTATTCATAAAAGGACTCCTTTTAATTTGGGAAGGGGGCTTTTTTTTTTTAATTCCTAAATGTAACATACAAATTGTCATTTTTATTAGCAGAAACTTACTGATATATTTAATAATTTCTATTCTTGGTTCCTGCTTATGGTATCATGTAGAGTTTTCTCAGCTAAATGTAGGACGTTCTGACGTTATTACACAACTAGTATTTATATCCAAAAGAGGGCTTGATGGAAATCTAATGTTATAATAATATTAAATGACAAAGTTACTGCATTTACGCATCTAAATATGTGCCATGAAGCATTTTATCATATTCTCATTATTTGTATCAGCTACATTTATGAAAGTGTGGTATATAGAAGACTTAAACTCAGTATTTGTAGGATTGTTTATTTCCTACTTATGGGAATTTTTTTTTTTTTTTTTTGCATGGTAGATCATGATGTCGTAGAGGGCTGCTTCCTCAGCCTCTGATAATTTCTAACACTGGACACCTGAGATTCTACACTTCTATCACACATGCATTTAAGTTGCATTACCTTCAAGCTGCAATCTGAGGTTGTTTCTTTTGTCTCTGTGATCTACAGCCTCTCTTCTTCCCCTTCATCACCCTTCCCCCATCTGCCTCTGTTTTGAATCACTCTTTGCCAAATGCTAGAAAAGATACTATATTGATTTTAATCATCCATTTATTAAGATTATATATGCAAGTATTTCCTCTCATCTAATCACTATTTAATTGAATAATTTGGGACTCAGTAATTTTAGCTCATCAAAATAACTTGAAGAAGATAGATCTATAAAATTGTGAACATTAGAAGAATATATGTGTTTATTACATTGGTTTTGACATTTGGGATAGATGAGACATCCGTTTGTGACCTGAGCCAAAAAAGGCAGATGCTTAACAGACTGGGCCACCCAGACACCCCTAAATAAGAATTGAAGAATGGTAATTATCTGTGTGGAAAAGTAATTCTTTTGGATTTTATGGGATATGAATTAACAAACTGCAGGCTGTGGGCCATATCCTGCTTGCTACTTATTTTTGTGGAGTCTGTAAGCTAAGAATGCTGTTTACATTTTTAAATGTTTAAAAAAATCAACAGAAACATATTTTGTGACACATAATGTGAAGTTTAAACATCAGAGTACATAAATAAAGGTTTATTAGAACACAGCCATGCTCATTCATTTATCTATTGTCCATGGGTGGGTCTATGGGTGATTTCTTGCTACAGTGACAGAGTTGAGCATTTGTGACAGAGACCATAGATGGCATTCCCTTCACGTCACACTGCTGCTTCGTGCATTACAGATCCTAGTGACATTGTTCTAACTCAGTAGCATTTTGAGTGCCGCACATATTGCTCTATTACAGCATTTGAATGGCTTTTTGTTATCAGCCCATGCTGATCATGTCAAAACCAAAAAAGAGAATAGATTTTGAATATTACACCTTTTAAAATTTTTAAAATTTTAATTCCAGTGTAATTAACATGTAAGTGTTATATTTGTTTCAGGTGTACGATAGAGTGATTCAACAATTCTATGTATTACTCGGTGCTTATCAAGATAAGACACAGTAGAGTGTGGATTATTTTGTTATTCAATTAGATGGCAAAGTATTGTGTTTATTATGTAATGACACTATGGCTGTGCTAAATGATACAATATATGTTGACATTACCAGTCTAAATACTCATTTCAGTATTACCAACTTGCAGGAGAGCACTAGTGAGAAAAATTATAAAATTTAAAATGGAGGGGCACCTGGGTGGCTCAGTCGGTTAAGTGTCTGCCTTCAGCTCAGGTCATGATCTCAGGTTCCTGGGATCGAGCCCCGCGTCGGGCTCCCTGCTCAACGGGGAGTCTGCTTCCCCTCCCCCTGCTCCTGCTCGTACTCTTTCTCTCTCTTTCTTAAATAAATAAATAAAATCTTTAAAAAAATTTTTAAATGGAATACCTCAGCACAGCAGACTTTTTTTAGAAAAATATGAAAATGAGGATGCAACCAAAATAAGTTTCTGGGTGGCTCATTTGTTATCTGAACAGGGAAAGGCATTTACCACTGGTGAATTAGTGTTTCACTGCGGTAACTAAGGAAATAGGAAATATGTCTAGAGAAAATAAACTTAGTCTGTAGTCTGTTAGTCTTTCAGTGAGAACATTCACTTGAAGAGTGAGAAGATTGGGAGCTACCTCTTTAGTTAATTTTAAAAATAAATGATTTCAAGTGGCTTTCCCTGTCTCTTGATAAGTCAGCAGGTGTGATCAAAACTGCTCAGTTGTTTGTTTGAGGAGTCAATGCCAAGTCTGACGTGACTGAAGAATTACTCTCTAGGAATAGTTTTTGTGGCTCAACTACAGACAAGAATATTTTCAAAGAGATCGAGAAAACACTAATTCAATACAAACTGAAATGTTACAAATGATGGTGTTAAAAATGTGTGGATCAGAAAGAGGCTTAGTTGAACAAATTTACAAAGCTTGTGAAAATGTTAGGTGTTTACCTAGTATGATTATTCATTGTATTTTTCATAAGGAGGCACTTCATGGAAAATTATTTGTATCTAAACATGTGTTCTTAAACTAATAATGTCAGTAATGGCCTTCATTTGCTCTCAAGGACTTGACCATCATCAGTTCCATGAATTTTTTGTCAAAAATTGAAATTGAATGTCCCCACTTGTCCTATCATGTAGGATTTTGATAAGTTAGAAGTAGTAAAGTTTTATTGTGATTTTTTTTTTTGAGGTCAGAGCCAAGACTGAAATTTTTCTAAATCAGAATTTCCCTCAACCACTGTTATTCAACACTGAATTCCAAAAGCTTCAGAAAAATTAACTTGTGCTAAAGACTTGAATATTTTCCTAATATATTCAACCTAAAATTACAAGATAATACAGTGCTTATATGCAGAATTTATACTGTAGTAAAAATCATTTAGATGACAACTAATGTTCCTTGAATCCCAGGTAATGGCAGGCTATTGTATATATTTCCTGTGCCATCAAACATTAAAACATGAAGCAAGATTACCATTCCCACCAAATTTGTAGCTGATGTATTTTCTAAGCTCAAACTACATTTCTAACAGTGAGTTTTGGACCTCTGTACAAGTATTTCAGCATTTCAAAAATCCATTCAACTGTGCAATTAAGGAGTTCCCACCTAACTTTCAGTTAGGAGTGATGAGTCTGCAATGTAATGACATGCTAAAAAGCATGCAATGTAATTTTATAAATGCCTTCTAAGCTGTAAATATACTCAATTAAAGTCATATGCTTATGATTGTTATTGATATTTGGCAGTATCCATCTATGTGAAAAGATCCTTTCAAAGATGAAATACATGAAATCTCATTATATATCTGCTTTAACAAATGAACATTTACATTTGATTTTGATGATGAGCACTAACTTTGAACCCCAATGAAGGGAAAAATTATTACCTTCAAAAGATTTCTGTCCTCATTAATACACCGGTGTTATGATGAATTGTACCCAATTATTATTATATTTTGAATTTTTCAATGAGATATTTGTTTTCTCTTTGTTATGTTAGTACCTACGTAATATCCTTGATTTTGTCTCTTGATGGCAAAGCCTAAAATATTTATTTTCTAGACCTTTACAGAAAATGTCTGCTGAGTCCTATTGTAGGGAATGCTGCCAATTTAACCCATTCGGCTGTCTGAATCAACCTTGTCAATCAATGAAACAATAAATAATGCAGTACTCTCACATTTTAAGCAGGACTGTCGTTTTATCAAGTTTGTTTTTTGCTGTTCTCATTTATAGTCTTAGTTCAAGTTTGGTATTTGGTTTGAATGAGTGACTGGGAAAGATTTGGAAATATGTGAAATATTAGAAGGCAGGTGACATGTTAAAAGGATATTGTGATTAAGAGACACAAAAAAATCACACAGAAGAAGGCAGCTGGATTTGTTGGTTGGGGTGGATTAGGTTGTGTGTTTAGGAGATAAATATATTTAGTAGAAACTCATAACTTTTGTTTGGTTGATTAGGAGCTATTTTCTGTTTAATCTTGAGAAAAGCTAATAAAGATTTGTGTCATGGTGTAGAAGGTCACCCATAAATTGCTATGCTGCTGCAATTATATTTTAAGAAAGAGATCATAAGAAATGTTTTTTTTCTTCAATTTATGTTGCAGTCATAGAGAAAAAGAGATGTCAGAAAAATTACTTGAGGCAACTGTAACCCTTTTCTGTTTTTTTATTTTTTTAATTAGCCCAAATGTCACAATGAATGTGACAGTATTGGAAGTTTATAATGTATAGATTTTTAGGAAGATACATTTCTGCAAGAGTGCTATAAGATTTAGATAATGATGGCCAATGGTTTGAGGATAGAAAAGTTTCTGTATAAGTACTGAAAACTTGTTACTATCTACAGTTGTTTTTGGCTTTTGTGTCTTTAACATTAAGTCTTTAAAAATTATCCAGCTAATGCTTGCAGATGATAAAATCCATAAAACCTTACAAAAGGGGGTACAGTGGAAATTAAAGCTTTCCTTTTTATAGATCCCATTTGTACCTTCCTGTGTTAATCGGTGAAAAAAGTTCATGTATCTTTCCAGAATGTATATACAAGCATATCCATGTATATAAATTGTTTTCTTGACTTAAATGGGCTTATTCTATGCATACTTTTTTGCATTATCCTCTTTTCTTAATATATATGAAATATAGTGAACAGTGTTTTAATGCTTACATGTAATAAAATTTAATGTAGTTATTTATAGATGGGCATTTATTTTCAGTTTTTTCCTATTGCTAGGGGTGGAACTGAAATTTTACTTTATTTTAAATTAAATTACATGTGGCTACCGTTTTGGACATCACCATCTTAGATGTATGAATGCTCAGGGTGTGTGCATAAAGTGAATATAACTAACTTACTGATTTATAATGAGGAAACTGTTCATTCTAGGTTGAAAACTTTAGCAGAGGAACTTATGCAGACACAGCAGATGCTTTTAAACAAGGAGGAGGCTGTCTTGGAGCTAGAGAAGAGAATTGAGGAATCTTCTAAGACCTATGAAAAGAAGTCTGAGTGAGTAAAACAAAAATAATTTGCAGGAAGAAAGTTTAATTGATTTAATTTTACAGAATACTTCAGTTACATGTTATCATGGATGTAAAATTTCTAGAAGCTGAAATTTCATTTTCAGTGTAAAACTTAGTGTCATTGAGTTACTTTCTAGGACTCTGGAAAAATGATCTGGGCTTTGTCAATATAGTGGACTGATCATGTCTCAATGTTTTAACAGTTTGAACTATTTTCTGAAAAATCCTGTTAAAAATTGTCTTTATTCCCCTTATCAGTGTCCACCAGATTTCATTGTGCATTCCTTGTTGAGAAAGTGGCAGATTAGTGTTATCTAAAATTGGCTTCTCTGTGTTAGAAGGAAGCAAACACACTTAGAGAAAATAGCAATCTGCTTCACTTATAAAAATCCCTTTAAGATTTGCTGTGCTGATTGTCTTATTTCGCTCAGCATAACACCCTCCAGTTCCATCCACGTCGTTGCAAATGGCAAGCTCTCATTCCTTTTGATGGCTGCATAATATTCCATTGTATATATATACCACATAGAGGGGCGGGGGGTGGGAGGATGGGTTAGCCTGGTGATGGGTATTAAAGAGGGCACATTCTGCATGGAGCACTGGGTGTTATGCACAAACAATGAGTCATAGAACACTACATCAAAAACTAATGATGTAATATATGGTTATTAACATAACAATAAAAAAATCAAAATTAAAAGAAAAGATTTGCTGTGCTGTTTTGTCTTACTTTCATTTTTCTTGCTGTCTTCTGGATCTGTAAATATCCTACTGGATCCTCTTACTTGGGTTGTTTTCACTAATTATGTTGTTTTCACTAATTATGTTTTCTGCTGTTTTAACGTTTACATTTTGATCTATAATTTAAAATCTATGTTTTGGCTTTGGTTATTGCTTGCATCTCCAACAGGTATAACTAGTATGGTTTCTCTACTGACTGGAGCGTATGAATTTCTTGCTATCATTCTCTCATAATTGGCTTGGTTTAGCAAGATTCTTAAGGAAATTGTGATGTGTCGGATTTCTCTGGTCTATACTTGCTCTTTCTATATAACATCTCAAATATTCTCCACTTCTCTCAAGTCTCTGATCCTCTCATCTCCCCCATTATAGACAGCGGATGGACCTCTTCTACATTACAGAAAAATTAGAATCATCAGGTTGCAATTCTGTTATTTTCTATGACTAGATATGCACATCCACTGCATTTGTACCCATTCTCTGTACTTGCTTCCATAGAGGAACTGCTCCTTGTCCTAAGTCTACTTCTTGGGCCCGTTTTTTGTATCTTGTCATCTCATACTTTCTCAGAAATTTTACATTATTTGTCATATTATGTTCATCTTTTCTTCTTAATTGAGTCCAGTGCTCACTTTTTAAATATGCTTATGTCTTGACTCTTAAAAACAATTTCCACCCCGGATAACCCTTCTGTATTCATATTTTCCCCCAACTGCCTTTGTCTTCTGTTTTTTTAGTCATACTTGTGCTAAGAGTAATTATGCTTGCTCATTTGTTCAACTCCCACTTAGTTCTCAACCCCCATATATCTAGCTTCTGCCCCATCACCATTGGAATAGGTATCTGTAAGATCTCCAATGACCTATACATTGCTAAATTTAACAAGTATCTTACGTGACCTCCTCTCAGTATCTGATTTTGTTGACTACATGTTTCTTCTTTTCCCTTGGTATTTGGGACCAGATCTTTTGCCTGTCTTTCTGGCAACTCCTTTATAAACTCATTCTCCTCCACTCAGCCAATCCATTTTGGAGTTATTTGAGGAATGGCCCTAGGCTTTATTACTCCCCTCTCTGTATTCTCTCTCTAGGTGGTTTCCTGAAGATGACCCACATTTGTTACTCTTGCTCAGATTTTCCCTCTGAACTCAATGGCCATGTGGTCAATTGCCTACTTGACATGACTGCTTGGATGTCTTAGAAGTACCCTAAATTTCCCATGTCTAAGACTGAATTAAAAATCTCAATACAGCTTAACCCAATTCAACCTAGTTCATTCTTAGTATTCCTTATTCAGTGAATGGCAACACCATCTATTCTATTACACAGCTCAAAATATTAGAGGCCTACCTCTCCCACTTATACTATGACTCCTTATTATAACTTGGCGTTAAATATTATATTGGAATCTATGAGCTTTTTAAAGATGAGAAAAGGAAAATTTGAGTTGCTCTGGGCATTCCCTTAATAAATCTGGAAAATTTCAGTATTGCATCAACAGAAGATTCTATTTGGATCAAAAATAAAATTTATCAACCATTGAACATACGACATTCAAAAAAATAATTATATTTTGCTTTTCTGTGTTTGGGAATAATTTCTTCACATGTTTACAGATGACCAAGTAGTTTTACTTTTTACAGTTTTGTAAATGCATGCATTATAAATGACTCCTGTTTTAAAATTTAGTGGGTATAAAGAAAGACCATTAGATGCCTGACCCTCTCACTAGCATGTCTGACTATACGTTGTTGGAGGAGACAATCTTTAAGTGTTATCTTAATCTAGAAATTGTGAGATTCTTTGATTTTTTGCTATATTTTCTTGACTCAAATCTTTGACTCTTCATCTACATAATGAATGTGACCCACTCTCCTACACCTATTTATATTTATCAGGAAATGAGAGTGGGGATATAGGAGGGGGGCTTAAAGGGTGGTAGATATGTGGGAAATAACATTTATTGAGTTCTTATGCTGTTCCACATGTTATCTGGATGTTTTATATATATTACCACATTGAATGTTATCTTCACTATGCCTTTTGTGTATTTGCCTGTATTTTACCTGTGTGACTTAGAGAATTTTAAAAAATTACAATTACATACCTAGTCAGTGGTAAAAAAATGCATGAGTTCCTGACTCCACAGCATATGTCTTTTTAATCACAGCTTGATCTTATTATTTTAAGTGTTCTTATGAGAGTCAGTTAAAAGGGATAAGTGTGTCAAGCAGTTCAGGGGATGAGTCCTGTTTAACCCAAATTCTGTTAACCCTTTGTTATTGTGATGTTTTTATTGTTAGCTTCATGGCGTAATCTTGAAAATGTTAAGTACATTTATATAACTAAGCAGTAATTGTGAAATCTCATTAATTTAGCTATTAGTAGGGTTGAAGTTTGTCTTTGACTTATATGTTAAAATATTTTGCTAAACAAATAACCTGAAATTATTTTCTACTGAAAATGTTTGTGCTTTTCAGTTTCTTAATAATTCATAAACATTTCCTTTTTTGGTGTATGTATGTGTATAAATCTACATACATATTTAAATACACTTATATAATTGAAAGCAATTTTAATCTAGTTTTAGAAATAGATTTACAATTTTTTTACTGGACAATACTTTTTTAGCTTCATATACTGTTAATTGGAATAATAAAACAATAAAACAGAACTACAGTTCTTAACAAATGCTAAAAGTATCCTATAAGTTAGATATCTACACTCTTAAATTACTGCAATTATGCTGAATTTTTACCTAACAGAAAGCATTAGTGGTTCTGTTGAAATACAACATAATAAGGAGCTAAAGTTAAAACCTTTAAATTTGAGTTTAACATAAATGGCTCTAAAACATTTTATAGTAACAGGGAAAAAATAAATTATGTAAGAAATCACTTGATAGCTTTGATTCCTGTAATTGAATAATCTAAAGTGAAAAATAAACTTAAAGAATGGTTTTTATGTGACATTAAATTCAAACTAACGAGTTGAGTTTTAACTTATATAAATGATGCAGGTCTCAACTGAAATGTAGCTGTTGTAGAATTATATTTAAAAAAAAAAATAGAGTAAAAGGAATAAAACCAACCACTTGAAATGGTATAATTTTAATACAACACAGAGTGTCACTCTAGTATACATAACTTTACTCATTACTTCTAAAGCATATTTATTCAAATGGAAATAATATCAATCTTCTCCTGATTTATGATCCTTGACTACTGAATTAGAAAGTAGTTTATGGGAAAGTACGCCAAGCATGTTATTTATGACTCAATGGCATGAAGAGCAAGTAATGTTACTATTGGTTTTAATGCTTGGTTTGACTTTCAAAAAGTGAATGATTATTCAATTTTGTGTTGTTTTGTGCCATTATCACCTAATACTTAAAAATATATGTTATAAAATCAAAACTCTTAGAGCCATGCAGAATCTTAAGAGCTCATTTGATCCAACCTCCTTGTCTTTCAAATTATGTGACATCTGAGGCCCCCAAATTTTAAGAGACTTGCAAAATGTCACAGCTAGCTTATAGTTAAGGTAAGACTTGAGCCGTCTAGGGTATTGTTTTAGTCTGCAAATTCAGGGACCTTTTATTTTTGTCTTAGGATTTAAAAATTATGTGTGTTACCAAAAAAAAATGTCCTGCCTAAGTAGGGAATTCATTCAATAATATTTATTACATGTCTGTTAGGTGCTGTGAATACAATGAAAGGTAAGATATATTTTGTCCCATGTCTCGTGAAGCTTACACTTCTGTGGAGTAGGCTAATACAAATAAGAAATTAACAATTGTGATAAATGCTATAAAATAAGGAGGTCAGATAGAAGAATAATAGAGGAGCACCTACTTAAGATAGGTAGTCAGGGGTCTCACAGAAAGTGGCATTTCTTGCTAGATGTGAAGGACGCCTCCATGTGAAAAATGCATGGAAAGAGTAGTCAGTAATAGGAAGTAAGTTGCACATGCAATGGTCCTGATCCCATCCATGTTTTAAATTTATTTATTTATTTTTTTAAAGATTTTTATTTACTTATTTGACAGAGAGAGACACAGCGAGAGAAGGAACACAAGCAGGGGGAGTGGGAGAGGGAAAAGCAGGCTCCCCGCCGAGCAGGGAGCCCGATGTGGGGCTTGATCCCAGGACCCTGGGATCATGCCCTCAGCCAAAGGCAGACCCTTAACCGACTGAGCCACCCAGGGGCCCCATGTTTTAAATTTATTTATAGCTTCATATATATCTTATGTTATACAATCATTTATTTTGTATAATTTTCTTCTTACTGTAGTATGTATAGCTTGTTTGCTCTATGGTATTATAAGCATAAAAATAATTGTATGGTATGTGGTATAGTGATTATAGCAATACTTTTAAAAAAGTAACTATTAAACAAAAGCAAGATGTTAATTATGTGAAATTATATCATTATACATTAAACTCAGTGAAATTAATTGTTAGAAGCTAATGTTGCTCATTAATTTCATGATTAGACATGTTGATTAAAAAAAGGTAGGACTAGAGCTATACAACAGGACATATACCTCCCCAGCAAATCTCATTGTTCTTCAAAACCACCAAACTAAAAACTAGGAAATGTATATTTTAACCTAATTCCTGGTATTAGGATAGTGTCTCAGAATGACTAAGTGATTGCCAATATGATACAGTTACAATAGATATTTAGAACTCCTGAAGGAGAATAAAAAAGGCTATCCCTAAAACAGAGTATTTAGGAACCCAAGGCATATGAGATTAAAAAACCTCACCTCACCAGAGGAAGTGTGATGCAGCAGCAGTGATATGTATTTTTAATTAAATTTTTTATTTTCAGACAATTATAGATTGACATATAGTTGTAAGAATCAAGACAGAGAGGTCCTATGTACCCTATACTCAGTTCTCCGCCGTGGTAGCATCTTGCAGAACTATGATATAATATTATAATCCAGATATTGACATTGACACAATAATGGTACAGAACATTTCCATCATTGCAAGGGTCCCTCATGTTGTATTTTTATAGCTACACTGCCTTCTATCTCACACCCTTTTCTTAACCCCTGGCAACTGTTAATATGTTCATTTCTACAATTTTGTCTTTTCAAGAATGTTATGTAAATGGAATCACACTGTATGCAATCTCTTGAGATTGGCTTTTTACATTCATTGTAATCCATCCAGGTACTTTCATTCCTTTTTATTGTTAAGTAGTATTCCATGGTGTGGTGTTAGTTTCCTAGGACAGCCATAACAAAGTACTGCAAACCTGGTGGCTTAAAAAATGAATTTATTTTCTCATAGTTCTGGAGACCAAAAGTCTGAAATGAAGTGGCAGGCTGGTTTCTTCTGATGGCTCTGAGGGAGAATCTGTTCCATGCCTCCCTTCTAACTTCTCTAATGGCTGGCAAACCTAGGCATTCCTTGGTTTATAGAGGCATCACTTCAATCTCTTTGTACAGTGTTCTGGATACTCTTCTCAGTATACAGAGTTTCTTCTTACAAGGACACGCACGACTCATAGAAATTAAAAGCCCATCCACTCCAGTATGACCTCATCTTAATTAATTACATCTGCAACAACCCCATCTCCAAATAAGGTCACATTCTGACGTTCTTAGGGTTAGGATTTGAACATATCTTTTTAGAGGATACAATTTAACCCATAACAGAGTGGATATTTGGTCTCATCATTCACCCTTTGAAGAACATCTGGTTTCCATTTTTTGGCTATTACAAATAAAGATGCTTCAAACATTCATGTAAGAGTTTTTGTGTGAACATGTTTTAATTTCTCTGGGATAACCATGAAGTTTCCTACCAGCAATGCATGAGTGATCAGTTTCTCCTCATCCTTGCCAGGATTTGGTGTGGTCACCATATTTTATTTGAGCCATTCTCATAAATGTGTACAGATACCTCTTTTTTTTTATATTAAGACTTTATCTTTTAGAATAGTTTAAGTTTCACAGCAAAATTGAGGGGAAGGTTCAGAGATTTTCCATATACCCCTGCCCCGACACATGCATATCCCCCCCATTATCAATATCCCCCACCAGAGTGTTAACATTTGTTACAGTTGATGAACTTACAATGACACATCATTATCACCCAAAGTCCTTAGTTTAAATTACATTTCATTCTAGGGGTGCCTGGGTGGCTCAGTCGGTTAAGTGGCTGACTCTCAATTTTGGCTCAGGTCATGATCTCAGAGTCCTGGGATTGAGTACCATGTCAGGCTCCCTGCTCAGCAGGGAATCTGCTTGAGGTTCTCTCTCTCCCTCTGCACCCCGCTCCTGCTCATGCACGTGCACTCTCTCTCTCTCAAATAAATAAATCTCCAGTTATTTATCCTCCAGCCCCCATCTTCAACTGTTGTCAACTGCTGATCTTATTATCTCCATAGCTTTGCCTTTTCCAGAATGTCATGTATTTAGAATCAGACATGTGGTAGCCTTTTCACATTGGTTTCTTTCACTTAATAATATGCAGTTAAGTTTCCTCCATGTCTTTTTGTGGCTTGGTAGCTCATTTGAGGACTGAATAATATTCCATTGTCTGGATAAACCACAGTTTATTTATCCATTCACCTCCTAAAGGACATCTTGGTTGCTTCCAAGTTTTGGCAATTATGAATAAAGCTATTATATAAACATCTGTGTGCAGGCTTTTGTGTGGACATAAGCTTTCAATTTCTTTGACCAAATACTAAGGAGTGTGATTGCTTGATCTTATGGTAAGAGTATCTTTAGTTTTTTTGTAAGTAATTGCCAAACTGTCTTTTAAAGTGGCTGCATCATTTTGTATTCCCATCAGCAATGAATGAGAGTTCCTGTTGCTCCACATCCTTGTCAGCATTTGATGTTGTCAGTGTTCTGGGGTTTGGCCATCTCATAAGTGTGTAGTGGTATCTCATTGTTGTTTTAATTTGCATTTCACTGAAGACATATGATATGGGCCATCTTTTCATGTACTTATTTTCCATCAGTATATCTCCTTTGGTGAAATGTCTGTTAAGGTCTTTGACAATTTTTAAATCAGGTTGTTTTTCTTATTGTTGACATTTAAGAGATCTTTGTATGTTTTGGATAACAGTCCTTTATCAGATGCATGTTTTTCAAATGTTTTCTCCCAGTGTATGGCTTATCTTATTCTTCTCTTGACATTGTCTTTCAGAGAGCAAAAGTTTTTAATTTCAGTACAGTCCAGTTTATCAAATATTTCTTTCACAGATTGTGCCTTTAGTGTTATATCTAAAAAGCTGTCACCATACCCAAGGTCATCTAGGTTTTCTCCTATGTATTCTCTAGGAGTTTTATAGTTTATGTTTTGCATTTAGCTCTGTGATCGCTTTTGAGTTAATTTTTATGAATGGTATGAAGTTTTTTTATTCATTTTTTTGCATTTGGATGTCCACTTGTACCAGCACCATTTGTTGAAAATACTTTTCTTCTTTATGTTGATCATTTTGTAAGACCCCATTTATTATCCAGAGTAAAATAAAGGTGAAATAGTAGTAATATAGAGATTGTAAATGTCATGAGAAGTCATGATTAAAAATAGAGCTTTTTCGGGGAGCCTGGGTGGCTCAGTTGGTTAAACATCTGCCTTTGGCTCAGGTCATGATCTTAGGGTCCTGGGATCGAGCCTCAAGTTGGGCTCCCCGCTCAGTGGGGAGCCTGCTTCTCCCTCTCCTTCTGCCCCTCCCCCACTCTCTCTCTCCCCCTCAAATAAATAAGATCTTTAAAAAAAATAAAAATAGAGCTTTTTCTCTAAACTACATATGACAAAATCTTTTATTAATTTATTATTTTATTGAACTATAGTTGGTATACAATATTATATTAGTTTTGTGTGTACAACATAATGATTTGACATTTGTATATATTACAAATGATCACTATGACATATCTAGTTACTGTCACCAGCAAAATTATTATAATATTATTGATTAATATTTCCTATGCTGTACTTTACATCTTTGTGACTGATTTGTTTTATAACCAGAAGTTTGTACCTCTTAATTCCCTTTCCATATTTTGCCCATCCCCCTACCCCTCTCCTCTGGCAACCACCAGTTTATGAGTTTGTTTCTGTTTTGTTTTTTAGAGTACATATAAGTGAAATCATATGGTATTTGTTTTTCTCTGTCTGACTTATTTACTTAGCATAATACCCTCTAGGTCCATCCATATTGTCACAAGTGGCAAGGTTTCATTCTTTTTTTATGGCTGAGTAATATTTCATTATGTGGATTTGTATTATATATTTAAATATATTTATATTTTATATATGTGAATAATCTGTATCACGACACACCATACCACATCATCTTTATCCATTCATTATTGATGGACACTTAGGTTGCATCCTTATCTTGACTGTTGTAAATAATGCTGCAGTGAACATAGGGATGCAGATATCTTTTCGTATTAGTGTTTTTGTTTTCTTTGGGTAAATACCCAGAAGTGGAATTACTAGATTGTCTGGTATTTCTATTTAAGTTTTTTTTTTTTTTTAATTCTAACTTCCTATAATGGTTTAATCCTTCAGAAAATTTGTTTAGTATTTAATGAAGCTAAAACTAATTTATTCACATCCTTCATGTAACACAGTCTCTTTTTTTTTCCTGGTTGAGTAATACTTCTAACTCTTTAATATTTTTCTCCTAAGTCTATATTCTATTTGTTACTGACTACTGCACAGCCATATAACAGTCCTTCTAGTTTTGCCATTTAAAATGGACCAAAAATAGGTATCATTTCTTTTCCTGCTATAACAAATTGCCACAGACTTGGTAGCTTAAAACAACACCAATTTATTCTCATATATTTCTGGAAATCAGATGTTGGAAATGAATCTTATGGCCCTAAAAGCAAGTTATTGATGATGCTAATTTCTTCTGGAGGCTCTTGGGGGGAACCTACTTTTTCTGTTTTTCCAGCTTCTAGAGACTTTCCTCATGTCTTGGCTCTTGGCCCCACAACAAATGCCTTTCTTCCCTTTTTTTCTTGTCACATTGCCTTCTCTAACATCATCCCTTTTACTTTCCTCTTATCAGGTGCCTATGAATATTGCACTCACCTGGATCTTCTAAAATAACTTCCCCATTCCAGTGTCCTTAACTTCTAAAACTCCCTTTTGCTATGTAAGATAACATAGGCACAGATTCTGGGGAGAAGGATGTAGTCATCTGCTATACAGTTGAAAAGATAACAAAATGTATGTGTTTCACTCCTATTAATGTATTTCTTTGAATTTTGTTCAGCTGTTCAGTTAATATTTACTTTTTTGTAATTGTTGTTCCTTATTTGTCATTCCATATTTTAAGTTTGTAGTTTATTTTCATTCTTTTGATTATCATTATTATTTTATTTTGCATTTTTCCCTATTTATGAAATCTATTTGCAAAAAGCTAATGGTAGCAGTAATGGTTTTAGAGTGTTAGTGTTTTCAAGTATACTTCCCTATTAATTGGTCCACATTGGTGAAATCATTCACCCTCTTTTTGGACTTATCCTACAGATGTACATGATTATATGTTTTTACCATCATATCTTGTACATTTTAAGTTGTTCCTTATCCTCTTGTTATGTGATTCTTTTGGTAGCTAGGAGATGCAAAGAAGGAACCCTCAAGAAGCTTTAGGTTCATATGGGTGTAATCTTTTCTAGAACCCAGTCCTCATGAATTTATGGTCACAAAAGTGGTTGTTTTAGAAATCAACTTTCTCTGAAGAGATTCACAGAGAAAAAATACGTAACCAATTTATTATGAAAAAAGGCTCACTATCTACTATGCAAACCAGCATGAATTTATCAGGAAATCTGTGTGGATTTAGAACACAGGTCACAGATTGTTGAGTGATGGTGATATAAATGATCATTGCTATTTACTGAATTCTTACTTTATGGTAGGTACCGTGCTAACAGTTTTTCAAGTATTATCTCATTGTATTCAGAACAACCCTGACAATTTGGTATATTATCAATTTTTCCAGTGCTAAAACTGAAGATGAGAAAAACAACATGATTAAGTCATTAAGTTGAATCTGTTCTCATTCAGTATAATTACACTCTTTCCGTTATGCCATGATGATTTTACTTGGGGAGTATTAATGAGCTCTGACAGTTTGGTATATATCCTTCTTCATTACTTTTGCTGTGAACTCCACTGGTTAGAGGGGTTTGTCTTTTGAACATTGCTAGGTTTCTGGTAAAAATAATCTTACTCGGGGCGCCTGGGTGGCTCAGTCGTTGGGCGTCTGCCTTTGGCTCGGGTCATGGTCCCGGGGTCCTGGGATCGAGCCCCACATCGGGCTCCCTGCTCCGCGGGAGGCCTGCTTCTCCCTCTCCCACTCCCCCTGCTTGTGTTCCCTCTCTCGCTGTCTCTCTCTGTCAAATAAATAAATAAAATCTTTAAAAAAAAAAAAATAATCTTACTCATTGGTTCTATTTTTCCCAAATTTCACTCAGTTCTCTACCTGAGTTCTCTTTTTGTTAGGATACTCACCTGAAACTCATTGCAGTATAGTGAGGAGATTATAGCTTTCATTCACTGAAGTTGTACCCTGCTCAATTTGATTGGAATTGAGTTTTCAAAATATTGATCAGCATCATATTTATAAACAAGTCTCTCTTAGTGGGCATTCCTTCTGCCTATGATTACTTATTCCATTAATATTAATCCGTGTAAGTTCCAATTTAAGGAGGTAACATTTTCTGATCTTATTCTCCAGTTTTGAAAATTTCCCCTATTGACAATCTATTGTTGCTTACATATATATATATATTTTAAAGATTTTATTTATTTATTTGAGAGAGAATGAGAGAGAGCACATGAGAGGGGGGAGGGTCAGAGGGAGAAGCAGACTCCCTGCTGAGCAGGGAGCCCGATGTGGGACTCGATCCAGGGACTCCAGGATCATGACCTGAGCCGAAAGCAGTCGCTTAACCAACTGAGCCACCCAGGCGCCCTGTTGCTTACATATTAATAACGTATTTTCAATGGTACATGGCACAGTTCTTTAATATATTAATGGTATATTAATACCATGTATGAAGTGTTTCCAGAAGGTATTCCTTGCCACCAACTACCTGTTTTCTTGTAGCTTTAATGTGGTTGAATTAGTTTGAAATTCCCTTTAGGGCAGATTTCAAGGGGTAAAAGGTCACAATAAGGCGACGTGTGGCCTATGTAGTTCTCTAAAGAAGAAAACATGAAGTCAATTATCTTTGTAGTTGTGGTATTGGAAAGATCTGGGGACTGGTGTTGTGCTCATTTCCTCAATGACAGCTCAGGCTTCAGTCCTTAGAACAGTTTTCACCAACTCTAAAAACATACCCCTTGTAATATAAACACAGCTTTATCCCAGGTTGTCACCTTGATTTGATTTATCTTTCCCGAGGCACAAATCTGACTTCAATTATATTCCATTTGAGATTTGAAATAAATTGAGATTCTGCTTCTGTCATATTACTTCATTTTAGGTTCCACACTTCTCAGTCTAAGTGTCTGTACTCTGTGAGGTAGATGGCTTAGCTGTAGAATAAAATGAATGCCATAGATTATACTATATTTGAAAGCATCCTGAATTTGGTTTTTGCTTCCAAGTATTTTCTTCCATTTTGTTTTTTTTTTCCTTCCATTTTGTTAATGCTAACATTTAGTAACTTTTGTGATGACTTGAAAGCTATTTAGTTTTACAATTCTAATGATTCTGAAGAACTGTTACAAAGATGAAAATGAAATAGAAGCATAATATACCTATGTAGTTTCCTTTAAAATCTTATTTCTTAAAGAAGTTGAAATAATTTATGTTTAATATGTTCTCTTTCAGTATTGTGCTTCTGCTAAGTCAAAAACAGACACTTGAAGAGCTGAAACAGTCAGTCCAGCAGCTGAGATGCACTGAGGCAAAGTTTATAGCACAGAAAGAATTACTAGAGGAAAAAGTACAAGAAAATGATGGGAAAGAGCCACCTCCAGTAGTAAATTATGAAGAAGATGCACGATCAGTTACATCTATGGTAAGCCAAAAAGTAATCAAAAGAGAAACTTAAAAGAGTAGTATCTAGATAATAAGTGAAAACAAAAATTAATTCTTTTGCTGTGACAAATTATTACTCTTGTTAATATGCAGGTCCTATTAAACTTGTCTGTAAATGCAAAGTAGACTTGTCAGTCACCTCAGGTCACCTGGAGAACACTTCAGGAACCACCTGGTTCCTGAGTGAAGAGTCTTTCCTCTGTAGAGTCAGAGGAAAAAGCTCTTCTCTTGCTTTCAAAATTGAATGAAAGACTGCAATATTTTTATTGCTGGGAGACAGCAGGAAGGTAGGGTGTTATTCTTAAGATAGAAGTAAGAAATAAGGAGAAAGCTATTTATTATTATTTTCTTCTTAAGAACAGTAGAATCTTACTTACCTGAGATTGATGATGTGTTTATTGTTTGATATTACAAACGTTTGATTTTGTTTAAAAATAGATTTTTTCTTATGAATATTCTTAAACTATAATAAACACATTCAAATTCACCAACTAGAAATTCAACTTCATTTTATATAGTTTCATTAGCTGTTTAAGAATGCCTAGTATAAATACTTCCCCTTCCCTTTCCCTACCCTTTCTCCTTCCCCCTCCCTTCTTTCCCTTTTTCCTTCCTTCCTTCCATCTGAAGTTGGTGGTTCTCACCAAGGCGACAGTTTTGCCCTCCAGGGGACATCTGGCAATATCTCCAGATATTTTTGGTTGTTACAGTTGGTGGGTACTATAGTAGTATCTGATGGGTAGAGGCCACTGAGCCACTGATGCTTCTAAGCATCCTATAATGCACAGGACAGCCCTTGCGTTCACACTCCCAACAAAAAAGTATTCTACCCAAGATATCAGTAGTGCCAAGGTTAAAAAAGCCCGAGTTCTGTCCTTGGCTTTTTCTGTGAGTAGCTGAATGTAGTCCATAAATAGAACTATCATAGTTAATGATGCTATAGCTGATATTTTAGTCATTTTTAGCTTATGTGGTTCTAAATAGTACAATTTGATTGTTAAACGTATTCAGATGTCTCCATAGGAAAAAAAGGCAGTATTTGAAAATGTGATAAATGTGGAAATGAATATGAAGGATTTAAATTACTCCTTTTCTGTCCTACCAGATAATAAGGATTTTCCTATATGTACCATGGGCCCTTTCTTGATTCTTGATAACTATCTGGTATATGCATTTTTTCAGAGGAATTCTGAAGTTTATTCTTTTACTTGGGTTTTAAAAACCTTAGCTAGTAAATCTTTTGTACCCTGAGTGTAGTTTACAGTACTTCCTTGTCTCCATGTGGGTGTGGAATTGGTTACTTCATAGCTTGATTCAGTGGCAGACAGTTTTAGAACTGGCTGTCTAGTTTATTTTAATTAACTTTGTTTGCAGATGACCCCTATTGTCATTATTATTATGACAAAACAAGATACTCAAGTCACTAGATGACAGCATATCCTCATTTGGTAACTATGACTAAAAACTAGAATTTGAAAGTTAAAATATAACAGTTCATCAGTTCTTATTTCATTAAAGACTTGTGATCATTTGCAATTTTATCTTTCATAATCATTGAAGAAAAACTTTTTCAACAAATGAATAAATAATGTTTCAGAGAGACTGTATAGTACAGCTTATGAGAACAGACTGCTTTCGGGCACTTTTAAACTTTCTCTTATACCCATTATTACATGATGGTGAATAACACTTTGGAAATTTTTAGAGTGATGTCACATACTTCATTTTATTCAATTTATTTTAAATGGTTGAAATGTTAATTATAAATATATCTTATCTATTCATTGAGGCAATGCCTTTAGTCAGTCTTTAAGGAATTTACAATGGAATGCCAAAATATATGTAGTTTAAAGTAATAAAATAGCATTTTATAAATCAATAGGGCATTCCCCAAATTGATGTCAATTAATGAGATTTTACAGTATGTTTTATAAAACAAGTAAAAATACTTGCCATACAGTGTTTTTAAAACTTACAATACTCTCACATATATCAGTGAAATTTTTGCCTAATTCAGTCTTTTCAATTAATAAGAATATTACTTTTTAATTTATTAAAAATCAGTAAAAATATTAAAGCTTTAAATAGTTTTTTCCCAAATGACTATTTAAGGATTGTTTTATGAATAGCATTACAAGAAAAGCCTGAAATTAACTTAAGTAGTTCCATTGGTATTTCTTTTTTATAAATTCCATCCTTTTAAGTGTCTAAAAAATTTCTACAAGGCAAATTTAGTTGAATGTGTCAGAATTGGAAGAACTAAAAATTAAATTATAATATCATTGAAAATCATGAAAACTTGACCTAAATATTATTTAAGAATAAGAGAAACAGTTAACTATTTTCTGTGATCCTAATTAATGGCAGTGTTAATCAGCACTCTTACTCTTCAGTGGTGAATGCTTTTGTGGAAGAGTGCCTTAAGGAACTGTATCACTAAGATGGGCCATAGATTCTTTTTTTTTTTTAATTTTATTTTATTATGTCCTTATAAAATTTTAAGGTGATTCAAATGTGTCATCAGAGTTAGGGTTGTATAGTCAGGTTCTTAGGTGCATTGATGTTTATTTTGGCTATATAATTCAGTAAGAATGAAAGACCATCTATTAATTTATAGAAATGTAAAAAAAATTGTGGAGGCAGATAATATAATCATCTCTATCAGGAGAAGTCATCCTCCTAATGTTGTGTTTTTTGTTTTTTTTTTAAAGATTTTATTTATTTATTTGACAGAGAGAGAGACAGCGAGAGCAGGAACACAAGCAGGGGGAGTGGGAGAGGGAGAAGCAGGCTTCCTGCGGGGCAGGGAGCCCGATGTGGGGACTCGATCCCAGGACCCTGGGATCATGACCTGAGCCGAAGGCAGACGCTTAACGACTGAGCCACCCAGGCGCCCTAATGTTGTGTTTTTTAAACCTATGTCTAATTTTGATCAAAATATCAAGGAGAAAATGATGAATATTAAAAATTACACAGTAATTCTCTATTGTCTGGGCCTAAGTATGTTTCATTTATTCATTCAAGAAATATTTATTGAGCACCTACTATGTGTCAAGCACATTTCTAGATGATTGAGATACGTCAGTGAATAAAACTAATAAAAAAAAAACCTCTCAGAGATTACAATCTGTGGTGAGTGGCAGTTAATAAAAAAGTAGTAAATTATATATTATATTAGAAGATGGTAAATGGCAAGGAATAGAATCAGAGCAGGGTAGAGGGAGGGTTGGGTGTCTAGAGGCTGGGACACAATTTAAATCCAAGTCAGGATAAGCATCATTGGGAAGTTGACATTTGAACAAAGACTGGTAACAAGGAGCTACTAAATCCCTTAATTTCTGGGGAAAGAGCATTTCAGTTAGAGGGTGCACCTGTTGCAAAGGCTATAGTGCAGGAGCATGTTGGACTAATCAAGGTGTGGTTAAGGAAGTCTGAGTAGAGGGGAAGATGAGACTATAGGAAATGAGATTGGAGAAGTATTAGAGAACAGATCTTGGGTCTTTGTAGACCATAATTAAGGATTATGGCTTTTCTCTGAGTAAAGTGGGGAGCCACTGGGTTGGAGAGTAGTAACAGAGGAATGATATGCTTTGACTTTTTATTTAAATGGATTACTGTGGCAACTATGTGGAGAATTACTTAAGGGGAACAAGGATGGAAGAATGAGATTATTGCAATAACCCACATTATGGAAGATTACAGTTTGAGCAAGGATGGTCATAGCAGGGGAAGTAGCAAGAAGTGTTTTGCTTCTGGATATATTTTGAAGGTTGACCACAGGAGATTTCCTATGGATTAAATGTGAGGTATGAGAGAACAGTCAAGGATGATTTTAACATTTTTAGCAGGAGAACTAGAGGAATGAAATTGTTTTGAGTGGAAAGATTATATGTAGAGCAGCTTTGAAAAGAAAGAGCAAGACTTCAGTTTGTCTTTCTAAAAAAATAAGTCTTTGTCAAAATTTGGTATCTGGGCCACGAGTTCAGGAGTATGATTTGGACTGGAGATAGAAATTTGAGTCGTAGGTATCAGATGGTATTTCAAATCATTTGACTATAGGTGGTCACCAAGTGAGGGAGGATAGAGAGGAAAAGAGAAACAAGGACTGAACTCTGGGGAACTTCAAGTTAGGTGGTCTAGAAGAGGAGGATCTAGTAGGAGACTAAGGTTGCCAGTGAGCTAGTAGAAAATCAAAAGAATTTGGTGTCCTCAAATTGTTCTGAGGAGAAATGAGTTCCAGAATCTGGGACATGCTGGGTTAAGACAAAAGAAACCTTTGTACTGACTTCTGGAATTTTCTAAACTTTTCATATCCAATGCCTAGGAGGGGAAATATTGCATGGAATGCAGTGTCTCTGAAAATATTGATCCAATTCCTTTTCAAAGAGTGTCTTGAAGGGAGCACAGTGCAATGGAACATACTTTGGGAAATACTGAATTAGAAGATGAATCTTTCTTATCAGATTGGGTTGTTTGCAGATTAAATGTGCTGATAATTTTAAAGGCATTTTGAGTTGTTTAAATGTTCTATAAACCCAAGGATTATTTTATTTTATTCTTTAATTCTAGCTCTGCAGGGCAGAAGAACCTGCCTTTTGGAGCTTATTAGGAAGATGCACTCTTTGTTGGCTGTCCTTGGATAATGATGGAAATACCAGAATTTTCTAATCCCTGAGTAACATTGATTTTCCTATTTTTGAAATTAACTAATCAGCATCACTTTCCTTCATGTTTGTTTATAGTTGTCTAGTTGTAAGAAGATAAGTTTTCAATCAGTATCTGTTGAATTGGACTTCCTTTTCACTCCAGAGTAATATAGTTGTTTTACTTTATAATAGCATGTGCTGAGCACCAAGTATAATAATTTTTGTTGAAAGAATCTTTCTTCTCTGTCAGATATATCTAGAATTGATGGCTCTTTATAATGAGTTCTTACTTTTTAAATATGGTTAGCTATTCTGTAAGATAATTGCCTTTACTTTGATGTTTCTGAAATTGCACATTTTTAAACTCTTTTGCTAGATTAATGTGCAACATATATTTATCTTTGAAAATCTTATTGAGTAAGTTCTGCTTAGTTGAACAGCACTATCAATAAAATCCTGTTTTGTTATATTTGCAACCAACAAAATATCTGGTTTGTTGACTATTGTCTGTCATTATGACTCAGTAGTAGTCCATTTTATAGAAGTGTCTGATGGATTTTCAATTTTATAGTTGAACTCTAAAATGGACTGATATCAATTGAGATTGACACATCATTGAAGCTTTATCTCTTTCCATCTTCAGGTACACTTTCTTTCTTTCAATACATAAGATCAATGTTAATTTGAAGCCTTGCTCATCAAGTACATTGAGAAAAGTACCAGACAAAAAAATTGGGACACTGGAATTGAGTTTTGCCTCTGCTTTGTAATCATAGTCAGGTTCCTTAATCTTTCTGAGTTTTCCTTTCTGTAGAAAGAAGGAATGAATATATATCCACCTTGCCTGACAGGATTTTTATGACTCTGACATGAGATAATGTGTGTGATATATTATTGAAACACATAAGATTTCATTTCTGTTTTTTCTAATAATACCTCTTAATTCCCATGTAAATTAATTAGTACTCACTGAATTAAGTATAGATTGTCGATTTTTCTGCAGGATTATCTTATGTATTTCTTATTTATAAAGGCAAAACCTTAATTAATTTCTCTGGATAGGTAGTACATGTACAAATACTGGAGTCTATGTGTCCCTTTCTTAGTCTCCCCATTTCCTACCTCAGAGGTAACCTTCCAGAAGCATTGTATGCAGATAAAAACATAAATGTTCATTATATGCCTCCTGCTCTTACACAAATGGTAGTGCATACAACAATATTGTTCTGTACCTTACTTTTTAACTTAATATGTTTTAGGTATAATTTCATTATAATGCATATACAGTTACTTCCTTTTTTTTCCCATTTGTTCAGTGAACAAATATTTATTGTCAGGTGTCATAGTATCATTTTAGATTTGGGGGATGTAGTAGTGCACAAAATAAACATAATTTTTTCTGTTCTCCTGGACCTTTCACTCTGTGGGTACAGACAGACAAACAGTTAAATATATATGTTAAATGGTAAATATATTAAATATTAAACATACAGTTATATATATGTCAAGTGGTGGTAAGTTCTTTGGAGAAAAATAAATCAAGATGGAAGAAAAAGGGTGATGGGAGGTGTTTTTATATATAGGGTTGTCAAGTAAGTCTTCACTGATAAAGTGGCATTTATACAGAGATCTGAAAGAACTAAGGGAGCAAATGTTGAGACTGCTTGAAATGAGAATATTCCAGAAGAGAGTGAGAGAGAATAAATATGAGATGAGGTCAGACAAGTAATAGGCATTTAGATCATACAGTCAGGGAGATTATTGTTAAGACTTTGATGCTAACTGTTAGAGAAATTAGAAACCACTGAAGATTCTGAGCAAAGGAGTGACATATTTACATGGTTTTCAACCTTTTGTTATTATAAAGACAGCTTTGGTAAAATCCTTATAATACTACTATGTGTATAAAAGGAGTTTATGTGTGAAACACATTTTAGAAGGTTTTGTGCAGCTTTATAGGTCTAGATTTTACTCTCAAAATAGTTTAAAAGTTTTTAAACCTGATAACAATGTGTTATAGATGTTAACTATTATATTAATATTGAATTAATATATCAGTTTTGTAGATTAATAAATTTTTCTTCTAGCTTTCCTATGGCATGAATTTTATCATGCTGAACTTTCAGTGGCTTTGTAAGCTGTTAATATTACTAAATTATCCTAGGATCTGATACCTGAAGTATATTTATAACTATATGTTATGCTTTATGTTTATTTAGTTTATAAATTTCTAATATATAAACAAAGAAGTTAAGAGAGGATTATGATTAGGTTACAAAAGCCTTGTTGGCTTTTCCAGATGACTCAAGTCAAGATTCCTTAACATCACTAATGATCAGGGAAATGCCAGTCAAAACCAGAATGAGATGCCAATCAAAAGAACCAGAATGAAATGCCAATCAAAACCTCATGCCTGTTAGAATGGCTATTATTACAAAGACAAGAAAGAACAAGTGTTGGTGAGGAAGTGGAGGAAAGGGAACCCTTGGGCACTGTTGGTGGGAATGCAAACTGGTGCAGCCACTATGGAAAACAACATGGAGGTTTCTCAAAACATTAAAAATAGAACTACCATATAATCCAGCAATTCCATTTCTGGGTAGTCATCTGAAGAAAACAAAAATACTAACCTGAAAAGACCCATGTTCGTAGCAGCATTGTTTATAACAGCCAAGATATGGAAACAACCTAGGTGTCCATCAGTGGATTAAATATAAAGATGTGGTATATATATACAATGGAATATTGTTCCTCATAAGAGAGAATGAAATCTTTCCATTTGTGATGACATGGGTAGACCTTGAGGAATTATATGCTAAATGAAATAAGTAAGACAGAGAAAGACGAATACAGTATGGTATCTGTGGAATCTTAAAAAAAAAAAAAGAGCCCATAGTTATAGAGAACAGATTGGTGGTTCCCAGAGACCGGGTTGGGAAGTGGGCAAATGGGTGAAGGTGGTCAAAAGGTACAAACTTCCAGTTACAAAATACATAAGTCCTGGGTATATAATGTACAGCATGGTGACTACAGTTAGTAATACTCTAGTATGTATTTGAAATTTGCTAAGAGAGTAGATCTTAAAAGCCCCACATCGGGCTCCCTGCTTAGCAGGGAGCCTGCTTCTCTCTCCCTCTCCCACTCCCGCTGCTTGTGTTCCCTCTTTAGCTGTCTCTCTCTGTCAAATAAATAAATAAAATATTAAAAAAAATAATTAATGGAAAGTTGACTGCATTTTGACTTTTATAAAGTATCCATGTGTTAAACATTTCAAAAAATTTAGGTGCCTAGCGGTACCTAGATATACACTGAGCAAATGATTATAGAGGAAATGAATAGGTTCAGAATTTCAAAATATCTTTTGGCAGGTTATAATTGATGCCACTCAGGTTTTAAATAATAGTTGAAATGTTAAAGTTAGTTTCTATCAAATATTTCTCACTTTATAAAGAATGATGGCAGTGATATTTTAACAGGGTGACAAAATTTCGAGATAATGACTACTGCGTGATTGCAATAGAACCGTCACTATAGAGAGCTCTCCAGCTGCAGAGCCAGGCTGCTTGGGTTTGTATCCCTGCTCCATCACTTAGTAAGTGTGTGGTGTTAGGGGCTTTTCCCGCCCTCATTTCCCAATGTGTAAAATGAGAATTACAGCTTTATCTACTCTTGGGTTCATTGTGAGAAATGGTTAAGTTTACACATTCAAAGCATTTAGAATAGTCTTTGCCACTTAGCAAATCACTGTTCTTTTTAATAGCTGATACTTGATTATTTGATTATCCCAGAAATGATGATTTAATTTGTGTGCTTATTTCTCTGCTAGTCTTTATTCCTTAGTCTTGATATTATTTTTCATTAAGCATAAATCTTTTCTTTTAAAAATGTAGGCTGTTCATTTTTAGATGATAAACTTGTTTGGGATCTGAAAGTATTGTTGTCTTTTGTCCACAGTAGATTACAAAATATTTTTTAAATGAAGTCTCATGTTACTAACTTATGACTTACATATTGGTGACATCAGTAGGGTTGACCACCTCCATTTTTTGAAGAAAAATTTTAGTGTTATTACTTTAAGTACTTGAAGCTCACTTTTTTCTTCTCCTACACCATTGAAGTTTGTGTTTAAACTTGAGCACAAGCAATTTTTATAAAAATATCACTTATAATCACATTTTAATGCCAGTTTTCTTTTATAGTTTAATGTGGATGAAAGAAAAAAAATCCCTAAATGCCATTCTATTTTATGATTATTTATTCATTCCTGAAATAACATTTTTCTTTTAAGTTTGCAGTTATGGAAAATTCAATTAACAGTTTTAATACTCATATTAACTTTTTAAAAATAACTCTTCTTGCAAATTTATGCAATACTACTATTCACTCTTATCAGTTGAAATCTGGTTTTCTTCATACTCCTTTTGTCCTTTTCTCTCAGTATTATTTAAAGGCTCTCTTTGTAGCAGCAGGGCAGGGTGGAGAAAACTGGGAATTTGAGTGAAATCATTCTGAGTTTATTTGCCTTTAGGTGAATTTTTACCTCCCCTTCCCCCAACCTCAGTTTCTTCATCTGTAAAATGTGGTTAGTAATATGCACCTCATAGGATCATTATCAGGACTAAATGAATGAATGCAAAGGCAGAGGCTTGTTATAGAGCTTCAGACAAAGTTAGGAGGGTACTTAGTATGCATTTGGTTTTTATTCCTTTTCTTTCCTCTGTCTTCAGCATTTCTCTTTCTCTGATGTCTCTTCCACCTTTGTCCCCATATTTCCTCTTCCCTCCTCTGCCTATTAAACACAATTAACCAACTTCTATGAATATTATGCATCATGTTCAGAGACATTGGGGATAATAGACTAAGTCTCTGCACTCATAGATCTACATTTAGCAGGCAGAAAATGGCAATAAACAACTGATTAACAAGAAAACATCAGAGTTAAGTGCTATGATGAAATCGACCATTAACATTGCTCAGGCTTTAGCCCTCAGCCCTTGGTTTTCAATCCTTTCTTTGTAATCAAGTATCTGTGGGCTTTTCCCCTCCCTTCTGTCATTCTTTAAACAACAAATGATGACTCCCAAATCTACATTTCTAAGAAAATTGGGAATCCTGGAATACCAGTCAAGATAAAGATGAAAAATGAAAGCAGAGAAGTTGAGTTATGCAAGTTCACACACAAAAAGGTTAAATGTAATAAAACATTTAAATTTATCAACAATTTCATTATTATTCACACACTAGATTTTCTTCCTATGTATTTCCCCCCAGATTAACTGTTAACTGGTGGACACACTATCAACTGGCATTCATTCTATGTTAATTAAAAATTAAAAAAACAGAAACAGATTTTGGACTATTAAAATGTAGGTTAATGCAGATACTTTGTTTGAGAAGACAAGAAAATTTAATTACCTGGAGAAAAAAGATATTTAGTTACATGGCTAATTTGTCATAATAATTGTGAGTAATAAAATTGCTAAAAATTTCTGAGGTGCCTTGGTGGCTTAGTCAGTTGAGCATCTGACTCTTGATTTCAGCTTATGTCATGATCTGGGTGGTGGGATGAGAGAGCCCCATCTCAGGCTCCACGCTCAGCAGGGAGTCTGTTTGAAGGATTCTCTCCCTCTACCCTTCTCCCCACTCACTCACAGGTGTGCACTCTCTCCCTCAAAATAAAGAAATCTTAAAAAACTGTGAAAATTTTCTATTTATAAATGAATACAATTTTTCCATTTCTCCTATAATTTTTTAAATCATAAGGCACTTGCAAAGACCTCAGTAAATGAAGGCGAGTGTCTGAGAGGCCAGTAGATTATAGCATTGAGAGTGAAAATGCCCTGGCTTCATTTATGCTGTTATTATAAATACCTCATCTCTTAAAATTATTTTCTCTTATAATAATATAGAGATGCTGGTGTTTAACACAGTACCTGGCAAAGAGAGAAGCTCAATAAACTTCTCTTCAATATGCCTGATGTTGCAAAATGAAACCATCAGTGGTTAGATTCCAGTATTTAGTAAAAGGTGGGCTCTGTCTCTACTTATTCTGGTATATAAGCACCAAACCAAACCAAACACCTACTCAGTTAATGTAGAGGGGCAGATCATTCCAGAATATGTTTTAGAAAGTAATAAAGTCTTTATAACACTGATGAGAAGGAAAGAATGCAGAGAAATAGCCTCAACTAGTATATTTATCACTTCTAGATAGACAAAGTAAAAAATTTAGTATTTTGTGCCATTTAAGCAGGGCCAGGATGCACTTGGTTCTCAAAAATATCTTAGTGGTTCAGATACTTAGTGTAGTGATATGACCACTTTGGAAAACTGTTTGGCACTACCTACTAAAGACAGACATGTGCACACCCTTTATCCCAGTACCTCCACTCCTGGGCATAGATTCAATAGAAATGAATACATATACTCCCCAAAAGACATGTACAAGAATATTCACAGGAGCACACTATAATAGCCCCAAACTGAAAACTGCCAAATGTCAACAGTAGAATAGATAAATTATAGAATATTTACCAGTTGGAATATTCTGTAGTAATGAGAATGAATATATTATAACTACATACAGCAGTATGGATGAATCTTACAAACATAATGTTGAGTGAAAGATACCAGACATTACATATTTTGTGATTCCATTTATATGGAATTCAAAAAGAGGCCAAGCTAATCAATGATATTAGAAGTTAGGATAGTGGTTACCCTTGACAGTGGTTACACCTTGGGATGGGGGTAGTGACTAAATGGCACACAGCAGACTTCTGGAGTACAAACATGACTTGTTTTTCATATATGTTCTGGTTACAGGAATCTTTTCAATCTGGGAAAAGTTCATAAACTGTACACTTTTGATATTTATACCCTCCTTTATGCATCTTGTACTCCACCTAAAATTTTCAGAAAAAATTCATTCTAATTTAGCATGGGATCAGTATGAAAGCATGCTCAACTCTGTATGTGTGTGTTAGCTTTTATCTGTATGTTGGGCTGCTTATGGCGGTCTTTTCAGAATTATGTGGAAGGGGGGGTGCTTTTTAAATTACACAGACCATCCTTTTATCTGTCTGTCACCCATTCCCTTCCCATATAATGATATTTTTTCTTGGACTTTATACCTCCCTCCCTTTCTTTCTCTTTTCTTAACAAGCCATGGTTAACTATAACATTTGCTGAGAAAGTGTAGTGTCTTTCAGGTCTCTTGGGTTGAAAAAAGTTTGAGGACTACTGCGCAAAGGATGTTGCCTTAAACAGTTCTTTTAAATTCTGAGTGCCTCTTGGGAAAGTAGCATATTAAGCTTTGTGAGATATTAATAGGTACCTCCAATCAGGGGCTTAGGAGAGCTGAAGAAAGTACGAGTCACTCTAAGAGTAAGTAGTGCAAGCTTGGTAATTCTAACACAGATCAGCAGCCTCCTGAGCGGGGTGTGGTGTTGGAAAGCAGAGTTAGAAATTGATGAAGATGAATTGAGTCTATTTCACAGTTTTGTCTAAACCTGGCTCTTCCCTTTTCAGAAGAAATTTTGATTGAGAGAAGTATGTGGAAAAACGAATAGAGGAGAAGGGTAAGGAAAAGGTCTTGAAATTTGGGGAAGGAGAATTGACTTCTGCAGTATAGCCAGGAATGGGAGAGAGCTATAGGGGGAAACAAATGGGCTCAGCAAGTGCAAGGAGATGTGGGGTAGGCATGTAATTTGGGAGGTAATTGAAGTAAAGTAGGGTATAGATTATAAAGGGTGGTAGGTTTCAGTGGCCAATGGACCAAGAACTGGACTGGTAGAGGTAGAAGGTCAGGCAGAGTCAAATGGGATCCAGTTGGTAAGAAAAGCTTTAGTTGTTTTTTGAGATGTTTCATTAATCTAAGAGTCAGTAGAATCTTAGGTGTTCCAAATAGTCAGAAACTACTGAAACTCTGCCAGTTTAAATGGTTTGTGTTCCTTTTTCTTTTCTTTTTTCCAATTAGATACAGTCTTCGTGGAGCCAGAACATTGTTCTTATCCCACAAAGGTGTTTTGTGGTTTTGACTAGGGGATAAATCAGGCTCTTCTAATTAAAATTTGCTTTTGGAGGGAACTTTCTTTCTCCCCATCCTTTGTCTCTAAGTCTGTTAAGGAAGAATCAAGAAAGGAAAAAAGAGAGATCTGGTGAGAGGAGAACAGGAACAACAGAAACAGATGAGGGGAAAAAGATACATAGAGGTGAAGAAGATGAACGATAAAGAATAGGAGAGACAACAGAAAATACAGAAATAAGAAGTAGGTCATAGTCGAAAGAGAAGGGGGCTAGGAAAAAGGAGATGGCAGAGGAGAGCACATGAATTTAAAATAAAATAAAAATATTATTGAACCTAGCTAACTTAGGGGTGTCAAAATTTTTGCTTTAAATAGTTCAGTAGTACCTATCAAGGGATACAATTTGTGGTTCAGATACTTAGTAAAATTCATTCTCGTATTTTCAAGTTTTAGGTCAAGAGGCAAATTATAATTTTTTTTAAAAAATTTTATTTATTTGAGAGAGAGAGAGAAGCAGACTACCTGCTGAGCAGGGAGCCTGACTTGGGGCTTGATCCCAGGACCCTGGAATCATGACCTGAGCCACCCAGGTACCCCCCAAATTATAATATTTTAAGAAAATTTGTTTCTGTGTAGTTATTTGATTAACATGAAATTATTGACTACCAAATGGTTTTTGGGTGGTATTTAATAAGAAAATATTAAAGTGGAGCATTTTGATATTTATTTTAATAATGTAGTCCCTCCAAACAGAAATCCTGAAATATCATAATTTATTATAGCATTTGAGGGTAGGAGGTATGGATGAGTATAGACTTTCATTATACAGACAGTAACTTCAACTTGCTATTAATTATGTCACTGTTATTTAGATAGAGCTTATGTTAGCAGTGTTTAATTATTACAGGTATCTGTATTTTTTGATATAGTGAGCCTTTTTCAGTTTTATTACTTATAAGATATTCATAATCTTTGCCATTTATTAGTCTCCAGTGCAGGTGTATTATTAGAAAAGAAAATTGCTAGATAACTCTGTCATGTTCACTCATGATTAGATGACATAGATGAAATTCAAATCACCATGAAAACTCTTACTGAGATTCCTTTTTGTCCACCCTTTGTGCATAATAGAATTATATAGACTTTTTCTGTAACCATAATCAATTTCATATCATATTTGATCATGTTTTCAAGGATTTAATTTTGGAACTTAAAACTAATAAAAATTAATTGAACATGGGATTCTACATTTTGATCAGGTAGTGTTTTTTAGTATGATACAATGAATATTTTATGTCATCTTTTATTTGTATAATTGTCTTAGTTTATTAAAAATGTGTTTAAATTAGAAAGGCTCTTTGCCAGCCTCTTTTGATAATAATGAAAATCCATGGGGTTTCTTTTTTTTTTTTTAATTTCAGAGACTATCTAATGGTGTAGATATGCTCTACAAACATGTTGAATCTGAATTTTCACTAGCTCTTTAACTCACCAAGAGAAGTTAATACCTATGCACTTCCTAGCATCTTATGAGAGCATACAGTTTAGAGGTCTCATTTTAATTTGGTGGTTCCTTATTATAATTTCAAAAATAGTGCTAGGGAATGAAATCATAACTATTTGTATTTTGAAAGATATACCACGCTTTTAAGGTGATGTAGTAAATTGTGCAGATACTTAAGATACTTGGTATATGAGAAGTAAAACCAACATGGAGTAGACATACTGAGGAACACACTGGTCTTTTACTCTCCCTAGGAATTTGAAAGCTCAATTTAACTTCTGTCTGTCATTTCTGATAGGCTTCTCGGGTGATCTTTAGGGATGTTGCCTCTTTGCCATCTCCCGAAGTCAAAGTCAGGGACAGCTTTAACTTCTTGCTTAGCAGCTATACAATGTGATTTGGGATTCAAATGATAAAAACCAAAGAACACAAGGGAATCTTCTTGTGTCCTTCCAGCTTTCCTTAGAATCCTTCATCTGACTGGCAGGAAGTGAAAAAATGCTGATGCTTTAAGGTTCAGCTGTATCATTTCTAAGAAATGCAGCCCAGTATTATGACCATGTCTAGGGGACTGAAGATGGCAGGGGACATGATGTCGTCATATATAGGTATCACTATAGGTAATCAAGCTTTTTGTCTTAAATTGTTAGGAGAAAAGTCTGTTAGCTCTGGCAATGTGTAAAATGCATGTTGCAAGGCTTTTTATATAGATTTATATATTCTTGTTTATATGCTTGTGTTCATTCATTCATTCATTCATTTTCTGTCTTAGTCCCCTGAGTATTTGAGGTAGCTAATGCTAACAAGTTTCAGCAAAATAGAAAAGAAACTAAAATCAGGACCAGGAAAAATAGGGTTGTAACAGGTTATCAAGACTGGGGGAAAACTATATAGATCAAAGCATGTATAGTTACTACACTAGAACTGTTATTTTGTCTCTAAGCTTCCCAAAGGCCAAAATGAAAAAGGAGATAAAGTCATATAACACTTACTATTAAATAAAAGAAAGCATGTCACATTGCAGGGGAAGCAAAGCTTTTCATTGCATTTAGCTCTAATAGAATTTCTTACTGGAGGCTTTAACCCTGACTTCTGCGGTGACAGTGCCCTTGACAATATCACTACAGTTAGTGCAGGAAGGAGATTGATAAGGCCATCTCTTGCAGAATCTAGAATCCCTCAGTGGAGTGGAGACCATAACACCAAAATCAGTTCTGAGGGGGTCTGAGAATGCAGCTGTCTATAAACTGGTTTTATCGAAGAATATAATCTAGGCTTAGAATAGCATATGCTTTTAACTTCTCTTAGTACTCTTTTTCTTAGCTTCAGTTTGGATATACAGTGGATAAATATATTCCCTGGGAAGGGTTCTCAATTGCAGGTATTCTATACTTGTTTGAAGGTGGATCCGTGAGAAGAATTTATTAGTGAATTTATTTGCTGATTCTTTTAAAAAAATTGAAGGCCTGTTTTTTCTTTGAAAATTATTGGCAATATTTTATATATTAAAATAACTTGCATATGTGTGTGAAAGCATAACTGCCCATTCAAAACTTCTTCCTTGTTATGATTTTACAAACTATTATTGATGATTAAAGAGAAGTTGGTGTTAAACTTCAACTTTTGCTTGCAATTTCTATGATGCCAGACTCTGGCATCAGTTTTCTACCTTGTTGTTCTTAATTTCAGTTTGTAGATTTTTTTTTGTTGGGTTTAGGTGTGGTCACTCGTATAGATTGTGCAGATAAATGGTTAACGAGTGCTATAAATCCAACTATTGTATGAAACATGTTCCATTTTGGAGGGAGTAGTTCTTTTTTTTTTTTTTTAAGATTTATGCATTTATTTGAGAGAGAGAGAATGCATGCTCATGAGCACGAGATGGGGGAGAGGAAGATGGTGAGGGAGAGAGAGAATCCTTAGGCGGACCTCCCCCTGAGCATGGATCCGGACACGGGGCTTGACCCCAGGATCCTGAGATCATGACCTGAGCTGAAATCAAGAGTTGGCTGCTTAACCAGCTGAGCCACCCATGTGCCCCTGGATGGAGTAGTTTTCTAAACAAAATTTAAAATTTTAAAAAATTTAAAAATCTGTTGTAATTCAAAATTTAAAATTTCCCAAAAGATCATTCTTTGAAAGACACTTGATTTGGGTCATTAACATTTGCCTCTAAATATGTCATTTAAGGAAAATTACTAAAAGAAAGGGACTGACTGCATCCTAGACATAAAATATTATTACTGGCACATAATCCTGCAGGGAAGGTGGTATTCCTACCTTTCATATAAGAATATTGAACCTTGAGGAGGTTAAGGAATTTGATCAGAATCAGAGTAGTGGATTCAAACTCAAAATTTTCTGACATTGTAGGCAAAGTTGCACTACCTCTCTGAGCTCAATTTCATTCTTGGTAAAATGTGCCAGGTCATAGAAACCTCACAGAATTATTTTGGAAATTAATGAGGTGATGTTTGTAAAAATTAGCCCAGTGCCTGGCATGTAACTAAACCCAATAAACGGTAGCTATAAAGAAAGAAAAAGTTACCATGATATCTCCTAAGTATGGTTTTTCAGTATACTTAGGCTGGAGGCTATATTTTACTTTAGTATAGTTTAATTCTTTTTCATAATATAATACATCAAGATAAGACATTACCAGACCTAAAGATAAGAAATTACCAGCAGGTGGAGCTCAGTGTCAGAGAAACCACATTTCTGAAATTAGGATATTTTTTACCTTATATTTTAAAAATAAAACTAACTGCATACAGTTTTGAAACTTATATGTGAATTTTTTTCTATTTTTAACATGCCTACCAAAAGTCATCACCCTGCATCATAGTTCTTAAATATGTAAAAATAATGCTTACTTATTGGTATCATAATGAGTTCTTTGTTATATCATGATGACAGTTCATGTGCATGACTAAGACACTAAAGTAAACTCCATATATACAGGCTGGCTTAGAATTTGATCATTTCATTCAGTAATTGGACTGATAATCTCAAATTTAACTTGTCGAAAGTCTCAAATCTGCCACTCTCACAGTTTTCCACTTCTTAGTAAATGGTATCACCTGTAATCAGCTACTCAAGCCAAAATCTTGGGAAATACCTCTGTGTTCACTTTTTCTCAAATCTCCCCTCCACTCCAGCAGCAAGTTCTCTTGATGCCACCTCCAAAATGTAACCCACATCCCACCTCGTGTCAGCATCTCCACTGTGATCATTCTAATAAAAGACACCATAACTGTAGCCTGGACTATTTCAGTCATACTATCTGCTTGCTACCTTGCCCTTCCTACATTTTATTTTCTGTATGGTAACTGGAGTGATCTCAATGTGATCTTACCTGTCTCCTGCTAACGACCCTCCCATGGCATCTCTATGTAATTAACATAGAATTTCAAGTTTCTTACTGCAGCCTAAATACATGATCTTGTCCCTGCCTGTCTCCTCCCAGTGAAGCCTCCCTCCTCTTCTCCCATACTCTAGTCTTTCTGATCAGATTGCCCCTGACTTGCCAAGCTTCTTCTCATCTCAAGGCCTTTCTGTTTCCTCTCTTCAATGTTCTTTTACCAGTTTTTCATATGACTGACCGCCTTCTTTCCATCACTTCAGCTCAAATATCATTCCTTTGAGGTGTCTCTGATTCCTCTAGCTATAACAGGCTCTTTTATTATCTGTGTACCCCTGCTGTCATTATGTATCCTGTTGTCCCTTTTCACTTCTTACCTAGCACTTACTGCTAGTGTCTTTACGGCTCCTCCTCCTCCTCCTATTATTTTGTTGGCTAACATTTACTACGTAGTAGGGTTCTTCTAAGCATTTCTATGCATTAGATACTTTAATATGTGTATTTATATGTAGTAACTCATTTAATCATGTATTTATTTATGTGTATATGTTTTTAGTATGTTTTCTTTTCCTATAATCCCTGCCAGCTTCCCAAACTAGCTCCAAGAAGACAGTTATTTTCATTTTGTTTACTGCTATTTCCTTAGCTTTGTGCAGTACTTGGCACATAGAAGAGAGTCCATAAATATTTTTTGAGTACTGGGCCAGCTCTTAGAATCCATAATAACAAATAGAGTCATCAAATATTAAAATAATCTCCTAGGGGAAAGAGAACATTTTTAAGGAAGAAATCATGCCTGACTGATTATTCTCAGAGTTCTTTTCTATGAAGATAATAGGGTATAAACTTAGGTTTTAGAAAAGACTTTGACAATGTTTTTTACCAAAGATTACTAAAGAGTAAGTCACCATTGAATGGTAAATACGCTTTTAGCATGACCCAAGAAAAGGTTTAAAATCAGAAATCAAAAAGGTAAGAATCAATAAATATGGACTTAACTGGAAAAGCGTAAAGATCAAGGTGCCTCAGCAACTAATAATCACATCCATTATGGGTTGAATTGTATCCTGCAAAAAGAGATGTTAAAATCCTTATACTCAGTACCTATAAATATGACCTTATTTGGAAATAGGGTCTCTAGATGTAATGAAGTTAAGATAGTTAAGATGAGGTCATTGGAGTAGGCTGTAATCCAATATGATTGGTGTCCCAATAAGAAGAGAAGAGAGATTGACATACAGGGAATACAGCCATGTGAAGACAGAGGCAGAGATTGGAGTTATGCTATCATAAGCAAAGGATTGCCTGGGGCTACCAGAAGCTATAAGATAGAAGGAAGGATCCTCCCCTAGAAGTTTTGGCCCTGCCGACACTTTGATTTCAGACACTGAGCTCCAGATCTGTGAGAAAATAAATTTCTGTTGTCTTAAGCTGCTCAGGTTGTGGTACTTTGTTATAGCAGCCCTAGGACACTAATACAACATCTGTTGTGTTTATTATCTTTATAAGTGATCTGGAAGACTGCCTAGTGAGGTATCTAGATGACATCAAAATTTTGTTGTTCTGAAAAGCAAAACCAATGGGTATTAGATGATTATAGGAGACATACCTGAATTAGCTTTTCTGTGGGCTCGACCAAGAAGCAAGAAATCTAGCTATTCTAGATTCTATATTCCTTGACTGTAAACATTAGTTTTTTTGTTTTTGTTTTATCTCCAAGTTTGTTTTTATCTCCAAGTTTTTGTTTTATCTCCAAGATTGTTTCCAGATTTAAATTTTGCAGTTTTTATGAGCTATGAATTTATATGCCAGGTACTTAGTAAATGCTAAATGAATATTGAAAGAATAAATAAGACCAAACAGAAAATAAGAGATAAAGATAGGAAAATAAAAATAAATTTGTGGTATAAAAATATGAATTGTTATGTTTAAAATGATCTAGGGGAAAAAATGAGACCAACAAAAGAATATTGAGAATCAGTATGTATTGTTTCTTGAGTATATCAACCTATTGCAGAAAAACAAAATAAGTTGCTAATACATCCTTTGAGACTTTTTGGCAACAGAATACTTTTGGTGAGGTGGAGCAGGGACCCAGCCCAGGTAACATAGTATAGTGGTTAATTGCATGAATTCTGGAGCAGAGTTGCTTGGACTTGAATTGTAGGTTAGCCACTTACTGACCATATAACCTTGGGCAAGTCATTTAAGCTTTCTGTGCCTGTTTTCTCATCTGTAAACTAGGGCTTGTAATAGAACCTATCTCATAGGATTATTATAGGAGATTAAATGAGATAATCCACTTAAAATGTTTAGAACAGTGCCTGGCTCATAAGAAGCTCCCCATCCCATGCTGTCTATTATTATTTATTAAATGTAATATTTTATAAAAATTATTCTCAGAATATAAAATAGGACTTCTCCCTGATGGGCATGATGTAAAGAAGAATTGTTGTTATGGACAACAAAATCAAAATGTGCATATATTTAAAATAGAAAAATAGAGGAGATTATACAAAGAGGTAAATTTTACTTATTTTTAAAATTGCATTGAATTGGAAAGGGAGGCTAAGGGTTTAAAGGAGGAGATGTTATGACAGAATTGTGAACCCAGGAAAATTTTATTGAGTCAGACTTTTGTGTAGTAGGTTTCTCTTGCTTTTCCTATTTTTCTTATTTATTTTCATAAAGTTCCTTAAAGCTTGGTCCATTTTAAAGAATGTTCTGTCCAGTATCTCGGTATGGTATCTGGCATCTAGTGGTTGCACAGTACCTTCTTTTTAAAAAAATGAATGAATAAAGCAAGGATTTACATAGCAGTTAAAAAATTATTATAGAACAGAGTATCAAAATAGGAGCCTTATGTTCAGATTAAAAATTTATGATTTTAAGTATCCTAAACATCCTACTGTTTCTCAGCCCTGTCACCTCATTATATGTTGTTAAGCTCAAAAATTCTTGCTGCAAGGAAATTTTTAATTTTTTTTTTATTGAGACCTTAAAGATCACTTGTGCATAATTTAATTCCTTTCTTTTTGAATCATAGGAATTATAAAGCACTGGACAGTTAGACCTTAGTAAAATTAATTAAAAAGCACTGGATTAATAAAAGCTTTATAGCACAGCTGTTTGCACAGTGTTGTTTCAAGAAGTGCTTAAAAATTTGGTTTATTCTCAGAGATCTCAAGATCCAAGTTTCTGAAGCAGAAAGACTTTTACAGGTTCTATAGGAAGAAAACAAGTTATTTTATTTTAAAAAATCAGTTAGAAAATAGATTTATTTCTTAAATAATAGGTTACTTAATGCATGAGGATTTTCTCAGTATTGCTGGATAAACAATAACACTTGTTGGTTGTATTGATTCCTTTTACCCAGAACTGACTGGAATACTTCCATGCCAACAGGGGGAGATAGTATCAAATCGGAGATCCAGATCTGTGCCTCTTCTATCTTGCATTTGGCTCAGACAGGAAGGTCTGTGGACAAATTGATTTCTGTAGGCCCACCGTCACCAGCTTTTGGCTAAGATTTGAGATGGAGAAGAAAAATAGATGTTTGTATTGTGAGTGTAGGCTGGAGCCTGGGTGTGACTCCCAGTCCTGTAAAACTTGTGCTTTAAGGCACAGGTTTGAAGCTGCCTCTTCTTCTACCTCAGAAGTCAAAAAAGATCAGGTAAGGCGGAAGGCTGGCTCAGGCCTACTTTAGCCAAGCACAGCATCTACTTTATGCTGCCTCTTCAAATGGGAAGAATAATTTTTCTTGCCTGACTTCTGAATATGCTAGTAAACAAAACTCTTTTGAGGGAATACTATCACTCAGATGCCAAACGAACCCATTAAAAAACGAAAATGGCTTGTTTTCCGTTTCTATTTATTTTTTTTAATTCACTGCTCAGATTTGTGAAAAATATGTGCTTTCTACTATGCCAAAATGTGGGAAAGGGGGAAAAAAAGCACACTTTTGTGGAATATCTGAAGAGAAGCATTGCTCAGTTTAAAATCTATGATGGTATTAAGATTTTTGTTTTCCAAATTTCAGTTTTCTTATCAGTTGGTAAGCCCAATTTTACCTTCATATTTTCAATTTCTATGAGGAAAGGAAAATAATAGTATTTGTTTCTTGTTAGGTGTTAAATAATTGGTGACAGTTCAAGATAAAGCTTTTCACTGTGATATATAACTATATAGTTCGATACTAATTTTATAATCAATTCTTATGGTTTAATTTAGTAACCTGGAACACACTAATTTCTTAATATTTTAATGGATAACATAATTTCTATGAATAATAGGAACGGAGTCCTATCTTAAATCTGTTGTGTTAGTAAAGAATTATATTTATAAATTATTTTGCAGTTTAAACTTAATTGCCTGCATCCTCCAAGTCCCTTAATTAATGCCCCTATATTTTAGGCTGTCATTCTTCCATATTCACTATGTTAGGAAAAACAAATTCTGGCCTTCAAATAAGAATGGAAAATGTCAGAAGAATATTCAATGATTATATACCTTCATATGTTTTTTTCTTATATTTATTGAGAGTTGTAGTAGATATATAATTCCTGTTTTAATGTCACCAAATTCCACATTTAAGGTGCTATAAATATTAGTGTCCTGCCGTCATTCAGTAAGTACTATTCATAAATAGAAGAATCATTTCTTACACTTGTAAGTTTTGTGTTATCTTGATTTATGGAGTCATAAAAATATTAGAGGATGTAGAATCCATTGGTGTCATCCTGCCCAATCTGTCATTTTATATATAATAATGTCTCTGAAGCCCAAGATAATTAGTGACTCACACAACTTGCTAGTGACTCATACAACTCTAATTTTCTGTAGCTGTGAAGGAATGTTTTGCTTCCTTTTTACCCTTTGTTTCCTGATATATATTTTTATGACCCTTACTTGATATTTTTCTGTATTTATATTTTTATTTTTGTATATCTCATTATTTGTTCAGAAACAATGTTATGCTCTTTAATCATTTTTATTCTCAGTTTTTATTCATTTTTCTTTTCTTTTGTATCCACCCATGACTCTGATGATTTATCTTTGGTTATTAGCTATTGACCTAAATATAATGTGATTACCTATGATAAATCTCTAAATATACTTTTAAACATTTAAGCATTTATTGTTGTCAGTCTGCCTTGTCAGATGTTACTACACTCAGACATACACATATTCAGATTCACATGTAATAGCTTATGTGGTGATTTCATACCTGAATTGTTCAAAGGAGGGTTTTCAATTCTTAAGGAGTCACTAATCTTTCATAGGGATGTTCTGACATCTTTGGTTTTTACTCTCTGATATTCTTTAATGGTGTTTCCAGTGAATCCTTATGACCACAGGATGCATACTGACTCATGAGGGCTTTTTTTAGGCAGGAGCCTTCCATTTTACCAGAAACTCGGATTCCCCTGGAACTGGGACCTTGTCCAGGGCTAGTTTGTCTTCCCTTGGTGAACTTTCACCTCCCCCACCCCAACTGTGCTGCTTTTGTTAGCCATCTATTCCCTTCTTCAAGTAGTCTTATTAATGTAATACTAATTCTGTATTGTCTATGGCAGATCCATTCTTTACTGTTTTTTCACTTCCCTAAAGCATCCTCATAAGCTCTCCATCTTCTCCACATTTTTTACTGTGCCCTCTGGAATCTTATTCTAGTAAGCAAACTTCCTTCTCAAGAGGAGATTCCTCATTGTCCCATATTCCGTGTAACTTGGCATTGAGAAGTGGTTCTTAATGCTCCTTTATTACTCTTTCACCCTAATGTGAAAGCCTCTGTGTTTTCAAGGCTTGTGAAGTTTGGTTTACTCCTCACTGATGAACTCTTTCATACTTAATGTTCATTCCCCTTCGTTTATCAAAGAATAAGTTCTCTGGCTTACTCTCTCTTTTTATACCCTGAGCCATTTGGGATGACTTGATCATTCATGTGGAACACCCATCCCAAACCTTAATTTCTATGTTCATCAATCTAATATAGTATTGATTGACGGATAGTAGCTGATAAGCAAGTTTAGGTCAAGAGGCCTTTTGTAAGGATGGAAGAAAGCTCTTTGGCCCTTGTCCCTCTTGAGTAACTGGCATCAGCTCTGGACTGCTTATTTTTCAGACTTCTTATACAGGTAGGTTAATTTTAGACATATTTCTGCCGCACATAACTGAATTTAATCCTGGCTGAAAGAATTAGCAAAATTTTAGTGAATACAGGAAAATATCAGTCAGCATAGTACTGCTGTTTCCATTGTTGTTGCTTATTTGTTTGTTTGTATGTTTTAGAAGGTACTGGACCACAAGAGCTTGTTGTAGCACTGTTTTTTAAGGTAGAGGAATTTTAGTGCATCACTAGACATAATGATAGATTATAGTATTTAAAAATCTGGCCTTGGCATTTTGCCTTTAGTAAATTTCTGTATTTTGAAGGTGTGGGATTTTCCTTCCCCCCAGCTCCCTAGTTTCTGGTTAAATTCTTAGGAAGCCTAATTGGCCCTGCCAATTGACAGTGTGTCAGATGTTTTAAGGTTATATACATATTTCAGTGTTTGGTAATGTGATAATAGTATTTCTGAAAATAATTAGGTTGATGCATTCTTGATATTTATCATAGAACTTTTTTCCTAAGAATGAATAAAAGATTGTAAGGATTTTAAGAGCTATTTTATATGTTAAGAGAATGTAAGGTAATTGTACATTATTTCAGGTTGTTCTTGCTAATTGTATGGTTTTAGATTATTACTTTATATGCTCAATTTCTAATTAATTTCAGACAAAAGATTTATTCTAGTTATGAAAGATATAATTTTTATAAGGCATCTCCCTTCAAAGTATATATATACACTAAGACTGTTTTTGCTCTTTTCTTTCTTTTTTTTTTTTAAGATTTTATTTATTTATTTGACAGAGAACACAAGCAGGGGGAGTGGCAGGCAGAGGGAGAGGGAGAAGCAGGCTCCCTACTGAGCAGGGAGCCCAATGCGGGACTCGATCCCAGGACCCTGGGATCACGACCTGAGCCGAAGGCAGATGCTTAACCAACTGAGCCACCTAGGCGTCCCTCTTTTTGCTCTTTTCTTAAAGAGAATGAAAGGGAGTGGAATTGGTAGAAATTATGTTCAAAATTTTAAAATAAAACAAAAACATAGATGATAGGTGAATACTTCAGACTATTTAATCACTTAGCCAAATAATTACTGAGGCCTTTATAGTTTACTTTTTGTTATGCCCTTCTGTGGATTTAAAAAATATTATTTACATAAACTTTATCCTGATGAAGCATCATGTCTATAGACGTATGAGAACACTGAATGTATGATGAAAATTCATCACAGAATATAGACTCTAGTGCTTCTATGGGGACTGGGGAAAGAGGAAGGGCATGAAATGTTTTTTAGCCTTCTCACTCCATCACAGCAGGTGAAGTATTTCTATATTTCTAATGTTATAAAGTATATATCCTGCAGTAATTAGTAAAAACTGACTGTTTTGTTTGTGGTAGCAAGAAAGTATTGGCTGCCTTAAAGCTTCTCTTTGCCAAGAAAAAAAACCTTACATTGAAGAAGCACACAAAAATAGATTGTTCTGTTCCAGAAGGTATTATTGCTAATCCACTCTAAGTGCTGACAGAAGCAAGGGCAAATACTTTATTAGATAAAGCCACATCTTGCAAGTCAATTCCTATCATCACCAGATGTTTCCAGCTGGAATCTAGACACCATTCAAGATACTGTTTACTAGAATTCCAGAAATCCTTGGTGACATGGTTTATTTACTGCATGATTTCACCCAATGAAAGGTTAGCTTTTCCTTTGTATTTAAGTTAACAGGAAGAAGACACTTGAGCATCATAAGGAATTGAGCTTGTAAAGATTATAGGGTGTTTGTTTGTTTCCTAAAGGAGTGGTACCACGAGTGGATGGCCACCATGAAATGAAAATTCTTTAACTTGCTAATGAGGGGCTATAATGAGAGGAACAATAATAGAGTAAAATTTGATTGATTTAAAAATTGTTCCAGAATATGGCCTCAGCTCGAAGTTAAGAATACTCTAAATCTAGTAGTAAACTGTTTTTTTTTTTAAAGAATGGTCATGAAAAATGGTAGGCAAACTATTATTTTAAAATTATAATTCTCTACTTAATCACAAATGTATGCTATCATTCATTTTGAAATATATATGTAATACTTATAAGCATAAAGCCTTTAAACTCTGCTATTAGTTGATAGTTTATATAAACTTAGCCTAGGTTTTGGTTAGATGTTAATGTTTTTATTTTATAAATTATTACAGATTTTTAAATCTAAGGTAAAAAAGCGAGTATGATTTTGAGGGGGTTAAGACAGCAGGAAAGAGTGAATAACATGACTCTACAGAGTGAATGAGAGGGAAAGGCATAGGTGTGAGTGGCGGATGGCTACCAGACACTTGGGTGACTGAGATCCTACTGGTTCTGCTCAGTAAGTAACTGAAGTGGGAGGAGCAGATGGGAGCTAATGATTTCAGTTCCGGGCGCTAAGTTTGATGTGTCCTGAACTTTCCTCTAGACATGACTGGCAGGCAGTTTGGTATGTCCTTCTGAAGCTGGAGATTAAGACTTAGGAGAGATCAGTATAATTAGAGAGAGGACAAAGAAAGAGAAGAAATATGAGGGGTGCCTGGGTGGCTCAGTCGTTAAGCGTCTGCCTTCGGTCAGGTCATGATCCCAGGGTCCTGGGATCGAGCCCCGCATCGGGCTCCCTGCTCAGCAGGAAGCCTGTTTCTCCCTCTCCCACTCCTCCTGCTTGTGTTCTCCCTCTCGCTGTGTCTCTCTCTGTCAAATAAATAAATAAAATCTTTAAAAAAAAAAGAAAAGAAAGAGAAGAAATATGAAATATAAGGACTGAAAAGCTTTCTTTGATTTTGGCAATTTTTAGGAGGTTGTTAGTGACTTCAATTGGGAATAGTTTCTGTGGAGTGGTAAGGGTGGTAATCAGATTGCAGTGGATATGGTTGTGAGTGGGGTGAAGAAGTGAGGTTTCACTTGAAGAAACGGTTTCAGAATATTTAAGAATAAGGTATATTTGTATTTAAGTCCAGAATGTGGGACTTTAGACAAGTCACTTCACCTTTCTGAGTTTGAGCTTTCCCATTTGTAACATGGGGATAATAATTATTATTTTTTTTTTTTAAAGATTTATTTATTTACTTGAGGGAGAGAGAGCACAGAAGGAGAGGGAGAAGCAGACCCCCTGCAGAGCAGGGAGCCAATGTGGGGCTTGATCCCAGGAGCCTGGGATCATGACCTGAGCCAAAGACAGCCACTTAACCAACTGAGCCACATAGGCACCCGATTTTTTATTGTTTTTAAAGGATTAAATGATAAAGCAGGAATGTTGCCTTGTAGTTTGCTTTATACAAAAGAAATGCACCAAATAATTTTAATTATTTTTAAAATTTTTTTTAAAGATTTTATTTTTTCATTTGAGCCCGAGAGAGAGAGAGAGAAAGAGAGAGAGAGCATGAGCAGGCGGGGAGAGGTAGAGGGAGAGGGAGAAGAGGCTCCCTGCTGAACAGGGAGCCTGACTCGTGGGGCTGGATCGTGACCAGAGCCGAAGGTGGACACTTAACTGACTGAGCTACCCAGGCACCCCATAATTGCAATTATTAACAGAAAACAGTGTACACTACTCAGGAGAATTTTGGATAAGCAGGAAAAGAGAGTAATGACAAGATAGTTTGAAGGATGCACAGGGTCAAAAAAGTGTTATTTCTTAGTTTTAAAAGGATGGGAGATTTCACTGCTCACAGACTTTGCTTACAGGAATGAGTAGAGAGGAAGAATCAGTAGAGAGGAGAATGTTGAAAGTTCAGATGAAAGGGGATAATGGGAGTAAATTAATGGAGTGAAATTGAAAGGAAGTGGAAGGGCATTGTGGGATAGGTAGAGAAGTTGGTCTTGGAGAGAATCCAAGCCATGTCTTGAAGAGAGGGAGGGAGGGAGGAAGCAGGGATATGTGTGTGTGTAGATGCATTGAAAGCATAGGGTAAAATATAAAGTTCAACAAAAATAGTAAGTGACTGTAAGAGACTTTTGGGGATTTCAGTGGAGAAATCTGCAAAACATCTGGCCATTTGTGTCTGGAACACAGGAGACAAGTCTTTCTTGGTTGTCATAGAGAAAGGAGTCATCTCTGAACACTCCACAGGAACAGGTATTTTTTCTTTTTTTTTTTTTTTTCTTTCTCACTGATAGCTCCCTAGAGCCTGGATTACTGTCTGGAACAGTGTAGTTGTTCAACAAACATTTGCTCTAAATAAATAAATAAATAAATAAAAGGGATCATGTAGGAAGATATTGTAGTGTGAGGAAAAGGCTAAGGCCAGAAGCTTGGGGAACACCAGGTGGGTAGGGCAAGTAAGGCTTACAGTGGAGATTGGGGAGTAACAGGAGAAGGGAAAGAGGCGATCCAAGAGAACAGATGCCTCATAAAGAATTTCAGGAAAGGAGCAGTCAGTAAGAGGCAAATGCTGGGAGACCTTCTGTTAGTTTTTCTATGCTGTTTAACCAATTACCACAAACTTTATGGCTTAAAAGAAGACCCATTTATTGATTCGCAGTTCTGTGGGTCAGAAATCCAGTCATGGCATCTGAGTTTTTTGCTCAGGGTCTTGTGAGACTAAAGTCAAGGTGTTGGCTGGGCTGTGTTTTCATCTGGAGCTTGGGGTTTTCTTCAAGCTCATGTGGTTGTGGTAGAATTCATTCTTTGCAGTTGTAGGATTGAGGTCCTCATTTTGTTGCTGGCTGTCAGCTGGGGACCACTTGTAGCTTTCAGAGGCCACCAAAATACCTGGCTACGTAGCTGCCTCCAGTCAACATCCTCACACTGAATCTCTCTCATTCTTTGAATCTCTGCCTTCAGGAAGAGACCAGTCTCTTTTAAGGGGTTACCTGGTCATGTCACATACACTCAGAGTAATCTTAATGAGATTTCACAGATGAATGTAACTAAGTTCACATCATAGAGATCATATGCTTTACTCAGTAAGAATCTTAGAACTTTTTGCTCATATTTAGAAACAGTTCTAATAAACTTACTTTCATGATTTCTGAAAGTACCATAGATTAGAAACAGCAAATGGTAGATAGCAAGTGCAGACGTGGCGTAGGTGGAGTGTAGTCAGGCATCGTCGATAGCAGAAGTAATAACCCATATTTTAGTTAAGACTTTATTTGAGAGAGAAAGAGATAGCAAGAGAGAGCAGAGCAGGAGGGAGGGGTAGAGAGAGAAACAGGCTCTTCATTGAGCAGGGAGCCCAACGTGGGGCACTATGTAGGGACCCTGGGATCATGACCTGAGCTGAAGGGAGACGCTTAACCGACTGAGCCACCCAGGCACTCTGTAATAACCCATATTTTAACACCAAGGGAGGAATCTGGAAAAAAAAGTACAAAATATGGATGGAAGAAATTCCAAAACTGAGTCTTATAGCCTTAACTCAGCAAGATAAAGGCAAATTACATTCATTTTGAACTCTATAAGAAGACAGAAATGCATAATTTATTTTGTGAGGGTAACCCTTTTTTAAAGATATAGCCAAATGAGACATCTCATTAATGCTAATTTAGTTCCAAGGTAAATCATTCTTTTAAAAATTCTGAATTTTTACTCAAGTTTTAAGATACTATAATTAGCCACTTGATTTTTTTATACCTTTAAAGCCTCACGAGAATTTGTAGACTTGAAAATGTATAATTCTTAGAGCAGTGAAGCTGATTTTTAAAAATTCCAGTTATTAATTCTTTTGTTCTATAAATTACCTTGTTGCTGCCCAGTCAGTGTAGGGAAGGGAAGAAATGATTTGATTTAGATTACATTATAGATTTGCCCACTCCAAACTTTGGCTTTCTAATATAAAATGAGGATAACAGGACCTGCTGTATAGACAATTAAATCCACAGAACAATGCATGTACATACAGAGCACAGTTAGTGCTCAGTAAATGTTAGCTACCCTCAGTGTTAAAGCCATTTCCTAAGAAGGTCAATATTCTTGTTTCAGCAGAGAATTAGAGTGGTATATTATGTCTGTCTTCTTTGACATAGCCCTTAAAACTTAGCAATAGTGGAATTACTCTTACTTTTCTTCATGTGTTGGACAATATTTTACACAAAAATAATTTGGCTTTTCACTGAACTACTTTGAGATTTAATAAATTTATAAGCCACTGAATGAGGCATTTCTGAAATATGGATCCAGACTTTCCTGTGTCTATATTCAAAACCCTCTCCCCTATCTTAGTGTTTTATTTTTAATAAAAAAATAGATCATTTTATCTGCCATTAAAATTTTGTCATTTTCAATCATGTCTGACCTTTCACCATTCCACCGTAATGGCTCTGTGTGTGTGCATGCATGTGTCTTCATATTACCAGCATTCCTCAGTCTTATAATTATTATTAATTAAGTAGTACTGCTCCATTTCTGTTTTTATTATATTTCTTGAGATGTGGTATTGAAAATAGTGCATCATTTTTTTAGGTGTAAATGAACCACAGTTTTATACTTAATGTCATAAATTTGAATGTAATAACTGTTGCAGTGTAAAAATTCCGCTTTAGTGTAATTACCACCCCCCCCCACGCCTTAAATTTTTGAATGACTGACCAATACCCTGCATTTGGATGACTTTCTGGAGGAAATGTAGGCAATGCATTATAGTGGAAAGGACAGTAAGGGAAGAGGTAGCTTTGTCATCATATGTGTGTCATGGGGCAAGTCATTTCACCTCCTCTGACCTCCATTTTCTCATTTCTTAGAAAGTGAAAAGGTTGAAATAGAAAATCTCTTAGCTCAGAAGGTTCCTTGTGCCACTGATTCTATATGAAATAGTTTTGTTATATAACTGCTTTTGGGGAAAAATGTGATAGAATAAAGACTACAGTCCAGTAATTTTTATACTTATTTTCACTGTTGATCTTTTTAATATATGCCTATCTGCATAAACTTTTATTGATCAACTTATTTTTTGTCCTGGGAGTTAGTTGACTTTGAAATTTCTTCTTTATTTGCTGGCACCTTATTATCAGGAACAAAATTGGGCCCCAAAATATCAAAAGGAACTTCAAACCACATGTGCTAATTAGTGTGAAAGTAGATGCTAGCAAAGCAAATGAAAAAGTTAGCATTTCGCTACTGCACTGTAGGTGAATGAAAACCCAGAGAGAGAAAATCTTGGGACCTCAGTAACGCTGAGCTGTGAATATTGCTGTATAGTTTCTGGAATTATTAGGGCTCCTGCTGAGAAAAACTGTCTTTGGGACTGCAGTGATACCTCTGACAGATTTTGGGGCATGGTGTTGTTCTAATCGGAGATGTTTCTAAAATCTGCAGTGGGAAATGAAAAAGAAAAAAGTGCATATATGCACATTTTAATCTTATTGTATGAGAGTTTATAAGAATAATGCAATTTTTGACCAGTTTCCCTGATTAAGGGTCATTTTTATTTTTGGTTTGTTTAGAGTAGCTGATGATTACCTTACAAAGTAAATATCTGTTGTTTCTTTGTCAGCTATGTATTAGTTGCCTAACAAATTGCCACAGACTTGGTGGCTTCAAAACAATGTAAATTTATTCTCTCACAGTTCTGGAGGCCGGAAGTTCAAAGTCAGGGTGTCTGCAGAATTGGTTTCTTCTGGAGACTCTGAGTGAGAACCATTCCATGCCTCCTTCCCAGCTTCTTGTGGCCACTGGCCATCCTGGGTGTTGGTGTGTAGACACATCACTCCGGTCTCTGTTTCCTACCTCACATCACTTTCTCTTGAGTGTTTTTTCCTCTTCTAAGTCTTCTTTATAAGGATATTTGTCATGGATTTAGGACCCACCTGGGTAATCCAGGATGATCTCACTTTGAGATTCTTAATTTAGTTGTGTCTGCAAAATCGCTTTTTCTAAGTAAGATCACATTTACATATCTTTTGGGGGGCCCCAATCTATTACAGTTAGTGTGTGTCTTCTCTTTAATCATCAAGAAAGTTTTCAGAAGTTAAAGCTTTGGTTGTGGGTGAGACCTTTAACTTTGAGAGAAGCTAGTTCTTTTGGCTGTTCATTCAAATATGTTTTTATTAGCTACTCTATGAGCCCCAGAAATATTAAGTGAATTTGCCCAAGGTCATGTGGTCAAGCAGCTGAAATTTAAATTCAGCTCTGATACCGTATTTTTGCTCTTAACCACTATGCTATCTTGCCTTCCTGGAATAGCTTTTGCCAGCCCCTCATCTCATACCTCTCAAGTACTCTTTCCCAAATCCCTCAAAAAGAAATGTTGTTTAAATTTTGGTCAATAAATGTCTGCTTAATTGCTACAAAGATACAATAAATAGAGGACTTTCTGGGCTCATAATGTAGATGGAAACACTTGATTCTAGTCCTGGCTTTGACCTAACTCAGAGTTGGATCACAAACCTCTCTGAGCTTCTGATAAAACAAGATTATTTTTCTAGAATCTTCCAGCTCTAAAATGTTATGACTGTTTTTTAAAACAGATTTTTCTGATTCTAGAGGTAGAATGTCTTTGTATATTATAATACTTACTTCTATGAAATAGAACTTTTCCTGTATTTTGATTATGATGGCGGCAGCAGTGTATTTTGAGAGGATTTACTAGTTATTGGTGTCAGGAGCTTTGTTAAGTCCTTTCCATGCTATATTAAATCCTTTTAGCTGACTTACTGGGTAGAACTATTACTATTCCTAATAGACAGTACTATTATTATTCCCAATTTATAGAGAAGGAAATCAGTGTACAGAGAGCTAGGCACCTTGTCCTAAGTGATAGAGATTGGAAGTGGTAGGGCTAGGATTTGAACTCTCTCAGTCTGACTCCATTATCTATCCTCCTGATGATTGCTTATAAAGCTTCTGTTGTATAGTTTCTATAATTTAAGTGATATAATATAACAGCAGTTGAAAAACTTTTACCCATGGGCCAAATCTGGCCAACTGCCTATTTTTTTATGGCCTACAAACTAAGAATTGTTTTTACATTTTTAAGTAATTGAAAAAAAAAACAAAAAGACTATATTTTGTGACATACAAAAATTATGTGCAATTGAGATTTCAACATCCATAAATACAGTTTTATTGGAACATAGCCATGCTCATTTGTTGATGTATTGTCTCTGGCTGCTTTCATGCTACAATGCTATATGGGCAGAGTTGAGTAGTGGTGACAGAGACCATATGACCTAAATATTTCCTATCTAGCTCTTTACAGAAAAAAAAAATGTACCAACAAATGTAATATTGCTGGTTATTTATTTGTTATTTTTGTCTTTGTGTTGTTCTTATAAAAAAGACATTAAAGGGAACTTCTTTTTATTTTACACAGTATCTTTTTTAAAAGGCATGTTTTAAATAAAGTTTTAGATTATTTCAAATTTATTTTTTTGTGTGTGGCTACACACTCCTGTCTTTTTAAAAGAGTTTTGGAGATATAATTGACATATAACATTATATAAATTTCTTTTTAATACTGCATGACAAAATAAACATTTGTCAGTAACTCAAGGAATGATAAAAATATTTAGGAAATTTTTTAATTGAAGATTGTGTAGGAAAAATACATGTGTAGGCATATTACTAATAGTTTATAAATTTTCATAGACTGTTATATCAACTTCATAACACAGTGTCCAAAAGTATATTAAATGTCTTCTGCGTTCGAGATAACTTTACATACAGTACAATATCCTTTGTTTCTTTTGATGACTCATATTTAATGATTTACATTTGAGATTCACATTCTTCATTGATATACTCAGTTTATCCTTAGTGGGAACAAAGTGAAACTGTTGTTTAAGTGAAAAAATTATTATTAATTGCTGAATGTAATAACTGTATTTAAATTAATAAATCCAGTTAGCTAATCACAAATAGCCATTCAACACAGATTTCCCATTTAAATCTGCCTCAGATGTCTTTTTAAGAAAACCACATGTTATATTTCTGGTGAAATGAAACTCTTGCATTAATCTACCAAATGATTCTAATGAACTGGGGCATGCCTGTTGAAGGCAGAATTAATTATGAAATTGTAATAGATCTCATGTAGACTAACCAGATGAGTTGTTAATCTTTGTACTTGTACATTTTTTTTCCTTGTCCTGGTTTATGTAAGCATTATTTACATAAAAACAAAACTGGTTAAGAAAGCATTTTCTTTTCTATCTTAATTAAGCATTCTGATTAGGAATAGCCATTTCATAATACCCAATGAATTGAAGTCCAAATGATTCATATTATATCTGCATGGCTTGTATTTTGCTTCATTTTTTCATATCTCCTTAACATGAATTTTTAACACGATGAGTTCTTGTTAATTTTTTTAGACCTCATGTTATCTAAATAACATTGCTTTCTGTTAAGGTTAAGGGAATGTAAGGATAAGCTGTAGAATCAGAGTTATTTCCAGCTGATTTGAATGTGGTTTCTTAAAAATATAAGTTTTATTTAAACTTATTTTTTCAAGAGTCTTTACCAGTCCAATGATTCAGTATGCTTGAGTACTTTGTTGGTTGAATTGCTTTGCTAAGAATTCATTGGCTGATACAGTTTTTATTATACTTTTAATTTGTCCACTCTTGTGTAAAGGCTTTAAAATAATGAAAAGTATGTATAATGGGCCAGTCAGCATTTAATTTATGTATCTTTATTTAAAAGTAAACTTTTCCAGTATTATGGTGTTTTTGTAATTCAAATAAAAGAACTTCTGAAGAATAATGTTTACAAGTAAATGTAAGTAAATGGTAGGACAAGTATCTGTTTATATTAAATTGTAAAGACCCAGTTAAAATACTTTGTTCTGATATGGAGATTATTACTCTATGTAATAGCTCCAGAACTTTCTATCTCAGTGTCAGACATTTAGAAAATGTTATTTCAATGAAAGATGTTAGAGACAACTTCTCATGTTACTTTTGCAAAACAATAACATAGTTATTAGTTTATATCAGTGCATTAAGATACCGTAAAATACTAGTTTTAATTGAAGCCAGAGATGGGATGACTTCGAGTCAGAATAGTGGATATGAATTTTCTTAAGTCAGAAAAAGAAAATACGGCTTTTCATAAGTCAGCAAAAGAACTTAGGTATATTGAATTTTATATTAGGAATTTGGACAAGCTAAGGGGAAGAAAGTTAAAATATCTGTTTGAGTTAAAACTTCTCATCCAGAGAGAGATGGGAAATTGAAGATGGCCAAGGAAAAGAATTTAGAAGAGTTATGGATAACTAGAGCTAGGTTTAAAGTAGATTCAGAACTTGATTATCCACTTTCTAAGTTTTTTATGGGATCATCTCTCACTGTCACATAACTAAATATCGTGGTGCTAAATGGAGATTATCCTGTAAGATTCCATAGAAATACATCATTAAACTTGAGAATATCTGTAGGTTTGTGGACCATCTTTAAATACTTGTAGGGTCCATTATCCATGCCTGTATCTTGCTTTGACCACTTAATAACTGTGCTTCAGTGTCCTCATCTGTAGAAAAGAGAAAATAGTAGTACCTACCGCATATATTGTTGTGAGGATAACATGAGTTAATATATGTAAAGGTCTTTAAAAAGTTTGTTACACAGTAAGTATTAACTCCGATTATTTTTATCTTCTTCGTCATCACCCCCATCATTATTTTCCCATTTAAATATTCATTATTCATTTTCCAATGATTATATTTAAGATTTGTCTTAATTTGTTTATAATTTCTGTTTCAAAGACTCTAAATTTAAAAAATATATTCATGTAGGGGCGCCTGGGTGGCTCAGTGGGTTAAGCATCTGACTTCGGCTCAGGTCGTGATCTCAGGGTCCTGGAATCGAACCCCACAGCTGGGCTCTCTGCTCAGCAGGGAGTCTGCTTCTCCCTCTGCCCCTTCCCCACTCATGCAGGCTTGCTCTCTCTCTGTCTCTCAAATAAATAAAATCTTAAAAAAAATAAAAAATATATTCATGTAAAACAGTCAAACATTTATTTTGCCTTTTCTATATGAACTATATTACCAGGTAATTATTACTGATTAGTCAAATAATAGATGAGGGAAAGCATCTTTTTATGGAAATATTCCAACTAATAAATGGAAAAGAAATGGTAGGATTTGAAAGAATATCACTATTTTACAATATACAATGAATTAGTGATTAGTGGATCTAGACATTAAGCATCAATAGCTACAGAGATAACAAAAAGAGAAACAACCAGACATTATTTAATCTCCTGATATATGCCACCATGATCTCACTAAAAGTACTGAATCTGAGTCTGACCTAGTCTCTGAATATTTTTTTGTTTTATTTTCTAGATTTATTTTTTATAATGAAAAAGGCTGAGATAATTAAAATACCCTAATTAGAGTATTTGGTAGTTGTTCTCTGCTGTATCCACCAAATCTAACTTATGGGGAATTTATTCATTGATTCACCAAACTTTGTGTATATGTGTGTTGTATGTGTGTGTACATGTGTGTTTATGTACTATAAGACAGGCACCGTTCTGGCTATCTATTGCTGTGTAACAGATCACTACAAAACTTAGAGACACCTAAAATAATAATAATCATTTAATTTGCTCATGAATCTCCATTTGGGAAGAATTCCATGCAGAAGGCATATCCAGCCCCCTGTGTTGTCAACCGGAACATTTGGACTAGAGGCCTTAGGATCTACTTCCAATATGGTTCACCCACATGACTGGCAGTTTGGATGCCGGTGGCTAGGAGCCCAGCAAAGCTCTGTTCATCTCCTTGTGGCATCTGTCCATGAATTGCTTGAGCTTCCTTATGGCTGGGGTGTCTGGGTTTAAGAATGTGTCCCAAGAGAACCAGGAGGAAGCTGTTTTTATGACCTAGCTTTGGAAGTCATGTAATGTCACTTCTACCACAGTCACATGACTGCCCAAATTCAAGTGTAGGGAACACAGCCCCCACTTCTCAATGGTAGGAGTGTCAGAGTCTATTGTAAGAACATGTGTGATGGAAATATTGTTGTGGCCACTTTAGAAACTGCAGTATGCCATCTGTACTGTCTTAGTTTTGTATACAAAGCCAAATGAGATAAAGTCCTACCCTGAAGGAGCTCACAGTTTAGTGAAAGACAAGCTAAGAGATAATTAAAACGAGAGTGTGATGAGTTCTGTAAGAGTAAATGCTAGGTGTATCAGAGTACATAAGAAGGGTGCTATAGATTTAGAGTGCCTGATCTCAGGGTAGGATTTTGGGTGTCTGCTTTGGGTCTTAAAGGTGGGTAAGAGGTGTCCAGCCACACACCTCCGACCACTATGACCAAAAAAAAAAAAAAAAGAAAGAAAGTGAAATAGTATTTCAGCAAAGGGAAGAAGCATCATATATTGATCAGGAAAGTGAAAATATTGTGCATTCTAAATCTTCAGTATTTAAATATATGACTAGATTATAGGCATGGAAGGTAAAATGGTGAGAGAGGGGATTGAACTAAGTATGTAGGGGCTATATTATGGAAAAACCTTTGTGTGTGAATTGGGATTTTTTGGGTGAACTCAATGGGGGAGCCATTCAAAGATGTTAAGCAACAGAGTAAAAGGATCTTGTTTACCTTTCTACAAAGAGCTCTGTGGGGGCTATGTAGGGCACAGTGGCAAAGAGCAATCCAAGGGGATTGCTGATGCCTGAGCTAGTCATGCCAGGGGGTACCAAAATAGGGGAATGGTTTTAGAGTTACTTTACAATACAAATCTTTGGTGACTGAGTGGATATGGATATGAGGGAGAAGAAATATTAAGACTGACCTTCAGATTTCTGCACTGGGAATTTTGTATTTGTACTGCTTACAAAAGTAAAAATCATAGGCCAAAGGGGCTTATGCACCCCAATGTTTATAGCAGCAATGTCCACAATGGCCAAACTATGGAAAGAGCCAAGATGTCCATTAATAGATGAATGGATAAAGAAGATGTGGTATATATGTACAATGGAATATTATGCAGCCATCAAAAAACCCCCACGAAAT
>NC_138375.1:63634697-63651470 GCF_054177405.1 Leptonychotes weddellii | reverse complement strand
AGTGCTGTGAATTGTGCAAGACTGTTGAATCACAGACCTGTACCTCTGAAACAAATAATACATTATATGTTAAGAAAAAAAAAAAAGCAGCAGCAGCAGCTAGTAGGAAGGGAAAAATGAAGGGGGGGAATCGGAGGGGGAGACTAACCATGAGAGACTATGGACTCTGAGAAACAAACTGAGGGTTCTAGAGGGGAGGGAGGTGGGAATGGGTTAGCCTGGTGATGGGTATTAAAGAGGGCACGTATTGAATGGAGCACTGGGTGTTATACGCAAACAATGAACCATGGAACACTACATCAAAAACTAATGATGTGATGTATGGTGATTAACATAACATAATAAAATTAAATTAAAAAAAAAAAGTAAGGATCATAAGAATAGAAGTAGACTAGATGTGGGGAAGGATGATGAGTCCTAGTTGGAGGTCTGGCTCTGAGATGTAGCTTTTGGGAATGATCATCAAGTAGATGGTAATTGAAGTGATGGAGATAAATATGTTCACGTAGGGAGAAAGAAGAGAGAGGGCCAAGGATAGGAATATTGAGTCATCAGCATTTACGAGGCAGGCAATGAAAGAGGATGTTGTTAAAGAGAATGAGGTAGAGCAGTTAGATAGGAGAAAAACCAAGGGACAGTGATGTCACTGAAGGTTGGGAAAAGAGGGAAGGAGCCAACAGGAAAATGTTCTGGGGAAAAAGCCAAATAAAGTACTTAAAAAGTTTAGTGATGTTGAGGTTATATGGGGTATGGCAGGTGGAGCCAGTGAGGTGAGAAGCAAGTGGATAATAAGGAATAAGCTGACATGGTTATATAATTGTTTTTTTACTTTTTCTCTAGTAGCACTTTGAGGTAGCTAAATTTTGGAGGGAAGGGAAAGTTAGAATAATGATCAATGGGTAGAGAGAGTTAAATAAGATTTTAAGTTTAGTTTGACTTTTTTTTTTAATAGTATGGGAGGCAAAGAACCAGTAAAAAGCAGGGGTAGCCTCCAGAAGAGTGAGGACTCCCTGGTAGACCCCAGTTCTTTCCCCTAATAGGAAAAGAGCAGAGTGGGCCAGAGAACATTGTCTGGAGGATGGAGGCCCCTCACCCAGGCAGGTGGGGTGGGGGTTACATTTGTCAGTTGGAGGATGAGGAAGGAACAGAAAGCCCAAGGAATTCTCACCTGATCATTTCTATTTTCTGTGAGGAGAGGTGAGGCCATTAGTAGGGAACAAAGATGGTGATGGAACAGGTGCTTAGAAAAAGGATAAAGTTTTGGGGGAAAATTGTTGCTCATGAGAAAAGTTCACAGCCTGTGGAGTGAGTAAAAGATTGTATTTGCCGTAATAATTTTTCAGTCTGAAAGGGCTTGTCTTGACTGTCCTTAATTCAGGAGATTATTTCAGTTGCTGAATTATTTCGATTTTAGAACTCTGTGTGAAAAATAAAGACTAATTTAGTTGGACTACTATGCCAGTGTTGAGATTGATCATTGGAGGTGCTGGCCTTTCACCCACTGACAGAGTATGCCCTAATTGTGTGCTGTTCTCGTATAATTTTCCTCAGTTAACTGCTTTATTTTATCAGATGAAGCAGAAGAAGTAGGCTAGAGTGCTTTTTGATAATGCTTTTATATTGCATCTGGTGTATGTTTGTTTTTGTTTTGTTTAGTTTCTTAATGAGAAGGAAATTACAGATTCCTTTCTTTAAAAATTTTTTTTTGGTGAGATGACCTTTTTTCTTTATTCTTTGTCTAGAATTATTGTTTAATTAAGATTCATCCTTTACTGAATTGTTGTTTCTCTTGGTATTATTTCAAATGGAAATATCATATCTCTGTCAGTGAATTACGTAGATATTTTACTACAGTTTGAGTAGTAGTAATAAAAGATCAGGATTTTACTTGGAATAAAGTATAGCTATGCAAAGGTGTTCTGGTTAGAAAAAATACAAATAATGCAAAAATAATACAGTTTATAATTTCAGTGACAGACTAAGGCTAAGGAAATCATTGATACTTTTTCCTTACACTGAAAGTTAGAAAAAGTAATGCCTCTTCTTTCAGCATCACATCAGTTAGCAATAAAGTTCTTTACATTCTTTGCATTTTAAATGCTAATTGTGAGTTTATCAGGAGTTAAGGAGGTTTAAAATACTCCCTGAGGAATGAATTTTGACTTCTGAAAAGCTCTGGTTGATTATGGCTAAATGGTATTTTGGGGCTTTGGAAGAATTTTTGCAGGGTCTAAAGCCATGAAAATATATATTAGAATCAAATGCCCTACCCCTGTAGAATTTTATTCAAATTCCCTTGGATATTAAAAAAAATATCTGCTGAGCTTGCTGTGGACTTTTGGGCATAGCAGCTGGTGTTAAATAGGCCTAGATTGGCTCTGAGCAACTTTCTCTTTTTCTTACCCATCCTAGAAATTGTGAATCCATCTGATTACGACAAGACGTTACAAATATTTGTAGCAGCTTTTCTCCTCCTTTACAGGAAAGTTTCTTCTCCCTAACCTTTTCTGAATCTCAGATAAAACACATTGCAGCTGCTCATAATGTTTGGCAAGGAGAGAATATTTACAGTATAGATCTTGAAATAGAGCTAGCCTGACAAAGGACTGAAGATAGTGAAGAACAATTATGGTTCCTTTAAAAGTTAAACTGTATAAGATATGTAGATCATGTGAGCATAGGGAAATTTAATCAAGACATGTACAAGAATATATACTCCCTCTGGCCTTTAATAAAATGGAGCCTCTCCATACTCAGTGCTGCCCCTTCTAATTCAACAAATCAGTTTTTTACTTTAATTACATCTTGAGTCAGAAAATAAATAATCAGAACCAAAAAGAATGTTGTGGGGTGGAAAACTCGTCAGGAATAAAAATTTAAGTACCATTCATAACTTCTCAGACATTTTATTAGAATCTTCAGAAGCTTTTGCTGCTCTAAATGAGTTAGCCACAGGAAACCTTTCTAGAGAGGCCTTATTTGGAAGTTTAGTGAGCTCTGTAGTCAGAGCTATATAGAACCTTTGCCTCAAGCTGATGGGTGAAAATGAGATTTGTTATTTTTTCTATGAGCATTTCCAATAGATACAGATTGCAGTATTCTTTTCTGTAAGGACAGGGATGGCCAAGGCTAGTTATGAAATTGCTGGGGAATTCAGTAGGAGCAAAGGGATTTGGTGAATGTTCAAGTTATCAGTCTTTAAACTTTTTCTTCAATGTAATGATTCTTATAAAAATACCATTTTAAATAATAATGGCCATTGTTGTACCTTTAATAATTTTGTGAAAATGTGGTGAATACCCATTTTTAATTTTCGGATGAAAAATTGTGGTTTAATGCTGACACTGATCAAAGATATTCTTGATTTCAAGTCTGATATTTGGAGTTATGCCTGACTGCTCTAGGCCAGTAGTTTAGTAAGCTGTTCATTTTTGTCGACTCTACACTACTTATTGCCTATTGATGAAATAGTTAATGAACTTCTGAATATACCAGTACATCCAGGGGGTGCTTTATTAACTTAAGCAGATTGGAGCCTATTATAGAAGGAATAGAGACCTGGTCTTGAGATTTCTAGCATTCATATTGATAAAAGGTTAAGTCCTGGAAATAGTATTTAACTTTAATTGGCAAATTTTGATTAAATAATACATTTTTATTTCTGGATACATATTATGCCATTCCTGAACATGTTTTTAATAAGCTAAGTGCTCTTTGTACCAAAATTTTGAACTATTTAATCAAAATCATTGATAAATGGCCAGAGGGAGTATATATTCTTATGCATGTCTTGATTAAATTTCTCTATGCTCACATGACCTACATATCTTACAAAGTATAACTTTTATAGAAACCATAATTGTTCTTCACTATCTTCAGTCCTTTGTCAGGCTAGCTCTCCTATTTCAAGAATCAATCTTTTTGAAAAATGCTAGAGGAAAAAATATTTTAACTCCCAAGATATTCTTCTGTTGTTTTTGAGGGTTTCCCAGATTTAAATAAAGGTAACTGCAGATTTCCTAAAGTCAATATGAGTTAGAATGTTATGTGTAATTGGAATGACTGGTTAAATTTGAGTCTGTCAGTTTTGTTTGTTTCATAAGAGTCCTTTGAGATTCTTTAGTACAAAAGAGTAGTTCAAATATATGTACCCTTTTATTTATTTATTACATGATGTCTGATAGCTACTGTCTATTGCTTCAATATGTCATTAATATGTAGCACTTATTTGGGGTGCCTGGGCGGTTCTGTTGGTTAAGTGTCTGACTCTTGATATCGGCTCATGTCGTGATCTCATGGTCATGGGATTGAGCCCCAGGTCAGGCTCCACACTCAGTGGGGAGTCTGCTTGAGATTCTTTCTCTCCTCTCCTTCTGGCCGCTCCCATCCCCGCCCCACTCGTGCTCTCTCTTTCTCTTTCTAAATTAAATAAATCTTAAAAAATATGTAGCATTTACTTAATGTTTGGATAATTTGAATAGAAAACTGATAAAGCTCTCTGACCTCTTGGAATATACATTGTGAGTGTGAGTTTGGGCTTCCAGATATTTGGTTTGTATAACAGGATGATTAGTACCATTCACTGAAATGAAAAACTCCCAAAAAAGGGTTGTTTGGGAGTTAGCAGTTCAGTATGAAATATGTTGACTTTTTCTGTAGTAGAGAAGTCACATGGATGTTTTGATATGTACATGTTTATAACTCAATGGTAAAGTCTGATTTGGAGATTTAAATTCTGAGTGGGCTTGGCTTAGGTGGTGACTGAAGTTGGGACATGTAAAATGTTACCCAGGGAGGAAAGATGGAGTGAGGAAAGAGGAGACCTGAGCCAGTGGATCTTAGAAGCACATGACCATGTTATGCCTGTTGGGGGAGAGTGGGTCAGGGCAATAAATGTTTCATGTAGGAGTATATGGTCAATAGAGGGGAATTCTCCCAAGAGGTCAAGTACAATAAGTAAGAAATGTCTCTATTGGATTAGTAAAATGGAGTTTGTTGGTTAATTAAAAACATCTGCTTTGCTTGAGTGATGAGATGAAAGCCAAATGGGAGCAGATTGAGTAATGAGTAGGAGGAGAGGAAAGTGGAGACAGGAAGCATAGATAATTCTTTTAGGAATTTTGTTTTTGGAGAATAAGCAGGAGCAGGAGGAAGTTATGTGGTGAAGGGAGAGGTCCATCCCTTCCTCTCTTCATTCCTCCCTCCCTATCCTTCTCCAACCTTTCTCTCTTACTACTTCTCCTGTTTTTCCCTATAAGAGCAACTTAAACATGTATAAAAGTTGATGGTATAGGAAAAACAAGTTTTCAAAGAGAGATCTATTAAGTACTTATAATACGGTTTAAGGTTCTTGGGCGAGCAGGAAGGGATGCGATACAAAGTACTAGTAGAGAGGTCACCATTAGATGGGAGACAGCTACATATTTCCAAATGGAGAAACAAATTAGAAGGGAAGAGAAGTAATAGGTTTTTAGGTTTGAAAGGGCAAGATGAAAGGGTTCCTTCCTTGTAGTTTCTCTGTACAGGAGGGGGTAGAATGAGGCAGTTTTAGGCACAAGAAAAGTGGGAAATGTTTGAAATGGTTGACAGTAATTGGGACAGTACAAAGTGAGTTGGCCAGAGAAATGTAGAAGTATTGTCAGATATTTGGGGCCCATTTGAAGTTAAGAATCATGTGATTCTCTCTAGCAGTGATGAATTGCTTGAGTGTATGCTCAGAGAGAGCAGATAGTTGGATCTATCCAAGTATCCAGGGTTGGGGTTTGCTACATGGGTGCAACTAAGAAGTAGGATAGCAAGGGAGTTTAGAATATTGGCAAGAACATCATTGGAATGATATATTATGGCATCTGTTAGATAAAGAGAGAAGAGAAGAGAAGGTGATCAATTAGGCGAAATGAGGAGACTCAAAGCCTTAGAGTCCAGTGAAGTTGAAAATAATTATAGTGGTACTGGTTGAAAGCAAACTGATGGGATAAGAGATTGTGACCACAAAGAGAGGAGCTTTAATTAATTTGGAGCTGTTACATGTGATGATAATATCCAAGAAGAAACCATGACTGATGTAAAGTAGAAGAGAATGTTTCCCCTTCCAAGCCCACACAGAATGGAAGTTTTGTGACATTTCTTAAGTGAATCTTGCAGAATAATATTTTCTCCCCCCAAAAAAAGTACATGTACTAATGTGTGTTATTAAGGCTCTGAAACATACCGCATTTAAGAAACCTGCTTGGGGCGCCTGGGTGGCTCTGTTGTTAAGTGTCTGCCTTCAGCTCAGGTCATGATCCTGGGTCCTGGGATTGAGCCTTGCCTCAGGATCCCTGCTCTGCAGAGAGCCTGCTTCTCCCTCTCCCTCTGCCCTGCTGCTCCCCCTGCTTGTGCTTGCTCTCTCTGTCAAATAAATAAATAAAGTCTTTAAAAAAAAAAAAGAAACCTCTTAAATTTAATTAATAGGGCAGTTCTAAAATCTATGGGACTGCTGAACCTTTTGTGGTATAACATCTGTTTATCATCCAAACTAGGGTTTTTCCAAACATATTGAGCAATTATTTTGTATGTCATGTGCTGAAACTGTTTTGTTTTGTTTTTAAAGATTTATTTATTTATTTGAGAGAGAGAGAGCATGCACAGGGGGAAGAGCAAGAGGAGAGGGAGCAGACTCCTGCTGAGTGGGGAGCCAGACATGGGGCTCAGTCCCAGGACTCTGAGATCTTTACCTAAGCGGAAATCAAGAGTTGGCTGCCTAACCAATTGAGCCACCCAGGCACCCCAAAACTGTTAAATTAATAGGAATAAGTAAAAGTAATTATCACAACATAATACGACACAACACAATATGTGTTCTCTTACAAAAAAGTTTTCTGTTTATATTAATGTATTTCAATATTAGAAGATTTGTTTTCCTGTTAAATGTAAATATATGTCCAGAACAAACTCATGTAAATGTATTATTTTGTTAGTGAAAATTGTGACTCTTATAATTGCTTATTGGAAATCTTCAATTACTAGTGGATAGTCTAGGAAACTCTGCTATATTAGTTCCATGTATCAGTAGAGATAAAGTACATAAATGAGTTTATTTACTCACGTAACTAGATCTGTCCAGAGATTTAAACCATGTCATCAAGAATTGTCTGTCATCATTTCTCAGCTCTGCCCTCTGTTGAATTGACTTTATTCTCAGGCAGCCAGCCCCAGTAGTCCCATAGTATGGCAGCTTCTCTCGGAAGGGTGAGGGTGAGACCAAATTTCATGGCTGCTTTGCATAAGTAGTCTCAAAGATATTTGGCACTCAGCCTGGACCTTGAGCATGAATATTGTTATCTTTTCCTTGATCCTTATTGCCTCCTGATCTGAATATGTATAGGACTGTTCCCACAGGGCCAAATCATAACTTTCATTGTTCCTTCTAAGAATGTTATTAGATTGGGATTACTTACCAAAGTCTGTGAGAAATAATATTTGATTATTGTTTTAATGACTTATTATTAGCGTAAAAAGTGTCCCAGTAACACCTTTTACTGTAGTTCGCCTTTCTGTTGGAGGTCAAATTCTGAGGACACCTCAGGCAGAATGTGACTGAACACTCAAACGGAAGTAACTCTGGTGACCAGCCTGCTACATGGAACTCTTCTGTGGGAGTTTTGCCAGTGATCAGTGCAATGAAATGACTGGGGAGCTGGACGATGGTTACAGAAATTTTGAGATGAAGGTTTTATCTAGTCTGGTGTCCTTCTGTGTACTGATGGAGAAACTGAGAGCCAAGCTAGTGAAGTAATTTGCTCAGAATCATTCTCGTTATGCCTTCTGACATCAAGAACCTTATTTTTTCTTAGTGCCTCCTTTAAGAGCCTTGCTCTAAGAACCATTATGTGCTTTCTGGTTAAAGTAACTTACTCCGCTATCTAATTATGCTGTCATTTGGAAGAGCTGCTGATTTTTGTCACTTAGTCCAGTCAGCAAAGCTTTGATTCCTGCCTTTTATATCTTTGCCTGTGCTTCAGTGAGCAGAGGGTAGAGGTGACCTGATAGTCTCTTTTACTGCAATTTGGGAGTTTTAGTGAAGAGTAATTAAAAAGCCTGATAGGTATGGTTTTACTTGAACTGTAAGTAGTTTAGGTATTATTTCTTAGAGTTCTTTTTTATAAATTGATAATAAAACTTTTAATTACTATGAAGCAGTTTCATATATATTATGAAACATCTCCATATATATATTTATGGAAAGAGAGATAGAGGGACAGAGATAGAAATTGTGAGACCCTTCAGTCAATTTTATTTTTTATTTTAAAGATTATTTTTTCAGAGAGAGAGAGAGTAGGGGGAGGGGGAAGAGGGAGAGAATCATCAAGTAGACTCCCCGCTGAGCACGGAGCCCAACACGGGGCTGGGTCCCACCATCTTGAGATCATGACCAGAGCTGAAACCAAGAGTTGGACGCTTAACCAACTGAGCCACCCAGGTGCCCCTACCCTTTAGTTAATTTAATTTAATTTAATTTAATTTTTTTTTTAAGATTTTTTATTTATTCATTCATGAGAGACAGAGAGAGAGAGAGGCAGAGGGAGAAGCAGGCTCCCAAGGAGCAGGGAGCCTGATGCGGGACTCGATCCCAGGACCCTGAGATCATGACCCGAGCCAAAGGCAGACGCCTAACCATCTGAGCCACCCAGGCGCCCCCTTTAGTTAATTTTAAAGTAATGAAAATGAAAAGCTATTCTTGAATGAGATGTGAAAGTGATAGTGCATCTAGAACTTTTCTTTCAAGATAGATTTACAGCTACACTTAACAACGTTTTTCTGGGCATCTCATCAGACTATTATTTCATAACATCATCCCTCCTTTCTCCCCTTCTCTGGCCTCCAAGTACCTCCACTGTGAGGGGCCATCCTGTTGCCCACACTAATCCCTGTGTTTGTTATCTGGAGAAAGATCTTTACCTTGTCATTACTTGAGGGGGGTAAAATGAGCGCTGTCATCACCAGTCTTAGCTGCCCTACAGGCAGGATTAGTCGTTGTATCCATGGTAATTAAAATGAAGCTTTTTAAATTTTAATTTCTAAAAGTAGCTATTTAATTCACTGATACAAAAGTCAACCTGTCGGTGAATTCAGCACAGTCTGAAGTGTTATGAGACCATAATTAAAAGCTGGTATATAATGGTACATAGACCAGCTTTAGCAAGTGAGTTTCATGTTCGATTTGTGGAAATCTGGCACCAGTGGAGCTGACACTGGTCAAAATTTTTTAATAAACTTTATTTGTATTTGATTATTCCTTTAAGAAACTTAAGGTCTACTTAGTGTTTGTGATAATACATTTTTTAGATCAGCCTATTTATTTTTTATTTTTATTTTTTTTAAAGATTTTATTTATTTATTTGAGAGAGAGAATGAGAGACAGAGAGCATGAGAGGGAGGAGGGTCAGAGGGAGAAGCAGACTCCCTGCCGAGCAGGGAGCCCGATGCGGGACTCGATCCTGGGACTCCGGGATCATGACCTGAGCCGAAGGCAGTCGCTTAACCAACTGAGCCACCCAGGCGCCCTAGATCAGCCTATTTAAAGAGTACTTTAAATGAAAGGGTACTTTTTTTTTACTAATTGTATCCCCTCAAACACACAGATTATTATGCTTCATCACTTAATATAAAGGAAGCACTTTTTGAAGTCTTCTCTACCCCACACCCGGACCTGCCCATTAGGCTTATCTAGTGTTGGTTTCTTAAGAAGATGGTATCTTTTTTGATATTATCAAAAGGTTTTGGGGGAAATGGTTCTCTTTTCTGTCATAAGGTTTGATGCCCAAAATGTAGCTTGAAGAAAATTACTGTTGTCATTTCAGTGCATATTATTAAATCAGATACAAATAAAACACTTTCTAATATGTAAAACTCTCCCCTGATTTTTCTACTTTTCTGCATAACCTCTCAGTGCTTTTCAGTTCTCATGGTACTCTTACAAATTGGCTCCATACTCTCTCCAGTATTTTAAGAGCATTAACTCAGAGGAGAAGCATAAATTCGCAGCAGAGGTGCTTGGTGCTCCCTTGTGAAGCGTTCGTTGCCAAACAGGTTAAGTTAGCACTTTCATCTCATCTTCCTGTCAGTAGTAGCAGCAGCAAGATCCGCAGTTGTATCACTGCTTCTGCTAATGTCACTACCACCTCCACGGCCACTCAGAGTCAGGGAGAGGTTCTCCAGGGGAAGAAGTGGGTACATTGGGCTGGGAAGTAGAAAACTGTAGCCACTGCAGTGCTTTCTGGTATATGTGTGCTATATATAATTTTGTTATTATATAAAAACATATTTTACTATATATGTTATAACTCTAAATAATATAAATATGTGTAAACATCTTACATACTATAAGTATACTGTATATAAATATATGGCTGTATATATATGTGTTACCATTATAATATATTTTATAATATAATATACAACTGCTGTGTATGCCTTACTCCCCACTCTTCTGTTCTCCATATTCTGGCTATACCTTTTATTGCGTTTTACCTTCCCAAACATTTCTTTTTAGGAGACTTCTCAAGAACCAGATTTAGATTTTTATTTTTTTTAAAGATTATTTATTGAGAGAGAGGAGCGGAGGGAGTGGGAGGAGCAGGCTCCCCACTGAGCAGGGAGCCCGACGTGGGGCTCAGTGCCAGGACCCTGGGATCATGACCGGAGCTGAAGACAGATGCTTAATGGACAGAGCCACCCAGCACCCCCCGCCCCCCCGCCAAATTAGATTTTTAAAAAACCCAAAACGCCAAAGTTGAAGATGGACATGCATTAAAGAGAGGTCACCATATTCTTTCAATACTTCAAGGCTGTTTTTCCTTCAGTGCTTCTTGTGATTCAGTACAGGGATTTTTACTAGAAAGTAAAGTGAAGCTACAGCTAGGACTAAGCCTATGGAATGTAATGCTCACATTCCTAAGGTGATGACCGTTTGTACTACAGTAAAGATTTATTTTTAAAATAAGTTTTATTAAATATGTACATGCTTTTAACATGTTAATTTTTAATCATGTGCAGTAACTTGTAAGTGTGCTCTGAAGAAGGTTGTATTAATTTTTGCATTTTATAAATGACCAAAATGAGGTATAGATAGTGTTGGATGGAATCATAAGGAAGTTTGTAATGTAAGTGATGATGATGAAAAAGAAGTTGAGGTCATTTGTTAGGTGATTATAAGATTACTTTAAATTATTAATGTGCATTTGTTTGTAGAATGATAAGAATATTACTACTGCAACCATTAGAATGAAAAGTAGATAAAGTGGGAGTAGGCAATTGGAGAGACAGAAGTTGAATTTCTGAAACTACAGTGTTTTTCAGAGAGCGAATGGCTAAAAATGTCTGCATTTACTGAATAGAGACACATACCCTACATATTAGAGACAAAGGAAACAAATGATGTGGCCTGCTTTACCTGTTTTCTACTGATAAATAAAATTGAGCATCACTACTGTGAGAAGACATATGGAAATACAGCACATGGCAATAGAATCTCGAATTCTTTTGTCTGCTGCTGCTGAACAGTTGAAATGTAGTCATTATTGGAAAATTGACCAGTGCTTCCATTACAAATCCCCACGCGTCCTTCTTTATTACATTCTAGGTCTCATTTTTGTTCTACTTTCTCTTGGTGTCTACCCTCTTACCTAGCCCTTCATTTGCATTTGTTAAATGGATTTAAAGATACGAAATTTTAAGGAAAAGTTTCCTTCAATTGTGATATATGATACTTGGAAATGTACATCCTAAAGCAAGTGGCAACCTGGATTGACTTTCCTTAGTGGAGTTCTACCACCACCCCCTTATTTTATTTTTTTGTGGTCTTCCTCTGGTGGCGTTGTCGTCATCATTGTCATCATGATCATGTGACTCTTTGGGAAGTTTCCTAGCTACTTAAGTGGAATTCACTATTTAAAAAAATGTGTTCAGTATAGTTCTCCTGATTTTTCCCTATTATTTTTTCCTTGAAAATCCCTCACAACTACAGTGCTATCTGAAATCTATGTTAGACTGGTTCCTTATAGCTTGTGTCTTTTTTTTTTTCTCCTGCATGTTAATCCTTGGTTTCCCATGAATTTCATTTGCATTTCTTCTTTTCTCTCATGAATTTTTATTTCTTATTTTTCCCCAAAATCAAGACATTTATTAAGAGACCAAAATACTATAGAGTTTATATGCATTTGATTATTTGTCATCTTTAATGTCAGGAAGGTTGCATTTTATTTAGTTGCAATATGTGATTAGCTGTGCATAAATACCTAAATACCCAGAATAACTGTGTATAAACTAGTTTACTATTGCTGAAAGCTTCTTTCTTAATCTCTCCAGGAAAGAAAGGAGAGGCTATCCAAATTTGAGTCTATTCGTCATTCAATTGCTGGAATAATTAGGTCTCCAAAATCGGCACTGGGCTCTTCAACAGTAAGTAGGATGAACTCTATGTTCTAGCTTGTTTCTGATAAACCTTGAATATCATATGTAAATTTGTCCTTACAAATAGAAAACTAAGTACATAATATAATTTTTATATGCATATGAATCTGTTCATACATGTATATAGTAAATTCCATGTAACACTGACATAGGGAGGAAAGAAATAAACTTGTATTCTGGACTTTCTGTACTACATATAAATAATTATAGGAAACATTTTAGTTATTTTGAGGCTTTATATTAGAAGAAGAGCATAGACAAAGTTTTTTCCAGTGAAACATATTTTTATAATAGGGACTATTGTATATGTATTTTTAAAATGTATCAGTTTATATGTGTGTTCATATTTTTGAGAACATTTTAATTATTAAATTGAAGTCTATTTGAAATTTGGATTTGGCATGTCACGGTGCTGCACAAAATATTACAAATCCCTGGTAACAGCAGCTATAGCCATGCAAGATAAAGTATATTCTTTTTCCCTTTATATAGTAAAATTTTAAAATATTTTTCTTACTTCATTACCTTTAAGACTAAATTAACAAACTTTTTTTCCTAGCTATCCCTCATGCACAACAGAGCTTTAGAATGATAATGAATGATGGTCAAAACAACAATATTCACTACAAATATTATGTGCTCTGCCCCAATCTTTCCGAGTTTCTACATAATAATAGCCTTATGTTATTTCTTACTCTTTTAAAAGTTCAGCTGCTTAAAATAACATGACCTAGTCTTATTTAGAAAAACAAGGTGTTTCCTAACCACAGATTAGTTAAATGTCCATTCACATTTCAGATTTATTTCCTATAATTCCTTTTTAATATGTAACACATGTTCCCATATTTATTCCACTCAAGCAACACTCTTTTATACACAATTGAGGCAAAGCATCAGGTATTTTAATTAACAAAAAAGAAGAAAATTTTATTTTCATATAAAAGAGATTTTCTACTTCAGCGTTAGCCTTTGATGCTGCTATTATTACTTCCGACCTCCAGAAGTGATCTATGGCAATAGGGAGGGGCCGTGAAGTAATGCAGACCATCTCCCCTGGCATTGAATAGCAAATACAAAAATAATAATTTTAGGCAAAAACTACATGGTAGAGTAAGTCTCTTTTAAGGCCCTATCCTAATCTTGTTTTCTTAAGTTAATGATTTATAACTTCACAGATAAATAGTAGTTTATAGGACTTGGTTTATTATGATTTGACATTCAAAATAAAGTATGGGAGGCTTGATTAGGAATCCATGATATATTCTAGAGACTATGAGGACAGGTTTTGATGACTTAGAAGAAAAGAAAAAGAGTTCTTGAAAAGAAATATTTATTTATTTATTTTTAAAGATTTTATTTATTTATTTGAGAGAGAGAGAATGAGAGACAGAGAGCATGAGAGGGGGGAGGGTCAGAGGGAGAAGCAGACTCCCTGCTGAGCAGGGAGCCCGATGCGGGACTCAATCCTGGGACTCCAGGATCATGACCTGAGCCGAAGGCAGTCGCTTAACCAACTGAGCCACCCAGGCGCCCGAAAAGAAATATTTAAAAAGTTTTTTAAAAAAGAAAAAATGTTCTTGAAAGGAAATGTTCAAGTGTGTTCTTCAAAAAAAAGAAAATCAGTTTTTTTTTTAAAGATTTTATTTATTTATTTGAGAGAGAGAGAGATCATGAGCAGTGGGGAGGGGCAGAGGGAGAAGCAGACTCCCTGCTTAGCAGGGAGCCCAACATGGGGCTTGATCCCAGGACCCTGGGATCATGACCTGAGCCGAAGGCAGATGCTCAACCGACTGAGCTACCCAGGCGTCCCAAGAAAATCAGTTCTTAAAAAGAAATGTTCACATACCTCAGTTAGCACTTCATAAAATTATTTAGCATTGAAACAAGTCAGTGAAACACATGACATTGCTTAGTTGTCATAAACTCACCTTTATTTCACTTAGTCAGAGGTCTTTGTGCCAGCAACTAGTAGCAGTTCATCAGTGAGCTGATTTATGAAAGGTGCTTCCCCTGCCCAATTTTCCTTTAGTCAACTCTCTTAAATACTTGAGAACGAAGGCCTATTATAAACTCAAGGTTATCTTCAGCTTTATTCTTCGGTGTAAAATTAGGAGAGTGGAATTTAGAGCTTCAAATGTTAGCTAGTGACAGAAAAATAATATAATATTATAAGAGTAGGAATGGGATAACACTCCTAATGTTTGTTTTCCCGACAATCTGGGATGCCTAAGAATTTTGTGCCCTCAAGACAGGTGTCTAGGAGTACTGCAGTGGTTCTGAGACTTCATGTCACATACATCACTTTGAAGCTCATAGTTATGAGAACTTCAGCTTTTGGCTCTAACGGAGCCTGTTTTGATAAATCAGGTTGATCAGAGGGTGAGGGAGTTTTTTTCCTTTATGTATGTAAAGACATGCTCATTTACATATAGAAACAAAAGAAGTCCAGTTAGTACAATATGATGAAGTTATACATGGTTGGCTATCCTAAAATTATGTCAGGTATAATATGCACAATCTTAATGAATTAATGGTACAAATCTTAACTTGTTAAAATTTGAAGTTATTTACATGTTATCTTCTCCATTTAAAAATGGACTTTATTTTTAAATAAATTTACCAAATTGACAGTGACTGATATAGATAAAAGTTTGGTGTTAACAAACTGCTTTTAGCTGAAATGAATTGAAGTGCCTTTCCCACAAAGCATGTATCTCGTTCAAATATACATTGTGATCTATTTGTCATAAATTATCAGTGTCCTCGAAGCTATGAAATGCCCATTTTTTCTAAGAAATTGTTCCCTCTGTAATTGAGAATTCTAGAGAATGTTTACTTCCTCAAGGCCCAGTTGCTCTATTTGTATCTTCATGCTGAAGGAGATCATTACTTCTATCAGTGAAGTTCTCCTTGGTATTTCCTGATTTATTTAGAAATCTTATGAACCAAAAAGACTGAGGTAGTCTGCGGTTTATGACACTATTGTTCACTGTGAATAAATGTACACAACTTTTTCTGTAAATCATTTGGTATCCTACTTATTTGGAGAAAAGGTTTCTCCCTCAGATATACAGGTAACTGAGGCCTTGGGTCTTACTATGAGTGTGAAGGTTTCAGGTGTTAAGTACGATAATCTAAGAAGTATAACAATGTAGAGACTGCTTAGTCATAATTAAAATTTTTTCTGACACAATATAGTATTTTTTAGAGTATTCTAATTTGGTAAATGTAAAATAGAATTTTTTTTTATTATTCTAAACAATTTTTTTCTCTATAAAAAAGCTTAAAATAAACTTGCCAAAATGGCATAGTTAAGCATATTCAAAATATTTTATGGTGATATACCTCACGCAACATGAAACTCACCATTTTAAATTGTACACTTAGTGGTTTTTGGTATACTCACTATGTTGCGCAACCATCTCTACTGTCTGCTTCCAGAACATTTCAGTCTCCCTAATAAGATACTCCATACCTAGTAGTAGTTAGTCTCAACTCCCTCCTTTTCCCATTTTCTGGCAGTCACTAACCCACTTTTGATCCCTAAGGATTTGCCTATTCTGGACATTTCACATAAATAGAATCATATAATATGTGACCTTTTGTGTCTAATTTTTTCCAGTTAGTATAGTGTTTTCAAGGTTCATCTGTGTTGTAGCATGTGACGTACTTCATTTCTTTTTACAACTGAATAATGTTCCATTTATGAATTTATCACATATTGTTTACCCATTCATCAGCTGATGGCCATTCGGGATGTTTCCACTTTTTGGCTATTATGAATAATGCTACAGTGAACATTGATATACAAGTTTTTACGTGAACATGCATTTTCATTGCTCTCTGTTATATACCTGGGAATTGCTGGGTTATATGGTGATTCTATGTTTAAGTTTTTGAGGAACTGCCAAACATTTTTCCACAGTAGTTTCCCTGTTTTACATTTCCACTAGCAGTATATGAATATTCTAATTTCTTTACAATGTCATCAGTGCTTATTATTTTCTGTTTTTTAAAATTATATTACTAGTGGATGTGAAATGATGTATCTTTTATTTGCATATTCCTAATGACTACTGATGTTGAGCATATTTTCATGTACTTATTAGCCACTTGTATATGTTCTTTAGAGATATGACTGTTCCTTTTCTTTGAACACTTTTTAATAGGGTTGCTTTTTAATTCTTGAGTTATAAGAGTTCTTTACATTTTTTGGATACAAGCCCCTTAACAGATATATACTTTGCAAATGTTTTTTTTTTTTTCTCATGTTATGGACTGTCTTTTCACTTTCTTGATAACGTCATTTGACAAAAGTTT
>NC_138375.1:63579768-63634197 GCF_054177405.1 Leptonychotes weddellii | reverse complement strand
TGAATCACAGACCTGTACCTCTGAAACAAATAATACATTATATGTTAAAAAAAAGTAAAAAAAGATAGTAGGAAGGGAAAAATGAAGGGGGGGATATTGGAAGGGGAGACTAACCATGAGAGACTATGGACTCTGAGAAACAAACTGAGGGTTCTAGAGGGGAGGGGGGTGGGGGGATGGGTTAGCCGGGTGATGGGTATTAAAGAGGGCACATACTAATGGAGCACTGGGTGTTCTACGCAAACAGTGAATCATGGAACACTACATCAAAAACTAATGATGTAATGTATGGTGATTAACATAACATAATAAAATTAAATTAAAAAAAATGACAATAAAGTTGAGGGACCAAAAAAACCAAAAAAATCTGTATTTAAAGAGATATAAGGAATGTTTTTATTCTTTTGGGGGGAAAAAAAGCCAGTTAATTGTCACATCACTGGAACCACTTGTCATCATCAGTGAATTTGGAATACTTGCCTCTTTTATAAAATAAAAATAGACATTTTTTCTAAGAAAAAAAATGTAAAAATTTATCACCTCATGAGCTTACATCCTAGAAAAGATAGGCAATAAACAAGAAAAATAAAATATGTATGATATTAGATGGTGGTAAGTTCTGAGGAGAAAAATTTAATATGGAAAAAGAGATAAGAAATTTAGCTGGGGTGAGAAAATGGGGAATTGAATATTATATAGGGTAGTCAGAGAAGACCTCACTGAAAAGGTGATTTATGCTGAAAGACTGGAAAAAGTAAGGGAGCCATTATCCATATGGCCATCTGAGGAACTATTCAAGCAGCAAATGTAAACTCCTTGACTAAGGAGTATATATAGTGTGTTTTACAACAAGAAGGAAAGGAGTGTGGCTGGAGGGAAGTGGGGGTGGGGGTAGTGGTAAGAGAGATGCTAGAGGACAGATTATGTAGAGTCTTATAGACCATGGTAGAGACTTTGGCTTTTATTCTGAGGGAGATAAGAATATAGCAAAGTAATGGAATGATCTACTGTAACAGGATCTCCTGATGCTATGTTAAGAGTAGACTGAAGGAATCAGACAAAGGGAGTAACAGTATATAAATTTTTAACTTTATGGAGGAATGCATTGTCAGTAAATATTAACTAACAGAATTATATATATTTAAAGTGTACAACATGATGGTTTGATATACATTGTAAAATGATTACCAGGATTAAGATATTTAACACCTCACAGTTAAGAAAGTTAAATACTTTCTTGTGTGCGTGGTGAGAATGCTTAAGATTTACTCTCAGCAATGTTCAAGGATATAATACTGTATATTTGGTTGAAATATTACCATTGTTACTATTGTTATTACATGTTACATTTCTATAACCTTTTAAATTTCTTTATTTCTTAATCAATTTAATATAAGAATGCCTTCCAGGATATCTGATTATTTACAGATAATGATTATTCCTTGAGAAAATGTGATTTACACTTTAAGGTATTCTTTGAAAATGTTTCTTTTCCTATATCTGGGTTTGGAATTATTTTTGTAACCCAAGGATTATTATTGCTTTGGTGATTTAATAATTGAGTGTGTACCATGTGCCATATGCCAGGCACAGGGGTTTGCATGTTGATACTTGGTCAAGCCTCATATTTACTCTTTGAGAAGATCCAAATATTATTTGTTTCACCAATGAATTAACTGAGACACCGAGAGAACTTGCTCAGCACATTGCATGCCTAATAATAGGTTAGCGTCTTCAGTAAGAAATATTCTTAACGTCGTTGTTAATATATCATAGTAGGTCTGGCTGCTATATACAAAAATTCTTTAGGCAGTTTATTAACAATTTGCCCTGAATTGACTCTAACGCAAACTGCCTTGAGTTAAATTATATTCTATGGTTAGTTTTATAGTCAGCTAACTCCTGTTTGACCCTCACTTGATAAAACAAATATCCATTTAAATAGTTGGTCTATAAGTTGAATTCTGGTAAATTGAATCTTATACTATGGAAAAGGAGCTTTAATTTTTTAAATCTTTTAACTATGAAATAATCTTCCAGTAATATAAATAATACCCAAATTTAGGTAATTTTAAATGTTCTTATTTCTTAACAGAGAGTTTTCTTAGAGCATATTCATATTGGTATCTGTACGTATCACCTGTATGTATATGTATTGGCGAGCATTTTGTGAACAGTCCGATAGAAGTTTTTAATACCTTACAATTCATTCCAGTGCTTCCTGCATTGAAAAGTATGGCCAATAAGATATTTTTTATTTGCTAAATTTACTGCTATCAATTTATTCATTTGATAACTGACCTGCATGCCTATTTGAAATATGAAGACACTGAAAAGAGGTTGTGGCGGAGTTTGAGAAAATGTTACTTATCTAATGTTATAAAACCACAAAGTGCAAGATTTGAGCATGCTGATATTTGCAGTTTTGTCACTGTGCATTTTATTTCTTTGTCAATGGTGTGTAAATGACTAGGTGCTTTTGGTGAAAGAATAATACATGAATAACCCCATAAGAGAAATACCAATTACTACTATATTGGTAAGTAGGAAATAGTGATCATCTGAGGTGTTCTTCAAATATATATCATTATATTGGCTATAATATAATATCTTCAAGCTTTGACGTTATTTTTGATCTTGGAAGTTTTATCAGATGGGGCATATATGTAAATATTATGTAAATGCATTGCTTGTTTATTAAGTCAAATGTATCTCATGCTTTATTTCCTTTGGTTATCATTTAGCAAAATGCATTCCAGGTCTTTGTTAGTATTTCATTTTCTTCCTTCATTTCTTTCTCTTTTTTAATGGTTTGAAGTATGTTTAGTCATTATAAAAATTAATTTCTTGATGGAAAGTTAAAATTTTTCAGCATGTTGGAGTTTTATTTATTTATTTTTACTCTCACCATCTTAACCATTCAGTAGTATTATGTACATTCATAGAATAGTTTTTCTTAGTGCAACTTAATTTATTGCTGAATGTGGTCTTGCTGAAGCAGTGTCTTCATATTTATTCTACTTTATTGTTCTTTCTCCAGAATCTATATCGATTTGAAGGCACTGGTTTTTCAAACATTCCTCAACTCATAGATCATCACTATACAACAAAACAGGTCATCACTAAGAAATCAGGTGTAGTTCTGCTGAATCCTATTCCTAAGGTAAGTGCATTTATGTGTGTGTATATTTTAAATGTGAGTTAACATTTACCACAACAAATAAAGTTCTTACATTATTTATAAAAGTTTGGAAACAAAAGAGCTTTGTGATTACCAGTCGTACTAATGTTGAAGCATAGCATTTCCTTGGTTTTATTAAGATGGGTTGCCTTTTTATTCAGTGTTTGCTGGGTTACAAATGGCCTATTCTTTTTTTTTTTTCCTTCCCAGTTTTCCTTAAAAGACTTAACACTTTTTTTTACTTTATAAGGTTCAGACTTTGAGTTGAGTTTATACAAGATTTTAAGATGTAGAAGTCAAAGAATATCTCCAGCAATTACAAGTGAATTGGAATTTTAATTTTGGATGTTAAGTTTACAATATATTATAAGACATGAGAAGTTTTAAAAGCTACACTATTTTTCTCAAATATAGTAAATCATAAGTTTCTTATGTGGAGCCAGCAGGTAACTAGCTGGGTAAGAGATTGTTCTAGGTAATTTTACCTCTGAGATCTAGCACAGAACACATTAGTTTCATGTGCTTTAGGAGATTTGTGAGGTAAGGAATGGGTATGAAGGTGGCTTGTGTTTTAAGGTAAATGCTGTGGGGCCTGGCCCAAAGTGGAGCAATGGAGCTGCCTTGGTTTCTGAGTACTTTTGATGTTTCAGAACATGACGTTATTCAAGTTCTCTCAGAACTTGAATTGGGATAGTCAAGAGTCCTTTTCTTTGAGGCCATCTACTCTGAAGAACAGTGTAGCCATAAACAGCCAGAAAACCTGGTAGGTTAATGTCTGCTAATTCAATTTTTATATATCTAGGGATGACTTTTAATATGAAGCAAGTGCTATTCCCAAGAATGCTAATGTAATCCAGATTCTGCTAAAGAAATTAAAAAAAAAAAAATCAAAACAGCTGTTATACTATCCTTTGTTAGTCTAGAACATCATGTCTATATTTCTACTCACATTGTATTACTCAGTCATTACTGAGGGGCTGAGCCTTAACATTGCTTTCACAGAAGATTTTGACTGTCAGTTGCTAAACACTAATTCTGTGGCTAAGAAATTGGCCTTCTTTCACAATTTTCTAGAATTATAAGATTGGCTCATTTCTTCATTTATATTTTTCCATTTGCTATTTCCCCCATTTTAACTTCAGAAAACCATATAAAAATTCTCTGTTGGTTTGAAATAGGTTGTCACATTTTGCTCTAGTAAAACAGAGAAGTCTGTCAATGTTTCCTCTTCCATAAATGAAGAACTGCTGTTGTTCTGCAGAATTCTAGTTCTCTCCTTTGATTAAGGTGATCTATTCCTGTGGCTTCATTTACTTATTTGTATAGCAGAGGCTTACAAATTTATATTCCTAACTTACATTTATGTCTTTCCCAAAAGACAAAAGAGATTTTTCTACTCTTTACCTAAAACTGAGTTTATCACCTTTAACTCCAAAATTTATCCTTCCTTTTTTAGTATATGGCACAAGTTTTCCCCACTACTCAAAAGTAGAGTGTTCCTATGAAACCTTTTATAAGCCAAAATGACATAAAGCAAAGAAGAAATTACCATGTCACAAAAGTGAAAGTACTCTTTGAATTTCTTTTGGTTAGCAAAAACAGGTACTAATGTAAGCCTTTGGTAAGAGCAGAGTGGCATAAAGCAAACTTTTAGATAATGGGGGAAACCTATAACACCAAATACTTAGCTGCTCAAACCATCAGTTACGGGCTGTCTTCAACCTCTCCTCTACCACTACCCTCCCTCTATCACTATAAGTGACAGGAGTTTTGTATCCTTACCTGTACATGTAAAAGTATGAATTAAAGTATAATTGCAGCATAAAATAAAATTCAGCGCAGTGAAGATGCTTTTTACCCATGTTAGGTCAACAAGATATGCAACTGGATTTTCAGAGATATTGATATCCCATTTTACAGCCAACCAGATATTTGCATTTTCTACTTGCTGAGCCAGGTCTAAATTGAGAGACCACAGCCATAGAAGAGGCACATAAAAATGCAGATCTGGGCTTCAATAAGAATATATAATTTCAAATAAAGCTATATCCTTCTCTATATAAAGTTTTCCATGAAATGAGTCTAGATAAATGGAAAAGATTCTGTGGACTGTTACATGGTCAATTATTCTCTTTCTCCCAAGCCCCTAACACTGGCTGTGGAGCTGATTATCTCATCATTTTATATAGCAATAGCTATGAAAATAACTGTAGACTGAAAGCTATAGAAGATTAAGGAGCTATGTATGATTGTTTTATGAGGTAGAAATTTGAAGTTTATCTAGCTGACTATTAACCTGATCTAAAGTACTGGTATTTGAAATATGCAGATCATTATCTGTTTGTTGCAAATATTGTTATGCATGTTATTTAATGAATCATATTATGCTTTTAAAAGAAAATCACAAAGCAGAGTTTGTAAAAGTTAGACAATTTTCAATTATGAGTGAAGAACAAATTGATACAGATTTTATTATGGTGGTATTATCTGTTATATATCTTCCTTTGAGAAATTATTTATACTCTTATAACAGGAATCTATTTCTTGATTTAATTTGTGTAAGAAGTTAATGTCTTTGACCATATACTATGCTGTAAAACATCTCATTTCCATCTTGCCAGACTTCACTTTTAGCCTACATAAAGAATGCCATTTTGGTCTCAATATAATTTCTGCTTATAGCAATTTACTGCTCACTTCCTATTTATTTCTTTCTTACCCATGAAAATACAAGTATATCATCATAATGCCTAACTGGAGGACACAGTGGCCAAAGGATTCTCTTTCCTATCTCCACAAGTACAGAAAACTAGACAATCTAGGATTAGGATTTATTTAACTTTCTCATGATAATAAAGCTAGTGGGTGCCCAAGCCATCCCTCCCTCACCCTCCACAGGCTCATTTCTCCTGCGCTGCTTCCCAAAGCCTGTGAAAAGGTATGGAAGATGCAAGCCGTTGTTTTAAACAAGGGTTGTTGATCACCCAGCACCATCGTTCTTATGTTAGGAAGCACATTGGAGACGCACAGAGCCTGTTCTTTACTGAGTCAGTTTCTGTTCCCACTTCATCACAGAGACCTTTTCTGACTACCTTGCGTGAAATAACCCCTTACGCCCTTATGTTCCCCTCTTCCCCTCTTAGTATCTTTTTGCTGCAGTTGTGTTTACTTGAAATTACTTCACATGATGTATTTGTACTTGTCTGTCTTCCTCAAGTGGAATGTAAATTCCATAAGGGCCAGAATTACATTTAACAGTTGGAGCAGCTCTAGTGCCAGTGCCTAGACCTGGGCTCGCCCACAGTAGGCGTTCAGTAAACGTTTGTTGAAGCACTGAATTGCTAGAAACCAGCTCCCTGCTGAGTGTTTGATATGCACTATCTCATTTAACCCTTACATATTCTTATGAAGTATTATAATTACCCCATGCAAGATTAGTGTTGTTTTTAACCTCATACAGTGTGATGAATGAGGAGCTGAAGCTTAAAATCATAAATAATTTGCACAAGATAACACAACAGATAAGACACAGAGCTGAGATGGGAGCCTGTTTTCTTACCTCCTATGTGTCTGGACTGTAGAGACTAGACTTCAGAGACTAGAATAAACGCTAATTTTAAGGAATAAGGGTGTGGGTTTAAGGAAAAGGAAGTATCTTTGATTCCATAAAATGTTAAATTGAAAAAGACTGTAACATATCAAAAACTGTACCACAAGTCTTTATGAAGGAAAAATCAATGAACAGTAATACTGGGTGCCCAACCTAGGATTTGAGGTTAAATATAGGGCTTGATGAAATTTAGTTAAGAAAGACACCTAGTTCAACTTTAACATTTAAATGGTAACTTGAAAGTTTATTTGCCTTGTTAAGTTTGATACTGCTTCAGACTTAGCTGTTTTTTAAAAAGAAATATCTTTCAGAATGGAAATTAAAGTTCATGAATAAATCAGGTGAGTTAGGCAATGAGCCATTAAGTTGAACTTTAGACAAATGACTTGCCTGCCAACTTAAATCAAGTACTTGTGGCTTTTCATCAGAATTTGGTGCAGGATGCCATAACAGTAGAGGCAGATTTTTGCAGAGAGGAAGGCTCTCTGTGACAGACAGGTCTGAGGCAATTGCTTTCATGTTGGACACATGCAAACAAAGAACACTTCATACAAGAGAAAGTTGCACTCTTAACTAGGTCTTCTCTTCATGCTGTTAGTTTCAGATCACTTAAAGACTGTTTATTTCACATAGCTTGTTAAGTAACATAGCTTGCTTCGTCCAGTATTACTGTTTAATGATTTTCCTTTTATAGAGGCTTGTGATACAGTTTTTGACATGTTGAAGTCTTTTTCAATTTAACGTTTTATGGAATTAAAGAGACTTCTTTTTCCTTAAATCTATACCCATGTTCCTTAATTATGTAATTAAATTATTAAAATAATTTAAAATTTTAATAAAAAGAAGACTGGAAAATATATGTGATTCACTATTTATTCACTCAGGAAGTATTTACTTAACACACACTCTCTGCTGGGCAGTGATCTATATTATGTCAGAGTGCAATAAATGCTACGAAAATGAAGCCTGTCAAGAAGATAATGACCTGAGTGTGATGATGAGGTCAGGGGTTGGGTGGTGTGTATGTGTGCATGTGTGTGTGCATGTGTGTGTGTGTTTGCGTGTGTGTGTAGGGGCAGCTGCTTTTTTAAAAAACATTGTGATCCAAGAAGCCCTCCTAATGAATTTTGAAGAGAAACGTGAACCAAACCAAGGACTTCTATGGATGGTTATATGCAGGAATAATAGTAAAATCCTTTAAGAGCACAGCATGATTACTGGCCCTATGAGAACAGATGCCAACTCCAAACCGCTAGAGCCGTGCTGGTGTTTATTGGCTGAATATCTTCCATGAGTGTCTGGGGAAAGAGTGTTCCTTGGTATAACTGAGGAGCTGCAGAAGCTAGTGTGTCAGGAACAGCGTGGTCGAATGTAACAGTGTTTGGAGGTGAACACAGATTTGGATTAATTTAACAACTAATGTATATTATCTAAAAAGGTCAGTTGTTTATTATATAATTTAAGAAATTCATTTGAGTAGAAGCTCAGTATAAAATTTTATAAGTTTTCATAGTGAGTCTCTTCAAAACAAAAGGTTTATGTTTAATAGTGCTAGTGAATTTCAAGGGAGTATTTTTGCAGTAATATGGCCATCTAAATAAATTAGAGTAAAACCCATGTTTTTAATTTCTAAGAACTTTTCTCCCCAGCCCATTGTTGTTTTTTAAATTTTTGTTTTGCTGGGTTTTGGGGGTTTTTCCCCGGCACGCTACCAAGCAGTTAATTCAGTTCTGACACTACTTGGAGATAGAGTCAGATCCCATAGGTTAAAGACTCAGTTCTACAAGACTGCCCCCCTCCTCTGCCCAACTTCAGATGCCAGTCTTAACTCCAGGTTGTCACCTGTGCCTCTGACGTCCTGGTGGTAGATTTGAGGTTCCAACAACTCCCTCTTTAGGTTCAATTAATTTGCTAGAGTGCTTCACAGAACTCAGAAAAACATCTACTTCGTAGATGCCCAGATTAATATGAAAGTACATAACTGAGGAACAGCCAGATGTCAGAGATGCATAAGACAAGGTATGTGGGAAGGGGAATGGCACTTTCTTGATTTCTAAGGGTACAACTGTCCCCAAATTTCCACACTCTTACCAACTTGGAAACTCTCCCTACCTCTGGGTTTATATGGAGGCTTTATTCCATAGGAATGATCAATTAAATCATTGAGCACTGGGACTTGAACTCAATCTCCAGCGTCTCTTCGCTCCCTGGAGGTCAAGAGAGTGGGACTGAAACTCCAACTCTCAAATCACAAGGTTAGTTTTCTAGCCCTATCCTTAGGTTACCCAACCATCATCATTAACATAACAAAAGACACCTTTATGGCCCTCAGCACTTAGGAATTTCCAAGGGTTTTTGAACCTTTTTGCCAGAAATGGAGACAATGACAAAATATAATTTCTTACAATAAATCATAATATCACACTTAGTAGTAGTATTTTAGGAGGCATCTAGCTAGCTGTGCTTTTGCAGTTAATCCTCTTATGCTGTTAATTTGTATGGAATTTTTAAAATTTGAAGATAAATAAGTGACTTTTTTTCTCTTGAAAATGAGATATAGCATGTCAAATTAGGTTTCCAGTTATGGAAACCACAGTTTGGGAAATAAAATACTGATATAGTAGAATGCTTGTTCTTAAGATTCCTATTTAATTGCCTCTTTTATTTTTATTTTTTGCCTTTTTATTTTTATTTATTTTATTATATTAGTCACCATACAGTACATCATTAGTTTTTGATGCAGTGTTCCATGATTCAGTGTTTGCATATAACACCCAGTACTCCTGGTGATGGGTATTAAGGAGGGCACGTATTGCATGGAATAACTGACTCTCTTAGATCAATTATTAGGTCTGTCAAGAGTGGAAGAAAACAAAAAATTAGAAAATGTTCTCCTCAGGATAAATTCATCAAGAATACACAAATCTCCATGTGGACCTCTGAATTGAGCAGAAGGAATCCAATTTTAAATGCCAATTTTTACCACTCCCAACCATGTGATCTGGGACAAGTTAACTGCCTACAGTAACCTTACATGGTTGTTGTAAACATCATGTAAGAAAATCTCTAACATATATCTCTGTGGATATATGTTAGAAACCGTAAAATACCATATTCTTACTTCTTTAAAAACTTTTTCACATGACAAATAAATCACAACACAGGGCAAATTTGGAAGATTTTAAATTATGAAGGAAGGAAAAAAGACATTTGTTGAGTGCATAGTCTGTTGACGACACTCTACTTCTATTATTTTATTAAATCTTTTCAACAACTGTGAATTGAGTATTATTATCCTCATTATTAGGTGAGGAAAGCCAGAGATTGTCATTTACCCTAAATCGTATTTCTTGTAAGTTTTCGAGGTATGTCCTGAAACTTACTTGGTTCTATTTATCATCTTTTTACTATAACCTCCACTAGCATTAATTATAATCTACAATCTCTAATGTCAATAGTTTAACAACAATTTTTTTTCTATATTCCAATATTCTAGCACTAGGAAGTAACAGTGAACTTGACAGTTATGGTGTCAGACTTTATGAAAATTAGTCCAGCAGGAACCATACAGCATGTTGTGCTAAGGGAAATACAGGGTAATATTGAAATATTCAGCCTTTAGTTAGCATAGTCTGGGAAGTCAAATTAAACTTGGATTTTAGGCTTGATCCATTTAATAAAATAAAAGAACCTGTCATAGCACATGTAACACATTAGACTGACTTTCAGTTTCTTATCTCAAACTTTACCAGCAGTTATTTTGAGGAAGAGCAATGTTAGACTCAAAATTAATAGGCCCTGGAGACCACTAATGTTCTTTAAATGACCTCTCAGGAGTATTTTATCCACAAGCCTACCTCATACTTTCTTAAATATTATGATTTTTTCAGTCTAAGGAGCTCAGTTTTTCAGTAATCATGCCATATATTTCTTATTTACCTTGTAAATATTTTAGGGATGATGGGAATAGGTAGATGAGTCCCAAGAGGTTAAAAGAATAACTCACTGGAATTTTTTAAATGCAGGTAGAAGGGCAGGATTTGTTATTTATAGCACAAACATTGCCTGAAGTGTGTCATTTCATCACTTTAAAGTATTTGTGAAATGTTCCTATGTGCACGGACTCAGAGAAGCATGTAGAAACATATAAGAAAATGTATAAGAGGATTTCTGGCATGAACATGGTTGCATGACTTAGCGTTTTTTACCCTGTTGCCTGCTGGAAACCATAGCAAAGAGAAAACAAAAGTAAAATATCCATAAACTGCATATTCCATGAAACTAAGAACCGTATATAATTTACCAACTTCAAAGTTCATGTCGTGGTAGCCAACTTTAGATTGGGCAGAAGTTGTATAGCACAACTTCACAAGTTAAGACAGATCAATAGCCTAGCTGCCGTAGATCTTACCAACCTCCAGCAAAAATACCTTTTAAAAGAGGAATTTACCCTGAAGTTCTCGGGCTATATTCCTTGCTTGCATCAATGAATGTGGGAAATGGGTGGGGAAAATAAAATTTTACATATAACTTAAGTGATGCAGCCAAAGCTGCACTCAGAAGAAAATTTAGAGCCTTAAATACTTGCATCATAAGACAAAAAGTGAAATAATTGAGTGAAGCATGTAACTCAAAAAATTAGGAAAAACAAGTCCACAGTTAAAAGAAAGCAGAAAGAAAGAATTAATAAAGATAAAAGCATAAAGGGATGAATGAGAAGAAGAGAAAACAATATTTGTATGTATATAATAATTGCTTTTAAAAAGATCAATACATAATTAAAAACATTTGTCAGTTTAATCAGGGAAAACGTATACCACAAAAGTGCCAATCTCTTTAATATACATGGAGCCTCTAAAAGTTGTTTAAACCTAAAGAGAGACAGACAACCAAATACAAAAATTGACAATGGCCCCGAGGGGATAGTTCAAAAAAATAAAAATACAAATGGCTTTTAAAGATACAGCAAATAATTGCTTCACTCAGTGGAATAAATGGAAATTAAAACTATAATCATTTTTTCAACTGTTACATTGGCATAAGCTCACAGTTTAATAATTCACTTTCTTGGCAAAGATGTGCAGAAAAGCCTCTTAGATACTTTGCTAAGAATCTCTGTAGACGGCAAATTGGCAAAATCCATCAAAATTATAACATGTATATGCCTTTGACTTAGCATTAACAATTCTACAATCTATTCTTTAATTGTATTTGTGTACATATGAACTGGTGTCCGTACAAGGTTAGTCACTGAAGCATTGTTTGTAATATTAGGAGATGGGAAATAATTGAAATGTTCATCAGTAGGTGTCTAGTTAAATGAACTATGGTATCTTATCCAATGGAGTACTATAAATGAGGAAGCTTTCTATGTACTCACTGGAGACAGCTCCAAGGTGCATTGTTAATAAAAGAAACTAAACTATAAGGCAGAGTTTATGTTATGTTATCTTTTGTATAAAAAGTGTGGGGAGTATAAGATTATATGTCTGAATTTGCTTTTTTAATGATAAAAAGTCCTTAAAAATATACTCAAGATGCTAATTCTAATGATGATGATGTCTAACAGAGGATACATGTTTTGGTGGGTTTGAAATCGGCAGCAGAGGTTTAAGGGAAACTTTTAACCATTTACATTTATTTTATTTTACTGTTTATATTTTATTTTTTGAAAACACTGTGAATGTTTTATCCATTCAAAACTTAAATTAAAAAATATTTGAAACTATGATACCTGCCCTCAAGCAGTTATAATTTTTCAGGGAGATGCTTTATTGAAAAATTATTGTTAAAAGGATAAAATAATCATGTTAGATGTTGTCGAGGTAGAAAAAACAATTTATAAAGTAGTGTTATGGTATTATCCAATTTTTAAAAAATGAAATGGACATACACATAGAAAATTTATGTGTGTACATATACAAAAAAGTTGAAAGACTGTACTCCAGAATATTATCTCCAGTTAGAGGGGTTATGGGTAATTTTTTTGGGGGGGGCTTAAGTTTGGTTTTTAGATTTTTCATTGAACATGTTATTATTTTGGTAACATTAAAACTTTTCTAAAATAATATTATATAATAATGGTTAGTAGAACACTAAAGCAGTGTTTTTAAGACTCTTTCCCCCACAATGCATAGAAAGAAATTGTATTTTATATTGAGATAAAGGGCACACGGAATTATAAGTGTGGATATATATGTGTGTCTATGCCTGAAACAAATTTTATAAAACAACTTTTTTATGTTTCTTATAAGTGATGCATTCTATTATCTTTTTAAAAAGTTTAAATCCAAAAAAATTGATTTTATGAAACTCAATTTGAAAAATATTCATATAAAGGTTTTTTAAAAACCAATAAAATTGATTTTTAAAGTACCAGTGTGTACCAATATGTACCAGTTCGGAAGAAGAACAAATGGTCTGAGAATGGTTCACACAGGAAGGTGGACTTGAACTAGGTCTTAAGAATAGGCAGAAGGAGTAGGGAAATTTTTTGCCGTTACGGTAGGGAATAATCTAAAACTGGAAATAATGGTAAGGGAATAATCCAGAACATGGGACTTGTTTTAAGGAAGTCAAAATCAGTTTGACAGAAGCAGATGATTTAGAAAGGTGAGTAATCTCAAAAGTTTTGACTAAAGTCAGATTTTTTAGAAAGTTGAATACCAAGATTGGGATTTATCTATGGAAAATGTCATTCCACTGCAGATTTATAAGCAAGGGGTAAATGTGAGCTAAGCATATCTAAAGTATAATTGGTGATACCACATACCCCATTAAAATGTTGAAGGCTATCTACCTTTTTAATTGCTTGAAGAAGTTAAGGCATTTATTGGCACATTTAAAGAACAAATCAGTTTTCATTTTACCGTGTTTCAGAAAGAATGTGTATAGCCCTAATCAAATTATATTACAGTGAAAAATGTTAAAATAGAAATAGAAACAGGGTGCCTGGATGGCTCAGTTGGTTAAGTGACTGCCTTTGGCTCAGGTTATGATTCTGGAGTCCCGGGATCAAGTCCCGCATTGGGCTCCCTGCTCAGCAGGGAATCTGCTTCTCCCTCTGACCCTCCCCCCTCTCATGTGCTCTCTGTCTCTCATTCTCTCTCTCTCAAATAAATAAATAAAAATCTTAAAAAAAAAAGAAATAGAAACAAATTATCAGTACCAGTGAAAAGATAAGTAATAGTGGACATTTAACAACAGTAAATAAAATACAAATGCAGGCTCCTTAGACCTTTAATATTTTCTGCGTTGAGCTTGAAATTTAGGTGTAAACCATTATAGAAAAATAGTTAACTTATTTCATGATTAGAGAGGAGGAAGGATATTAATTTGTTTAAAGTGAAGTTTTACTACCAGTAAGTTCCAAAGGAAATTTCTGTCTTGGGATTTTATTTTTTTTATTTACTTATTTTTTATTATGTTATATTAATCATCATACATTACATCATTAGTTTTTGTTGTAGTGTTCCATGGTTCATTGTTTGCGTATAACACCCAGTGCTCCATGCAGTGCGTGCCCTCTTTAATACCCATCACCAGGCTAACCCATCCCCCCACCCCCCTCCCCTCTAGAACCCTGTTTGTTTCTCAAAATCCATAGTCTCTCATGGTTCGTCTCCCCCTCCGATTTCCCCCCCTTCATTCTTCCCTTCCTGCTATCTTCTTTTTCTTTTTTTCTTTTTTTTTTTTAACATATAATGTATTATTTGTTTCAGAGGTACAGGTCTGTGATTCATCAGTCTTACACAGTTCACAGCACTCACCATCTGTCTTGGGATTTTAGATATAACAATGTCTTTAACAATATTTCTGCAAAAATTTAAGAAGAGATTTCATTGGTTGTTGCTTTTAGTGTCCTTTAATAGCCAAAGGCTAATATAAAATACAACTTAATATAAAACATTCTACATCAGCATTTTTTCTCTATTTTTAGTTTTTGCTGAATAGAATAGTAAAACTCTCTAGGATCCAGATTTATGATTAAAATATTCATAAAATTAGCATCAAATATATTAAAAAGTTTAAACAAGTTCCAAAATACCAAAAGATCACACCTATGACATTTACAAATATCTCATCTTAATTATATACCTGAACAATTTAACGTTTAGCTAAGTTTGTGGAAAATCCACACAATGAATAAAAAAAAAAAAGTCTTAACATGGAATGGGGTATTGCTGAATTTTGTTTTCATTCACACGCTACCTATAAAAAAAGTCCACAAGATGTTGCCAGTAATGTATTTTATTTTGGAAATTATCAGCACTAAATAATTTAATGGAGAATCACCGTCTCTTTTAATGTCTTACTTTTTAAATCTTGAACTTCAACAGCGAGAACCTATTTGATGTTCTAATGGACTAAGGTAGTGAAAGCAAGAAGTCTCTACCAAGGAAAAACCAGAGCACTCTGACAGAGAGTATTCATTATGTTGGTACTTCTGTAACTGAAGCAGGAGAGAAGGGGTTAATAGACTATATGGGGCAAGGAGTGGTAAGGTAAGGAGTAGGTGAGGTGAGTTGGTAAGAGGTAGGACACCAGGAGAGAAGGTGCTGGACTCTTCAGCCACATCACCCTCTTGTTTACAACTACTCTCCTCTCCTCTCGCTGGCCCCACAGCCTTCGGCCCTCAAAAGCTTCTGAGGTAGAAAACCTCTGACAATGATATGTAATTTCCATTTTAATTAATTAATTAATTAATTATTTTTTAAAAGATTTTATTTATTGACAGAGAGAGTTAGCGAGAGCAGGAACACAAGCAGGGGGAGTGGGAGAGGGGGAAGCAGGCCTCCCGCCGAGCAGGGAGCCCAATGCGGGGCTCTATCCCAGGACCCTGGGATCATGACCTGAGCCAAAGGCAGACGCTTAACGGCTGAGCCACCCAGGCGCCCCATGTAATTTCCATTTTAATTATTTGTCAACTTTATACAGCATAGATATTCATAACGTATTCCGTAAAAATGTCCGCTTCCCTGTGCTCACAGTGAACTTTGCAGTGGTTACAGTACTTACTTTATTCAGTCAGCTATTGTTAGTTTTGTCTGAGAGCCCCATTAGCCCCTTGAGAGCAATAGGATATTTTTATTCATTTTTATGCATCTCAGTGTCTGATGCATAGTTCAGTAAATATTTGATGTTATTTTTGAGAAAATCTGGACATTTAATAAATGCTTGATGTAATATTTGAAAAAAATATTATAACCGAGACTTTATATTCTATTTTAGAATAATATAGAAATTTTAGCTTTTACTGTTTCCAAAGTGAAGCATGGTTGAGGCTTATGAATGAGATCCCTTTGGAAATAAGATATATTCTGTTTCAGTTCCATTTTTACAATAGTTTATTTTCCACATTTTCATCTTCTATGGTTTTATCCTAGAAGTTACTTTTTCATGTGGTTATTATGCTCTTAGCAAACTTTGTAACTATTTTTAAGTAGAGATGGAAAATATTTCTGGTGCACTCTTACTCGGCTTGTCTGTGTTTTATACTATTGTGAACTATATTTGATTGGTTCCATGAAATTCATTTGACACCTTGATGAGACTTCTCTCTGATATTTAAAACGGTGAAGCCATCTTACATAATATTTAGTATTCCTTATTTACAAATTACTGTCCTGTATTAACCTATTTCAAAAGTCAAAATGAAATACAAGAACAGGCATTGCTTGTTTTCTCTTTTAAAAGAGCCATTTATCTTTCTTTACCGTATTAACTAAATTAGTGTTCACCTCTTGCTACATTGTCCTCGAAGGGAACTATTTAATTGCGCCACAAAAGACTTGTCCCACATCCTACTTTACTTTAAGTAGACTAAATATGCATGCTAAGAATTTTAATGACTTTGAGATAATAGGATTTAAATTAGAAAGACCGAGGACATTAAAAAGATATCTGCAAGTGATTTTTTTTAAATGGAATACCTCATTCATCTATAAGACTTAGAGAAAATGAAACTTTTAAGTTTTTCCTTCTGTTATTTATGTAACAACTGCTATATATTAAAACTAGACCAAGAAATGAGGTCTTATAACAGAAATACCCATAGAGAGAAATTATCTTGTGGGACATCCTGAAACTTGATTGGTGACTATTTAATGAGAAATAGAATCAAGATCAGCGAAGTTCAGTTATAATTTCTTGTGTGTCTCTTAGTAATAAAGAACCTTCATGTTCAAATCATGGCCCTCATTGTTTTGTGGTTTACCATTACAGATATTTCCTAATGGTGGACTCAAGGGTTAATGATTTTAGCAATACTTTGAATAATAAATCTGTATCTTTTTTTGGCCCTGGAATCACTTCAGTTGGAGACCATAATAATCTTTTTTTTTTTCCTTTGGTGCAAAAGGTGATTTTATTAAAGCACGGGGACAGGACCTATGGGCAGAAAGAGCTGCTGCACTGGGGTTGTGAGGAATGGCTGCTTAGATACATGGGAGTTGGGAGAGGTAAGGAAAAAGGGAGGTATCCAAAAGGACTTCCATATACTAAAAAAAGACTCTGGAGATACTGGAGGCCTTGCTATTGTCAAGCTAAGGTTGTTTTTCCCTCTAGCAAAGCATTAACATTAAGATATAAGATATATACTCTGCCTATCTCAAGTATTTGTCAATGGGCTGCAGGTTAGAAGGAAATTTAATTTTATTTACATTCCCTTTTGCCTTTCTTTAGGGCAGCCAGGAGTGCCTGAGGAATGTCACACATATCCCATGGGGCAAGGGGAGGGGTTGTGGGGTGTCAGCTTGTTCTTTGTCCTTGCTTGCCTTCTGCTCCCTCATCTTTCCCCCACTGAACAATTTTGACCCTTAAATCTTGAAGGTGGAAACTCTTATCTTCTGTAATTTCTTCCTGCAGATTTAAGGGTATAGAGATGTCTCTCCTTATGGGTCAATGTTGGTCGGTAGGGGAATTTATTTATATAGGGGTTACCAAAGGCAGAGGCAGCCAGTCCAAGGTAGACAACATAGATGAACCTCCTTGAGTAGAAAGGATCATCTGTTAGCTGGAAGTTATGGCATTGAAGGAGTCTTGGCAACAGGCAGGGAGATACTGGAATTGACAACAAAATAAGGTTAATGTGATTATGAGAAAGAGAAGCCTGAATAAAAGACCTTTGATAGTTGACCATAATTTTCCTCCAGTCCAACAAGAGTTTTAACCAATCACTAAAGGAAAGAGAGATCGTTTAAAGCACCAATTTGAGTAACTATTGTCTTTCAGCAGTCTTGTTACATTTTGGTAATAGCTGGAATTTGTACATAACATTGTATTTTATGTTAGCACATGTTCCACATTGTGCAGCAGTTAAAACATCTAATGCCATTCTATTTTATAGAACTTCTTTATACATTTATGTTACTTCAGTATTTAATAGAGAAATGCTATTTTGAGTGTCATTTAGGGCTTTGACTGTGTACTTAAGAGCTTCCATGTGCCAAACAACATCCTCCAGTCCCAAAGAGGGAACAAAGATGGATGTTAGGTGGTCATACCAATGAAACACAAAATGTATCCACCATTGTTTTAAATTTGGAAGGTTGGCTGGGTTGGTAATGGTTTTAATAACGCGTCCATGCATTCAGGCAAAACCCCAAGTACAGAGGCCTATCCAGCCCTGGGGATGCTGTGGACACAAGGTAGAGCCACATAGGCATTGGGTCCTGTTAGGAGCCAGCCATCTAATTCTAGACCTCCTTGAACTGCAGTCAAGCTATCAAGGGCTATTTGGTTTTGGAGGCCACCTTTTAAATTTGTGGGTAACTGTATGTCAAGCTTAGTTAAAGGTCGTCACTCTATGCTCGGCTAAAGCCTTTATGTGCAATTTTACATCAATAGAGGTGGCTTCTAGGATAAATATGACTAAGGAATAAAACCATCAAGAAGCCCTCTTTGTTTGAGGTCCAGCCTGAACAATATTCTAATTTCAAGGAATCACTAGCAAGTGGGAGAAGACTTGTCTCGGGAGATAAGGGCATCCCCAAGTGCATCATCCAATCCAGTCATAGAGAAAGTGGGGTCATCCATTATCTCCATAGAATAACAAGCACTAAGATTATCTATACATGAGCTGTTGTGGCAATTTCTCTGAAGTTTACCTCAAGTTCTCCAGCATCAATTTTTAGGGTTAGGAAAAAAAGGCAGTTTTAGTTTTTAATGACTTTAAGTCAAGAGAATGGAAGAAGATTGGAAACCTTAGTTGGAAAGCCACAGCCAAGTGTTTGAGGAAACCAGAAGAATTCAGGATCTGGTATAGTTTATAATAACTAGTATTAAAATCTAATATTTACAAAGATGTGTTATTGAAATGTTTCCTCTCTATAATAACCCCCATTTTTAATCGGAGATAGCCAAGTCAAGACTAATTTATTTGAAAAGCAAGTCCAGTTTTAACAAACTTGGCCTAATTATTTACATAAGCTCAGCAAGAACAGTGATTGGCCATGTAGACCTTTTAGAATTTGCTTTGCTGGAACTTTTTTAAGGTATCTCTAAATTGAACTTTTAGTAGCCTCTCTAGGCCAGAAGCCAAGCCAAAAACTTGCCATCAGACAGCCTGCAATACCTGTAGATTTGGGCAAATTCCTCTTCTCGAGGACCCCAAAGCATCCTGAGGTGCTTCCAGGAAGTGAAATTTTTCACTCACCTGGTAGGGCTGCTGGGAACTCTGTAAGCAAGGTATCAGGCCAACATTTCCAAGGGGCTTTATGGCTCTATGCTTCATAAGGTCAACCTTAGTTCTTTTAAGTTGTATGGTCATATCTGAGTCTATACATGTCTCTCAAATATGACATTCCAGTCAAAGCCTTGGTAAAATAACCAATGTTTCCAATGGTTACAAGAACAGATTCTTACTGAACTTATGCAAACAACTATAATTGCCATGAAAGAAAGAACACTCACAGAGATTTTGAATTTTAGAGGATTCAGATAGAGAGAAAAGTTAAATGCTTTAATTTGTTCATAGAGAAATGTTTTATCACATTTTTGTAAGTTATAAATATCTTAAGAGAAAGTTTCCTTAATCTGGAAGAGCAAACATTAGAGAACCTGCACTGTTTCAAACAAGAGTCACAAAAACTGTAATCATCTTATTTAGTTCATTTGTTTCCATGTTACTAATTTTTGTTTAGTTTGAATGCAGCTTTTTACTTAGTTCTGGAAATTCTTACCCATTTTAAAGATATGAAAAAACATGTCATAATAATCATTTTTAAATGTCCTAATACTGGACTATGAGTCAATAGAGTTTTTTGAATCTTCTCTAGAAATAACTTTAAGAGACTCCTCCACTGCTATTAGAATCTTGAATATGGGGTTTCTGGAAGGTTATCAGTGTTCATCTGAAATAAATAGGTCAACATTTTCCAGGAATCCATAGGTTTTAAGCATGTCTCTGACTGGCTCTTCAATTAGCATTCAACAAATACATATTGAGCACCTATTATATGGTGGAAACTAGGTACTGAAGATACTGTAATGACTATGACAATCTTTGTCCCCAAAGAAATTAGTCTGAACAAATTGGAATAGGGTTTATCACCTCAATCATAATTCTTATTTACTTGTCTGTCTTCCCAATCAGACTAATTTTTTTTTAATTAATTTATTTATTTGAGAGAGAGAGAAAGAGAGTATATGAGTGGGAGGATAGGCAGAGGGAGAGAATCTCAAGCAGATTCCCTGCTGAGCGCGGAGCCCTACATGGGGGCTTGATCTTAACGACCCTGAGATCATGACCTGAGCCAAAATCAGGAGTCAGATGCTTAACCAACTCAGCCACCAAGATACCCCCAGACTTGTCAAAATCCCTTACATTTTTCAGAATGTGATCTGTAGTTTTGTACTTTAAAAAAAAAAAAATCTTTGTAGTGCTGCTTTTTTCCCCCTGGAATGTATTTTGAGCATCATTTCCTTTTTAAAGTCTTTCTTCACCCCACTAGTTCAAATTAGGTCCTCCTTTCCTGTGCTTCCTAGAATTCTTCCACAAACGATGATTATATCACTTATTTTGTTTTATTTATTTTTTTTTTATTTATTTTTTTTTTAAAGATTTTATTTATTTATTTGAGAGAGAGAATGAGATAGAGAGAGCATGAGAGGGGGGAGGGTCAGAGGGAGAAGCAGACTCCCTGCTGAGGAGGGAGCCCGATGTGGGACTCGATCCCGGGACTCCAGGATCATAACCTGAGCCGAAGGCAGTCGCTTAACCAACTGAGCCACCCAGGCACCCTGTTTTATTTTATTTTTAAGTGAGCTCTACACCCAACATGGGGCTCAGACTCATGATCCCAAGAACAAGAATTGCACACTCTATCAACTGAGCCAGCCAGGCACCCCTATTTTTTATATACTTCTAGTTGTGTATCTGTGAAGTCAAGGACTATATTAATTCACTTTTGTCTTCCTTGTGCTGGTTTAATGGTGGCACATAAAAGGTGCTCAATAATTACAAGTTGAAAGAATATTTTAAAGAACATAGGATGATATGAACTCACAGATACAATTGTGTACAAGAAGTCCAAAGAAATCTAGGTTTTAACAGGAATGTTATAATTAATAAAACAGAGGTGATACTCTGGTCCTTATTCAGTGCATAGAGTAGGACCTAAATGCCTTAGATTGTAATTCTAGTATCCACCTTCAAGAAAGAGCAATGAAACTAGAAAAGATCCAATTTGGGGGAATTATAGGGATTACTAATTTGGAAATGTTATATGACTACTAATAGTTAAGGAAACAATTATTATTCAGTGATTCAGTGACTTCTTGTGTATGTTATCCTTTCACGGCTTATTTGTAGATAATTGAGTAAATTTCTAAGCTGGTAAGAATGTGAAAATTATTCTCAGCTACCATAGATCTTGTGAATCAAAGTATTTTTTTAGGTATTTTGGAAAATCCTAAATCATTGATTTGATTGATGGCAAGTTGCATTTCCTTTATTAACCCCTTAGAAATTCTAGTTTGGATTTAGAGGCAATTAAAGCATGTTCTTCCCTTAGGGTTTTCTCCAATTATTTCCTGGAGCTGAGTAGGCGAGAAAGTCCGTTCAGAATGACAGCTTGGCACCTCCTCCACCAAATGTATCCTTCCTAGATTGTTTTTCTTACAAGACTTTAGACAATATATTTGATCATTTTGAAACCCAAATTCTTTCTTTCTGTGTACTTACTTCATCTCCCTACGTTGTTGTGGTAAAGACAAGATAATGAAAGCATTTTGTAAACTCTCAAGTACTTTAAAAATGTCACTTATTATCATGTGTGCAATGAAATTATGGCTATCTGGGTTGGAAAGTGTAAGATCCATTGACTTGGGAAAATGTGTTATCCACTAAGCTTTGGAAGCTTTAAAAAAATCAAGGTATCTGGATATTAGGTCATCTTTTTCATAATAGTACTAAATTCCTTAATATCCATTAGGTTCCTGTTACAGAAGTATAAGTTTGACCTAGATATATTAAACAGATATGTTTGCAATCTGGGACAAAAGACAGGGGAGACTCTATATCATTGTGTGGGTTAGAGATTGAACTAATGAGTTATACTGAATTCATTCTGAAAATAGAAAAGAATTTAGGTGTATTTTGATGGTGAGCTCTCATTTAATAAACTTTAAGAAAATAGTGAAAAAGGATATGGAAGTCAGGTTATTAAAATGGAAAGTGGAACAATAACTGGAAAATGAATAATTTAGAAAGTTAGTGTTTGTAAGTTACAGCTTGAGAAACAGATGTATTTCACATTTAAATATCAAGTCAAATTCAAGAGTTCAAGAAATGTTATGTAGCATTGAGTAAAGAAAAAGACACAATTTAAAAAAATCATTTAAAAAAGAAATCCATATTGTAATATTCATTTCTTATCTAAGCATATCATTAAGTGTGATATACAAAGATCCTAATCCCATTAATACTGGATACTATACAATATTAGTTCTCTCCATTATTGGAAATATATTAAAATATAATTTTATATTAAATATATAATATACAATAATAAATATAATTAAATATTTATAATATAATATATTTTATAAATAAATATTAAATATATAAATATTAAAATATAATTTTATATTAAATATATAATGTATAATAATAAATATATTTATCATTATATTTAATTATATCTAAATTTAATAAATTATATTAAATATAAAATTATATTTAAATATATATTAAAATATAATATAAAATATAATTCATACTATAGGCCAATTTTACTATGTCAGTTAAGTGGCCATGAAAGACATCATCTCCTGTTTGGATAAACTCTTGTAATTATTCTGATTTCTCTAACTAATGGCAACCATCCAAGCCAAAATGTCACTAAAAATAATTTCTCCAGTGCCATTTCACATGAATTATATAAACGTATGAAACTTAATCCTGGATTTCCATGTCAAGAACTAATGTATTTGAAATTGGTTGACTATTCAGGCCTATTGGCAAGAACATAGGATACATTTAGAAGTCATAATGAAGAAACAATGTTTGAGGGTTTGGACCGATAAAAAAAAAAAAAGTGAATTTCAAGAAATTCTGCAAAAGACTGAACATTTTATTATTGTTACCAGAATCCCATAGTCCTTAAGTGGTCATCAAAAATCCCCAACGACTCTAGCATTATTACTAAGTGATGTGAAGAAGCAAAAGAAACAGGTAAACTCTGACCTTAGTTATTTTGTTGCACAGATATGACATACAACCTAATAAGGTCTCTTGCTATTAGCTCACATTTTACTAAAATCTGAATATGTTTGTTAAAAGGGCAAAAGAATGACTTATTAGGTGGGATATTTTTATAAAAGGCTTCCTAGAAGGGATTTGGGTCATCTTTTGAAGTAAATGCATGCGATAGCATATTACATATACTTCATGATTGTGTCAAAGGCACTAGAGCTTAGCTGAAGTCATTTTTATAATTATAGTATTTAAGGATAGGAAAAAGTCAGAGCTTTAATATTTATTAGCAGATTGACTTATGCATATTTTGCTTCATTCCAACAAAGGATTTGGAGACTCTTACAAAAATATGTTTAATAAAACAGACTAAAAATGAGGGGGTGATAAAACTGGACTGAGGAGAAAAAAGCATGAAATATTTAATGAAGATATAATTATCATATAGAATTTTTACCAGAAGCTCCTCTAAGTGGATATAGGCTAGAAATTCAGTTCTGAGTTTATAATTATAAACAGCAGAAGTAGGATAAAAAGGAAGCTGCGCAGGAGGACAGCTATGCGTAGTTCTGAAATCTGAGGAAACACACCAGAAAGGCTTTATTGAGAAGACCAGCTTTTATTTAATGAACACTATGTATACTATAAGTCAGACATTGTTCTAAGTGCTTTCCTCATTTAAATCTCATAAACTAACTATGAGATGGGCATTATTATTTTCCCAATTTTATACATAAAAAAATTGAGGCACCGGGAAGTTAAGTAATTTTCTCAAGAAAACATAGTTATTAAGTAGCAGAGCTTGGATTCCAGCTCAAGCAATTTGCCTTAAGAGTGTTTGCTCTTGGGGCGCCTGGGTGGCTCAGTTGGTTAAGCGACTGCCTTCGGCTCGGGTCATGATCCTGGAGTCCCGGGATCGAGTCCCGCATCGGGCTCCCTGCTCGGCGGGGAGTCTGCTTCTCCCTCTGACCCGCTTCCCTCTCATGCTGTCTCTCATTCTCTCTCTCAAATAAATAAATAAAATCTTTAAAAAAAAAAAAAAAAGAGTGTTTGCTCTTAAACACCGTGCTGTGCTGCCTCTCTCAGTGGAATAGAAGTGGATAGTGCCTGTAATTTCATCTTTATAATACGTACACTGAGTTTTGTGTGACTGTTTCTCAATATGACCATCAATGATGCTAATTAAGGACCAGGGAAATTTAGTTAATTTAGGAAATATAGGTACTTTTCCACTTTTAGTTGCAGGTTTCCCTAAGGTTCACCTCTTAGATGTGAGGTTTTGAAAGTGCATTCCCTAGAGTAGTACTATTGACATCCTTTGATAGCTTGTTAGAAATGCAGATTTTCTGGCCTTGCTCCAGACCTACAGAATAAGAAACTCTGGAAATGGGGCCTTTAACAAGTCTTCTAGTGATTCTGATGCTTTCTAAAATGTGAGAACCACTAATCCAGATAGGAAAAAAATAAAAAATAAAAAGAACTACCCCGAACCTATAAATTCTCTTCATTACCTTATTACTGTAATATAGGTAGGGAGAATATAGGAGGAATTTGGAATAAAAGTGCATGTATTCCACCCTTGGAAATAAGAGAAGTCACATTTATCAGGGAATAGACTGGTAATTATTTGAGGTATAAGCAGTGACCTCTATAAACTTTAATCATCTCAAAGCATCCTAACGATCAAGAATCAGTGGAGCAGAAATGCCTATTTTATGGCTTTTGGGAGAAGTTGATGTTCCAAAATTGATTTTCACAGTCTCATCAGAATTCAAAAGAAGATATCTAAAATGATATTCTACATGAACACTATTTTTTTGGTCTTCCCTTTATGAGCTGTATATTCACTGCAATCATTCTGAAGTGATTCTAAGACAGAAAATGGTAAAATTCATCTGCTTCAGAATTATAATTTTTAAGCCTGTGTTTGGTCAGTTGTATTTTAGATTGAACAAGAAAGCTAAACTGTAAACATTAGTTTTTCAGAGAAATGTTCCTGACTTCTAAGCAAAATCAAATACCCCACTACACACTTTAAATTTCCTTTTCAACACTTATTTCTTTGTAATTATACATTTAGTAGTGTGAATCTTTTGAAGCCTTGCTTCCTTACCCATAAAATAGTGATAATCTTACCTCATCGGCTCTATTATCTCAAATGAGATAACACTTGCATGGGAAATTTGTAGTTGTTTCTGTAGTTATTTGTTTATATGGCTAATATTGTAATACCACTACACAGTAATCCTCATGAGGGCGAGGATAGTATATATCTCATGCATTGTGTTCCCTGGTAGTTAGTAAGTATTCATTGTTTGTGGAATGAATTGATACTCTGAATGATTCTAATCTTGATGAGATGACTTAGCAACGGGGAAGTATGTAAGGGCCAGAAACAATTTTAGAGATAATTGAACATCACATTTGTCACTTCTGGGTAAGTAGTTACTAGCACAAAATTACAAGACTGATAGCATCTCTGACCAAGATTTATTCTTAGACTGTGATATAGGATATTCTTCCAGTTTTACCTCTTTCCTGCTTCCTCAAACCCCCTATTCTCTTACTTTACTGTCTGCTTCCTTAAAATGTCTTGGTGCTTTGGGTCTACACCAAGTTGAAATCTAATGATATTTTAAAATTGAGTTGATTTTGGCAGAAATCTGGACAGCTGATTCATAGTCTTCTAGGTATGAAATATATGCAAAGTAGTAAAATAACTTTTGTTATCTTATGACAGTGAGGTTTTTGACATGACAGTCATTCATAGGCGTTTCGTCAACACAGCAAGCAGATGAGTGGTATTTCTAAGCCATATGGAGCTCCTAAGATGAGAGCAGAGGGAACACAGAAGTTATTCATCTGGAGTCTTTGAGCAAAATTCGATTTTAGGCACTTGCAAATTTTAATAGCAGAATCAAGGTCACAGAGGAGCAGGAGAATCAGCAGAATTCAAGGTCACAGAAGACCAAGAGAGAAATGGTGGCTTAAAAAGTTTCAAGTCCTTCTGGGTCAGCTAAAGTACATTACCCAGATCTTTCTTCCAAAAATGGGTAGGATTGTGAGACAAGTTAATAAATCTCCTCAAGGCATGCTAACACAGATAGACACTCATATTCACACAGTCTTTATCACTTTCTCTCTGTGTGTCCTTTTAGTCTCTTTCATACCATCGGCAAATATTTAGTGAGTACCTACTATGCACGTGGTGCTGACAGTGCAGTAAAAGACAAAACAGACATTTTGCCAACTCTTCTTGAAATGTATGCTGTTGGGACTGTTACACAATTTTTCAGAAAGCTTCCCTTAGGTCACCTAATCCTACTAGTATTTGTCTTACCTTCTGAAACTGTTCTAGAAGTAAAAGATAACCAGGAGTCTTCCTAGAGCCCTATTCTTTCTTACTTCTTTTTTTTTTTAATTAATTAATTAATTAATTAATTTATTTGACAGAGAGAGAGACACACAGCGAGAGAGGGAACACAAGCAGGCGGAGTGAGAGAGGGAGAAGCGGGCCTCCCGCCGAGCAGAGAGCCCGATGCGGGGCTCGATCCCAGGACCCCGGGATCATGACCCGAGCCGAAGGCAGACGCTTAATGACTGAGCCACCCAGGCACCCCTCTTTCTTACTTCTTAAACTTCTCCTTTGAAGATTTAAAGTGAGTGCAGGCAAAGATCTAGAGGAATATGGAAAAAGGAATTGAGAATATGCTCACCAGATTTACAGAAACCACTTGATTAGTCCAGTTAATAATAACTTAGAAGATAGAAATATAAATATTGAATAAAATGCCCCACCGAAACTAGTTAATTACATGCACAAATGTAAGTACCTTTAGAGATTAAAACTAAAAAAAAATATAAAATTGGAATGAAGAATTAACTGAGCATATTTAAAAATATAGAAGAAAAATATCTAGGAGATGAAACCGTTCTTAACCCAAGACATGATGCAGGTGAATGAGTACCTACAAGTCAGTAGTTATTTCTGTACTTTTTATTAGTTAGATTTCATTGAGTATTGTGCTCATTTCTTCTCATTACACTTAAAAACACACAGATGTGACAAATTACTATTAATCCGGAAGTATGTGGGGAAAATATGATAAAGGATGTATCTAAAAATCAATTGGGAAGAGGATTATCTCTCAATCACTGGTGGTGAGGTAAATTGCTTAGCTGTTTGGTAAAGCAGCAGTTTAGACAGTGCTTCTCACAGTATTACACATTTATAATTGAGTAGAATTACATATAAATATCAAATCATAATAGGGAAGAAAATTAAATTTAATATTTATAAACTTCTAAAGTTGGTGGGCGCCTGGGTGGCTCAGTTGGTTAAGCGACTGCCTTCGGCTCAGGTCATGATCCTGGAGTCCCTGGATCGAGTCCCGCATTGGGCTCCCTGCTCGGCAGGGAGTCTGCTTTGCCCTCTGACCCTATCCCCTCTCATGTGTTCTCTCTCATTCTCTCTCTCTCAAATAAATAAATAAAATCTTTAAAAAAATAAAATAAAATAAAAAAATAAACTTCTAAAGTTGGAGATGAGACTTTCAAAGGTTAGAAAATATACCAAAAATAAAAAAAGGATAATGTGAGTAATTTTGAGTATCTAACAATAGGCTAATCTTAAATGTTAAAAGAAAAAAGATCCAAGATAATAAGACAAATCACACATTAGGACTAATGCATATCATAGAAATAACCCATAAAAAATGAGGAAAACATGCTAAAAATCCAAGACATAAATGGGCAAAGGACATGGGCTGACAGCTCACAGGACAGGGACTACAGTTGTGTAAACAAATAAATATAGAATGTATCAGTTCAATATAAACATATTTGCAGATAAAGCTATAATTAGCTTTCATTTTTAAACATTTTTAACAAAATTAAAAACCAGTAGGATGATATCTTCACAGTAATTGCCAGGAATCAATCCGAGGGAAATAACCTTGAAATGGAAAATAGCTGGATGCCCAAATTTACTCATCCTGTTGTTATTTATCATAGGAAAAAAATTAGAACTAGTGATTATTGAAAAGATTATGGGAGTGCATGAAGGGTTGATAATACTGATCTTTTGTTCTTTGCGGATTCCTTAATATAGAGCCACAAATATCACTAAACTCCATTCTACAAGAATATTTAAGTTCAGGTGCTGTATATTACAAGTATTACAAATATAGGAAAATAATGAAGAAATACTAGGTTCTAAACAAATATTCTATCTGTAAATTCAGTGAAATACTGACATGTATGAGTATACTGAGTACTCAAAAATCCTAGGTCATTTGGCACATTCTTTTCTTTCATGCTGTGAAATATTACCCATCCTTCCACTTTTTTTAAAAGATGAACTAATGCTACATATGTTTATTTTTCTTTACTTGACCAGTTTAGGATTTTTTACATGTTGTATTTCTTGTATAAGACTACTTCTCTCCTTTTGTGTCTTGATGATTAGTATAAGCCTTTGAGAAGTGTCCAAGAAAGCAATTGTGCAAATATAGTTATTTTAGTAGTATTTCCATGATAAAAATTGCAAAAGTGGAGCAAGCATGAAAATACATAACTAATAATATGAAGGAATTTAATATGATATAGCTAGGCACTTAACACATTTCTGTTCATTTGAATAAGACCATTTGTACTCTATTCACCAATATTTGTTTTAGTTCTTTATAAGCATTCACATTGTCCCTGTAATCAGCCTACGATCAAGGAGTAAATCATAATAATTTTGTATCCCTATAGCACCTTGTACTTAGTAGGGACTCAACACATTTTTCAAGAATTGATTAGGTGGGGCGCCTGGGTGGCTCAGTCTTTAAGCGTCTGCCTTCGGCTCAGGTCATGATCCCAGGGTTCTGGGATCGAGTCCCACATCGGGCTCCCTGCTTGGCAGGAAGCCTGCTTCTCGCTCTCCCACTCCCCCTGCTTGTGTTCCTGCTCTCGCTCTCTCTCTCTCTGTCAAATAAATAAATAAAATCTTTAAAAAAAAAAAAAAAAGAATTGATTAGGTGATTCAGGCCATGCCACAGAAACAATCCATTTAATTTTTTATCACAAACAAACAATATAAACAGCTTCTTACCATTTACTTATATAAGTAAAAGCCAAAAAATTTTTTTAATTAGTTTAGGTATGAAATAAAATATTGATGAATCTGAAAGCAAGTTAATACCTATATGATTCCTTTAGAAGTCTCTCAACTCAGGCAATATTAGAAGAAAAACGTATGATTTTGCTAACTTGTTTTGTCCTGGTGGTTCTCATTTATATTCTACTTGTGCACATAGATATTGTAATCAAATTGAAAAAGTGTGGTTGATAATTAATGAGTTTCAAAATGCCAGAAGACCCAAATACTGTAAAAAGTGTTGTGAATGACATCTTGACTTAAAGAGAGCAACATCTCAGCTTGGAAAATTATGCTGACACTTGTTATGGTATTGGTGTATACATGTGTATGTGTGTACGTGCCATCTGAATGGCCCACTTAATGCAGTTCAAAGAAACACAAACAGAAAAGTAAGGGGATTTTTAAAAAATTGCACGTGAAGACAGAATGAAGGAAATGGATGAGAGGTTAACAGAAACTATGACAATACTGTATAAATATTTTAAAGGTGTCAATGGGAATGACATTTTTGGTAGTTGAAAGAGATGAAATGAGAAATAGTCTCAAAATAGACATGGGAGATACATCTTTATAAGGCCAGAAATAAGAGAGAAAATGATGAGAGTAATTATTCAGTGAAATAGAGAGCTGTCTTCTTCATTAGCATCTGTAAAATAAAGTTTAAATGAAATCAAGCAATACAGAGACCCTCTACTAAGTATGCTGCAGATCTGAAATATTTTTTTATACTAACATTCATGATTTTTTTCACATGGATAACTACTAAAATAGTCTTAGTACTCTACTCTTTTCTTTTTCTTTTTTTTTAAAGATTTTATTTATTTGACAGAGAAAGACATAGCGAGAGAGGGAACACAAGCAGGGGGAGTGAGAGAGGGAGAAGCAGGCTTCCCGCAGAGCAGGGAGCCCCATATGGGGCTTGATCCCAGGACCCTGGGATCATGACCTGAGCCGAAGGCAGACACTTAACGACTGAGCCACCCAGGTGCCCCTTAGTACTCTACTCTTAACATTAAAATATGTAGATAACTATGTGGCATGAAGTAAGGTTTTGCTGAAAATTAGAAGGAGTATGTATTTATACATTGTGCCTGTGAATTTGACCTAAACGTTTTATATTTATACATACACATATGTATATGTATGTGAATATATAACACACATATATGTATATATATACACGTATGTGAATATATAGCACATGTATATGTATATACATATACACAGATATACCTTATGCAGTGCTACTCTTATTTATAACAAGACAGAAAGAATTTTAGTAATACAGTATATTGGAGAAAATGTCAATATTGAGATTAAATACCCAGGTTGCACATACACAAACCTATGTGTGTGTGTATTTCACTGACTTCTAGCTTAACATTAATGAAGTTTATTAGGTTATTACATAGTTTAATTGCTTCAGTTATCAGTAAGCAAAGGGAAAAAAACTGTAGGCATATTCTGTAATCCTGAGTAATTAGAGACACTGAGCTATCATGGCCCAAACAGAACAAACACACTGAGAAAACTCAAATTAGCCAAAAATTATTTATTCGATCATCTACGTGTAAGCCTTTAAAATTTAATGAAAAGATACAGTCAGTTGAAATAAGCTTTTCAGAAGAGTTGATCAACTTTGATCTCTTATTTTTTAAGGGCTATAGATGATTTTGAGGATTGCCACTTAGACCACATTTTGTATAAACTTTGTAATCTCAAACAGATGAGCATTATTTTGGTACTTTGAGGTCTTCTGTATTCATTTTGCATTCCCTCATGCATTCATTTAATAAGCTTTTATTAAGTGCTTTTGTTTTTTGTTTTTTAATACTTGCTATTTTACTCAGGAAAACGTCTAAGCAATCAAGCCCTCAAACTATAGCTTAGCCACAGAACTATATTAAATCATCTCAAATTTTTCTCTTTCTTTGAATAATTCTAGTTCTTTTCCCTTTTCATATATCTCAAATTCAAGATGAGCATGTTCTTCTGGTCTTAAATAGTTGAGTGATATATATTGCCCCAAAACCCAAAGCTATCTGTCTTTACATCAAAATCTTAATGTCAAACTTGAGACAGTTTTGAAGGCGAATAAAAGGACAAGACCTTTGAGCTTGATATTTGACATTTAAATATCATTTTGTGCCCTGCACATTGTGGGGATGCTTGATGAACACTAAGCAATAGTGATAATAAATAAAATGGATAATAGCAGGAGGGGAAGAATGAAGGGGGGGAAATCGGAGGGGTAGACGAACCATGAGAGACGATGGACTCTGAAAAACAAACTGAGGGTTCTAGAGGGGAGGAGGGTGGGAGGATGGGTTAACCTGGTGATGGGTATTAAAGAGGGCACATTCTGCATGGAGCACTGGGTGTTATACGCAAACAATGAATCATGGAACACTACATCAAAAACTAATGATATAATGTATGGTGATTAACATAACATAATTAAAAAAATGGATAATATGAATTGAGGTGAAGCTATAACTAGAAGCAATCTTACAGAGCTGCAACAGGTCCAAAATCCTTAAGGAGTAAAATCTAGTCTCTATAAAAAAGGAAAGTTAGTGAAAGGTTAAGATAAAAAAAAATAGGATAAGGGATCCAACTTAGATCAGGGAATTAGAAAGGGAAATCAGAGACAATAGAACATGTTCTGATCTGGAAGAAAGAACACCAAATAACAAAAATATTCTAAATCTGTGAAATTCCTGCTATCCTGTCACTACCAAAATTAGCTTATTAATATTTTCATGTTAGTTCTATTTTAAGTGATCTATGAAGTATAGCATTTCTTGAGTGAATGTTTAGATTTTTTATTGAATGTGAACTTCCAAGCTGCTTTTTGAAGTTTAAAAATATATATTTCAAATTTATGTTTTTATATCTAGTTACTATTTTTAAAGTTATATATAGTAAAATTCACTCTTTTTAGTATATAGTTCTCTGAGTTCTGACAAATATTTTGAGTCATGTGACCACTACAGGACTCAAGATCCAGCACTTTTTATTCCAACTCACAAAATTCTCTTTGCTCGCCCTTTGTAATCAACCTCTCCCCTCAGCCCCTGGCAGGTACTGACCTGTTTTTTGTCCCTATCATTTTGCCTTTTCCAGAATGTCCTATAAATGGAATCCTAGCATATGTGCAACTTGAGGGTGCGTATGGGACTTGTATTTCAAGTGGTCAAGCAATTTTGCGGAGCAGCATGTTGGGATGCTGCCAGGTTTGTTTTGCCACACTTCCATGAACTTGGTTGCTAAAGAAACAGCCGGCCGGATGGACGTAGACAGTCCCTTAGTCATGTGTAGCAGGCAGCCTGAACTTTGCCTCAGTTCTCCTTCCCCACAAATCGTGAGGGGAGACTATCCCTAGTTTCTAAGGCTGTCTGCTATATAAACGTTCTTGAAAAGATAGTTTTGAAATGTGTAGAAATGCCAGGGACATACACCTCTTAACATTGTGTTATGTCATATACAAAATTATAGGATCATCTTCTCCAGCCATTTCCTCTTCAAGATGACTGCCAAACTCTCCTATTTCCATTTCTTCCAGCTGTGAAGAGGGGATTTCTCTTGGAGTTCCAGCTGTTTCTGCCGCTGTGCAGGGTCATGGTTGGGGCAAAGGGCAAGAGAAAAACAAGAGAAGAAAATATGAGGATGTCCCCCCAGCACTTTTGGAACCACCGAATTACCTTTTCCTGTTTCTCTTGGGGTGTTTAGGTGCTCCCCTCATTGTGCCCACTGCAGTGTACATCTGTGACTACAGATGTCAGGGGCAGATCCGCTGGGAGAGGAGACAGAGGGGAAAAAGAAGGGAGATGCTCTCTCTACTCTCTGGCTAATAGAGGTCTGTCTCCCTGGTTCCCTGGCCAGGAAGGCAGGGTTTCTCTCAAAATTTTTTGTGCCCTTTACTGTTAATGCATTTCCTCTCTGAGTTCCCCTTGGGGTCAAAGTCAGGAGACAACAGAGGAAGAATAACCAGCAAACTCATCCTTGCCTTGAGTTTTTTTAAGTTTTGTATGTCTTCCCCAGTCTTCCTGTCATTGTTAACTTTTCAGTGTCCTCAGATAATTGGTTCTGTGTTTTGTCCAGACTTTTGGTTATAGGAGCAATAGATGGTAGTGGGATTTCTCCATCTTGTTTGCTACTGGAAGTCCACTTAAATTGCTTCTTAAGTGATCTGTATACATTTTATTTTGGAAAAGGCTTTTGGAGAATTCTTTGTAGGTTCTTTTTTTTGTTCATTTTGTAATATAAGTTATTTTCAATATGAAAAAATACAGAGACTGAAATCATAAATACCCATATCCAAAGTCATTTTAATTTTTTTCCAACATTTTACCATACTTAAAATTTTTTAGAAATAAGAATTGAAACACTATGGATAAACTTGAAGACCTCCTTGATTCTATTCACTTTTCTAGCTCCAGTGTTACTACTTCCCTGATTTATCTTTCCTTATATTTTTATACTATAGCCATACTATGCTATTTGTACTATCCATAAACATTGTTTGTTTTTATATTTTGCACTTATTGCATATTTTTAAGATTTTACAAATGTTTATCATTCTGCAACTTGATTTTCTTACTTAATATTTTAAAATTTTGTTTGCTCATATTAATAGGGAAGCTCTGGGTCATTTATTTTAACTGGTTTCAACTTTTAAATCTGCTTTTAAATTTCATGGATGTAACACAATTCATACATCTTCCTGTTAATGAATATTTTGATTTTAAAAATTTTGCTTTTAATTTTCACTAACACAAACAATTCATAGAGCGCATCCTTGTCTAGATGTGGGATATGTGTGTCTCTTATTTCTACCTGAAGGTAGATGAGCAAGGTGAAAGAGTATGCACATCTTGAATTTAGTTAGATGCTGCTAAAGTTGTTTTCCACTGTGTTTGTGTCAATTTGTACTCCCATCAATAGGGTGAAAGAATTCCCATTTCTTTACATCTATACCATGCTTACTATTTTTTGCTGTTCTGTTAGATAACAGTTTCAGTTGTATCCCCTGATAATTAGAGATCTTCTGGTTTCCACCTCTGTGAATTGTATATTTGCTGTTTTAAGCAGGGATCCTGGATCTGCTTTTAGTTCCTTTTACTAAGTAGGAGGAAAGCCCTTTATTATAATCGTCGAATTCCCGACACATAACACAGAAACACACCAAGCTTGTAGCATCAGCTCTACTTAATGCTTTGTGTCTTTGTTTTTTGAAAGTATTTATTTTGTTTCTGAGTCCTGCACAGCCTTTTTGATTCTTTCTTTTTATATTTTATCCATTATTACTATGTGTTTGAGGCAGGGATAAGGTTTTAAAGTATAAGTCTACTATTTCTTCTAAACTTTGTTTTCATAAAGGTGATGAATAAATTATGTAGAAGTCGACTTGAGACCTTATCTAAATTGGCTTGGGATACAGACACAAACATAAGATCAATAAGCTTGCATTAAAATATAAAACTTCTGTATGTCAAAAGGCAGAATTAGAAAATTACTTGCAGGAAATATGGCAGGCATTAATTTTTTTAACATATGGAGTATATATATTTTAAGAAAAACAAATTTACTCTCTCCTAGAAAAATGGGCAAACTAATTCATGAAGAAAAAACAGAATACATGAAAAAAATATTTAACCTAAGCATTCAAAGAAATACAAATGAAAAAGCAATTACACTCTATCTTTTCCTAACAAATTGACAAATATTGGAAAACAGTAAATGCCATTACTAATGAAGGTCTGAGGAAAAGAGCACTCTCATTGTCTGCTGATGAAATGTAAATTGCTGCAACTTTTCTGTATGATAAGTAGGCATTAATTGCATAGCAAGTGCTGTGCTGTGTACTATCCATAAACATTTTGTGTTTGTTTGTGCATTTTGTTTTATATTTTGCATCCATAAATTGCCACTAGCCACATTGGCTATGTAAGTTCAGTATTTATTTCCCTTGTCTCATTCACCACATTTCAAGTGCTCAATGAACACATTGGGCTAAGGGCTACATATTGCACACAACGGATATAGAACATTTCCACAATCATGGAATATTTTATTGGATATCGCTCATCAGTGGTTTCAAAAGAGTCATATCCTTTTCCCAGTAACCCTACCTCTAAGAATATATTCTAAAGAAATATTAGAAGTTTAGGGATCATCACCAAAGCATTGAAAACAGTAGTAAAGATTTAGAAATAATGTCTGCAAATAGGAAAGATAAATGATTATAAATTCACGTAATAGAGTGTCATGCAGCCTATTAAATATGTTTTTATGTTAGTTAATGTTATGGTAATATGCTCATACTATACTCTTAACAAACAAGCTATAAGATATTATTTATAGCATTGTTTATAAATTCCCTATAAAATATTTTAAAATTTATATTACAGAGCATGGTAGTGTTGGCAATTTTTCTTTGCAATATTTCTTTTTTTTTTGAAAAGCACTTGTTTCTATCACACACACACACACACATACTACTTTTTTAGTCACAAAAAATTTTTTAAAAAGTACATAGGTTTGGGATCTGTCTGGTTTGAACTCCTGAAGCAATTAGTAATTATGACCATTTGGTTACTGTCTTATGAAATTTAGTGTTGGTTGGTATATTTATATATTGAAGTATCATATTGTGTATGTATGGGTGATATCTGTGTGTGTGTGTGTGTGTGTGTGTGTGTGTAGGCCTGGTAGAAAACAAAATCCAACCCAGATGGCTTAAATGAAGAGATTTGTTTAAATAAAGGAACTACTAATAGAATCATGTGCAGGATTAAGGGAGCCAACTAGGCATGGTTGGTTGCCCAGAAACTCAAGGCAGTGAGAAGTCATTACTACCCATAGGAATAAAGGGATGAGAGGCAGAGCTAGAGTTGCCCGAGCGCAGTGTGTGCTGGAACTTTACAGGTGGGGCTTCCCAGCAAAAGTTTTAATGGTGAAGAGATGCACCAGCTGCTGAAAACACAGCACCAAGCAAGAGAGTGCAAGAGTACCTTGTTTTTTTGTGCTTTGCAGATACTGCATTTTTTACAAATTGAAGGTTTGTGGCGATCCTGAATCCAGGGAGTCTGTTGGTGCCATTTTTTCAATAGCATTTGCTCCTTTCATGTCTCTGTGTCACATTTTGGTAATTTTTGCAGTATTTCAAATTTGTCACTATTATATTTGTCATGCTGGTCTGTAATCAGTGATTATGGTTTGCTGAAGGATAAGATGATGATTAGCATTTTGTAGCAGGAAAGCATTTTTTAATTAAGGCATGTACATTGTTTTTTTTAGACATACTGCTATTGCTCACTTACCAGACTACAGTATAGTGTAAACATAACTTTTATATGCACTGGGAAACGAAAAAATTAGTTTGACTTGCTTTATTGTGGTCTTCACACTTTTACGGTGGTCTGGAACTGAACGTATATACATATACGGTGGGAAATAAAGTAATTGTGATGTGTATATGGAGGAAAGCTCTTCTCTACCTCACACCACTGAGTTAAGATCATTAAAGAAATATATTGATTCTAAGAGCAAGTCTGTAGAGGAAAAGCTTTGGTAAAAATTGTCTACAATTCTTTGTTTTAAAAGTTTAACTTTGGTATTGAATAAAATTAAAACGCTATGGAATCTATGCTTTGTATACTATGCTATGCTAAACAAATGCCATTATTAAAGATTTTTTTTTTTTTTTTTTTGCGAGAGAGAGAACGAGAGACACAAAGCATGAGAGGGAGGAGGGTCAGAGGGAGAAGCAGACTCCCTGCCGAGCAGGGAGCCCGATGCGGGACTCCATCCAGGGACTCCAGGATCATGACCTGAGCCGAAGGCAGTCGCTTAACCAACTGAGCCACCCAGGCGCCCCACAAATGCCATTATTATTGGAAAAGCTCTAGTTCACCTTTTTTTATAGATGGGTTATTTGAAAAATTGAGAGGTAATCTTTAACTTTATTTCATTTAGGATTTAAAAAGCAGTTTTAATTGATTTATTGATATTTGTTTAATGGGGTTTTGAAATAATAGTTTACATTCTAAAATACATGTATTAATATATTACGATAGTGGTCCTTTATGTTTGGGCCAAAAATAGTCTAAGACAGCAGTCTTTGTAGTATTTTATTTTGAAAAGGCATTTTACATTGTTTCAGTCATAGTTTGGAGGGATAATTCAGATGCAGATAAATAAAAATCCTTTTTAGCATACATTCTAATAAATTTAGTTAGACAGATGCATATAGTTGCATAAGCACCACCACAATCAAATTATAGAACAGTTCTATCACCCTCCAGAATTCTCCTATGCCCCTTTGTTGTCAGCCCAGCCCTTTGAAATGAATCAAGAGGGTCATGTAAAAGGAATCATATGGCATGTATCCTTTTGAGTTTGACTTATTTCACTGAGCAAAGTGCACCTGAGATCCATACTGTTGCTTGGATCGGTAATTTTCTCCTTTTTATTGCTGAGTAGCAGGCTATTGGGTGGCTATCCCACAGTCTGTTTATTTCCCAGTTGAAAGGTGTTTCCAGTTTTTGACAATTTTGAAGACAACTGTAAGTGCTCATGTAACAGAAGTTTTTGTTTCTCTTGAGTATATTCCTAGGAACATAAGTTTTTGTGTTTACGTAAGTTTTTGTTTCTCTTGAGTATATTCCTAGGAACATAAGTTTTTGTGTTTATGTAAGTTTTTGTTTCTCTTGAGTATATTCCTAGGAATGGGACTGGTGGTTTGTCCAGTAAAGGTGTATTTATAAGAAACTGCCAAACTGTTTTCCAAAATGGCTGTACCATTTTGCCATCCCACCAGTCATACATGAGAATTCTAGTCACTCTACATTCTTGCCAGTGCTTGCTTTGTCAATTAAAAAAAATATAAGTGAATTACTGTTAGCCGTTCTCATGGGTGTATAAAGGTATCTCTTTGTGTGGTTAATTTGCATTTCCCTAATGCTAATGATGTTGGGCATCATTTCATGTGCTTGTGATCCATGTATCATCTTTGGTGGATGTTAAGACAGAAACCAGGGGATTAAAATGACAATCCTGTACTCACGGATGAAATAAAGTGTGCCCTCCCTCCCTTTTTTAAGTAGGCTCTACACACAGTATGGAGCCCAATGAGGGGTTTGAACTCAAGACCCTGAGGTCAAGACCTGAGCCTAGATCAAGATTCAGACGCCTAACCAGCTAAGCCACAGAACCCCAAATGTGCCCCCTTTTTAACATTACCTTATAGTGTTTATTAATACATGAAATTTATTTTAAAAATACTGTCCTCTTAGGCACCTGGGTGGCTCAGTCATTAGGCGTCTGCTTTCGGCTCAGGTCATGGTCCCAGAGTCCGGGGATCAAGCCCCACATTGGGCTCCCTGCTCGGTGGGAAGCCTGCTTCTCCCTCTCCCACTCCCCCTGCTTGTGTTCCCTCTCTCACTATGTCTCTGTCAAATAAATAAAATCTAAAAAAAAAAAAAATACTGTCCTCTTGTCTATTTAAATGATAAAGGGGTCATTCTTCTCCCTGACTACAACTCCTATCATTACAAGTATTCACCATTTTGCTTGAAATAATAGTTCTGATGTCTATTTGATTCTTCTCCCCATTTTCCACAGCTGTTTCCAAAGTTCACCATTTTTTTCCTCAAGCTCTTAAACTATTTTCTGTTCCTCCCATCTTAGCAGGTGATCTTGCTTCTTTTACTAAGAACCTGGGTAAGGAAGAAACTCTGGTGCACTCTCTCAAGTATTTTCACCTGTCCTAACCTCCATCTTTCTCTCTTATCCCAGCTCTTACCAACTCTCCTCCCTGGTTCTTTGATTTTTCATTTTCCTTGGTGAACTCATTGTTATGGACTGCACATTTGTGTCCCCCTACCACCAAAATTCACAATTTGGAAACCCTAACCCCTATAAGATGGTGTTAAGAAGTGAGGCCTTCAGGGGCGCCTGGGTGGCTCAGTCGTTAAGCGTTTGCCTTCGGCTCAGGTCATGATCCCAGGGTCCTGGACTCAAGTCCCACATCCCGCTCCCTGCTCGGCGGGAAGCCTGTTTCTCCCTCTCCCACTCCCTCTGCTTGTGTTCCCTCTCTCGCTGTGTTTCTCTGTCAAATAAAATCTTAAAAAAAAAAAAAAAAAGAAGTGAGGCCTTCAGGAGGTAATTAGGTTTAATTGAGGTCCTGAGGGTGGAGCCTCCATAATGGGATTAGTGTCCTTATCAAAAGAGAAAGAGACACACAGTCGGTTTCTCTGCCCTGTGAGGATACAGCAAGAAGGTGTTCCCAGGAGAGTGTTCCCACCAGACATTGTGTTTGCCAGGGCCTTGATCTTCGACTTCCCAGCCTCCAGAATGGTGAGACATAAATGTTTCTTGTTTAAGCCTCCTAGTCTGTGGTATATTATTGTGGCAGCTGAGCTAAGATACTCATCAAACTAGTCCCATGTCTTCTCACCTCCCTTAGGCGTTTGATATATTAATTTTCTGTATTTTTAAAAAATACTTTTCTTGTCCCCTTACGGTCTTTTTCCTTAGCCATTCCGCCCTTATCTTAAACAATAATAGCCAAAGCTTTCATTCAACTAGTCTTCTCTTTTGGTCTTTAATAACTCATGTCTTTATTTTCTTATAAAGTAACGTGTAAGAATAATCTGTCATACCACATTGATTTTTCTCATCAGTGACTTATTTGAAACCCTTCTACCCTGACCACCTTAACTGAAATTGAACTTGCAAGTGTCCAGGATGACTTCTCCTTACTAGCCTTAGTAACCTCGTCTCTCCTCTCAGCCCATGTGAAACCTCTGCTACTTTTTGAAAATTCTGATTACTTTTTATGGGAGCTATCTTCTCCCTTTGCTTTTTGCTTTTTCTGGGATACAGTCCTTTGTTGGTTCTTGTTTCAATCATTTACTGCTGTATAATACACCACCGAAAAACCTAGTGTCTTAAAACAGTGTTTATGATTTCTCATGATTCTGTGGGTTGCCTGCGCAGTCCTGCTGATTTAGCTTGGGCTCTTGCTTGTGTTTACACTCAGCTGGCAAGTTAAAGGGTGGGCTCTGCTGAGGCAGCTTAAAGGGCGAGTCTTTAATCCAGGCTTCTTCACAGCCTCATGATCTCAGGGTAGCATTCCAAGATGGGGAAGATGGAAATGTCAAGGTTTCTTGAGATTTGGACTTGGTAGTTGGCACAGCACCACTCTGCCACAATCTGATGTCACATTAAGTAATATGGCAAGCCAAGATTCCAGGTGAGGAAGAGACTCCCATGTTGGACAGAAGAAAAAGCAAAGTCCCATTTCACAATCCACCACAGTTTGAACTTTTGAAAATGTACTTTCAGTTTTCTCTTTTGATTCTCCTTTTCTGTCCCTCTTTACATGTGTTACACTGCCATTCTCTTACCAGTCCTATAAGCTTTCATCCCATAATAATTGTCTCCAAGGATCAACACCTGGATTTGGGTGTCCCAAGATAAAATCATATAGAAGAGAACCACACCTTGAAGACTTTTCCTGATTTCATTTCTTGATCCATGACCCATGGAACTATCATCTGCTCAGTTGTGCAAACTAGATTTCTGGGGTATCTTCCCTGATCTCCCATACTCAGTTGCTTATCTGGTTGTACTGATTATAAATCTTCAGTGTCAGCCTGCTCTTCTTCTGCTCAAGCCATTATTCAGGTTTCCGTTATTCTCTTTACTTGACTATTTTACAGTGTTTTTGGGTTTTGAACATTTATTTTTTGGCACAATAAAATTTATTTTGAAAAGAAAACTATGCATATGTAAGAATTGGGAAGAAATTAATCATTCTCTTCTCTGTCTTTGACATTGAGTTCATAATGCTAATGTAACGCGTTATTGTATTTATTATGAAGATGCTTATGATTGTGAGCTTCTTGAATGTAGAGATCCTACAATAATGTAGCCTTACTAAAAATGCTTAACAAATTAGGTTAGCAAAGATAATGATAACACCAAAGATAATGGTCGTGGAGACCAATAAAACTCAGCTGGGCTCAGGATTAAATGTAGAGAGAATGCTTGTGGAGAATTGGGGAATTGCTTATTGGCTTTTCATAGCAGGGGTAGCAGCATTGCCTTCTGTTGATTGGCAGGTTTGATCTGTGGCAATTAAAATTTTATTTACTTACCTTAAGGCTAAATCGGAAACCCTACCAATTGAGTTCGTTTTAGGAGGAGTACTTAAAGCCCCATCCTCTGCTTTTTGATTCATTTGTTTCAAAGTAAAAGGTTTCATTTTTAAAACAGTAACTTTACATAATGTGCTTTCCAGGAAGTCTTTCCAAAGGTTGCCTATTTTGAGACCTGTGTTGTGTTAATGTGAAGGCACTACGTCAGTACTATACATACTGGAGAGGTTTTGTCTTGATAGGACATTGAATGGATAGAGGTATGGATGGAAATAAATGCCAAATACAGTTTAAATTACCAAGTGTTGCTTTTACCACCCCCCCCACCTTTTCTCAAGGAAAAGACTGCGTACCTCACTCACTGACTGCTCATGTTGCGAAACATGGGAAGTGGAATTAGCCATTAGAGTTGTGATGGTAGAGTCTTAACATGCATTTTCTGACTTCAGTGTTACCTTCGTTTTTAAAGTAATTTTTGTAATGTTGATTTTTTTAAAGATCATTTTGTTTTAAATGTCTCTGTAGTTGTTAATGTGAAAGTATGGTATTTGTGTCTCCAGAAATAATGTCAGTCTCGATCTAGTTATAGGAAAAAGTTGGTCTTGTGTTTGACAGTTACATGGATCTTGAATCTTGTGTATATAAGATTTCCTAAGCTCCTTCTAACACTGCAATCCAGCATTTTTATCACAGCAACATCTGCTAGACCCTTGGCAGTCATCACAGTGGTATCCTCATTTCCATTGATAAGTTTTGCTCTTCAGGGCTTTTTAAAATTGCTGTATCGGTTTCCTTTGTAGTAAAACTTGGCATCAGATAAGTTTTTCTTTTTTAAAATTGATTTTTAGATAAATGTAAAAAGGTTAAGATGGTGATGGGGAGGCAAATTCTAGACTTTTTTTTTTAAATCATAGTTGGAGAGAGCATATATTCATTCCATCATTTATGCAATATTAATTGAATAATGCCCATTATGTGACAGCTTCTTGACAAACTCAGAAGCTACAGTGATGACAAAGACATAGTCTCTGCTCTCAAAGAGCTGCCAGTCTGCTAGGGGAGCCTGACAAGTAAACAGATAATTACGATACAAAGTGACAGGTGAGTAATACAAGCATTTGAACAGAGAACTGGGAGAGGCATTTGGTATTATTGTAATATGGTAATTCAAAATAAATTAGGATCATGAACAAAACTATATTTTTGAGCAGAAATGTGATTTTCTTAGAATAAGTTGAGCCACCTCTTTGCTGTGTTCTGTTACCGCTCTGATTTACCTTCTGTGTCTTCGAGTGCCCCTGAATGGAGGGGAGTATTTGCAATTCCTTCATTACTCTTGGAGGACTGGGTCACATTGGTTGAATAATCACTGTAAGTGGACAAAGAGTGAAGACACAGTGAGCTAGAAAGCCCTGCTCTAGGCAGCCTTTTTCCTCTAAGGCCTGAGTTGTCCACCTTTTGAAGTCCAGAGAATACAATTACATGTTTCTGCATATCCCTGTCTATATTTGTTTCATGAGCTCTTTCTGCACATCAGTGCTGCTTGTGTGGGAAAGTGTACCATATATAGTTAATTTTGGACCACTTCATTAATCCATCTCCGTTTTATAGACTGATAATAAGCTGCTGAAGGAACAGCTTCTGAGTAGCTAAATACTCTTTGCTAATTAAAAATTCATTGTGTATCAGCCATTCTTTTAGACTGGGGCTGAGAATGAATAACCCCAAAATGAACCAGTGCTAAAAGGAAAGGTGAAGTTGTAAGCAGAGCCTATGGAATACTGTTTACACTTTAACCAAGGAAACTTTAATCCATACTCCTGTAAACGTGTTTGGTGTGTCTGATTTTGTCAGACCAACTTTTTGTTGATCATTGATAAAACAGTGATCATGAATATAAATCAAATGCCTTAGTTTTAGGTCATGTCTTTTAATACAAAAGGCTATTGTTGAGAAACAATACCAAAAGTGTAAAATGTATATATGTTTAGTTAATATTTACATGTTTAGTCAATCCCTTATTTGAGAACTATATATATTTTCCTTAAGATTGTTCTAGATTTACACCATGTGTCTGAATTGTTCCCCCATCCAGCCCCGCCTCCCCATTTCACATGTTGAAACCCTAACTCAGAATGTGCCTGCGTTTGGAGGTAGGGCTTTTAGGAGATACTTAAGGTTAAATGAGGTCATAAGAGTAGGATCGTAATCCAATAGGATGGGGTCTTAAAAGAGGAGACAGACAGGGAGAGACAGATCAATCCCCAGGTACATATACCTAGAAAAGGCTGTGTGAGGACACAGGGAGAAGGCTGCCTTCTGCAAGTCAGGAAGAGAGCTCTCACCAGGAACCCAATTGGCTGGTATCTTGATCTTGGACTTTTCAGTCCGCAGAACTGTGAGAAAATAAATTTGTTGTTTAAGCCATCCAGTCTGTGGTATTTTGTTACGGCTGACTGAGCGGACTAATACAGATTGTAATCATCATGCTGTTTTCCCCTGTATTTCTTATTTCTCTTGCATAGTTACTTCGGGAATTTTTGCATTACATGTCTTTTAGTGAAATGAGACTGTTATTTTATGATGCCATTAAATGTAGGAGCTTGAAAGCCTCCTATAGGAGGCATGGAAAGAAAATTTTCCTATATTTGTGAATTTTCTAGACTAAGCCATCAAATTTGTCCAAAAGATGTTATAGGTCTTGCAAGTCAAAAATTGTTAGAGAAGACAATACAGTTATTAAAGGATTTAAGGTATGTTATTGTTTTCATGGAATTCTTTATGCAAACCATATTGATCTAAGAATTGTTTCAGATTGTTAGAAGCAAAATGTTGTATATGTCCTCTGTTCATGATTGTTGAGATAATACACAGGGGACATATGATTTTTATGCTCTATAAGTATTACATTCACACATTCTTTTATTCATTTTTGGACTCTGAAATATAATTCATAAGAAAAGATAGAACTTTTTGCATATGATATATGGATGGAATTGTTTTACTAAAATGTAATAGACCTATAACTTGGTGTAAGTTAAGCTATACAATGCATTAATTTGATATATTTATATATTGCAATATAGTTAACCACTGCAATGTTAGTTAACCATAACTCATTGTGGTTTTTATTTGCATTTCCCTAATAATTAGGGATGTTGAGCACCATTTCATGTACTTTTGGCCATATGGATGTCTTTTCAGAAAATGTCTATTTCCTCTGCCCATTTAAAAAAATTGGATTGTTTGTTTTTCTTGTTATTGAGCTGTAGGAGTTCTTTATACTTTTGGATATTAGCCCCTTGTCCGATACATGGTTTGCAGATATTTTCTCCTATTTCATAAGTTGTCCTTTCATTTTTAAAATTGATTGATTGATTGATTGATTGCAGGAGCTTTTTAGTTTGGTGTAGTCCCACTTCTTGATTTTGTTTTTGTTGCTTGTGCTTTGGATGTCATATCTAAAAAAAAATCAGGTTATCCACAGGAATTACTTACACTGATTGGAAAGAATAACAATTGTTAAAGTTATTAGTTTTGTTTTATCTTGCCCATTTAGAAAGAGATTTGTTTTCATATTGATCGTATAAAGATTTGGGGCTGATAATCAATTTAATATGACTTTAATGTAGAGTTAAAATAATACCTTATCATTGGGGTTATACATTTAGAGAACTTTAAATAGCCAAGACTTTTATACCCCCTTTTAAATTTTCATTTGCCTTTTCACAATTTTCTATACAGTTTGGTAGTGAAAAACACAGACTTTACTATTAAATACTTGATCATCTCCTATGGTAAAGATGTATAGAAGGGATAAATTACTTTATCAATCTAAACTTCAGTTTTTTTTATCTGTAAACTGGACTTATAATTACCTAGTAGGTTTGTATAGATTAAAATGGAATCCTACATATATAAGATCATATGAATCATATACATAGAAATGTTACAGTTGTCTGGTGTAATCTTCTAAAATGTCATAGTTAAAATAATTTCCCACAGCATTTTTAAGGATTCACTGTGTTCTCCAAAGAAAATAGGAACTTCTAGAAAGGATCAAGTTGTAGACTTGAGTTTTCCCCATGTTATTTCTGAGTAAGTACCTTTTCCTAGCCTGTGAATGGGCAAATAATTGGCAAAAAAATGCAAAACCAGAATATTTGAAAGCTTGATTGCTAGTTTGAGTAATACAGCTATTAAACCACGTGACTTTGACAAGCCACTTGTCTTAATTCAAAGGATGAGTGTTAAAGCTAATTTATGCAAATGATCACTATTATACAACACCAAACTATTATAATAATTTAAAAGATATAAGCAGAAACTCGCACAAATTAGTATTTATTAAGGGTCTTGAATTCATCCTATATAGCTTCAAAAAGTGTTCCTTTCTTCACATTTGGATAAGTTTTGGTTTTAGATTAACAGACCAGTTCCAGACAATATATTCCACTTGGTTTTGGGACTCTTCATTCTATGGTTCATTAATTTCATAGAAAACTCTTCTATGTGACTACTTACTTTTCTCCAACTAGCCTTGCCCTCATACATCCTCAAATTACAGGTTTATTTTTAATGAAAACCAGGTATATCCTGCTAAAATACTATACAAATAGGAGAAGTTACCAGGGAGGACCTAAGTAAAGACCAAACTATTAGTAATAGTAATGTCATAATGTGATTGTAGATCAGCAGCATCAATATCACCTGGAAACTTACTAGAAATGCAAATTCTTGGGCCCTGTGCCAGACCTAGTAAATCAGAGATGGTGGGAGCCATCAATCTTGTTTTGCAAAGTTCTCCAGATGGTTCTGATGCAGGCTAACTTTTGAAAATCTTTCTACTTATAACTTTACAAGGAGGTCTGATGGATGGCGTTCATTTCTTCTGGTATTCTTCCCTGTGATCCCAGGGAAGAAGTAAGTCATAAGCCTACTTCTGTAGATTATTAAGACCAATTTCAATACTGATGATAATGATATACACTTATTATTAAGATCATCTTGGAGATACGTTGCACACCCGAAACTAAGGTAACCTGTGTGTCAACTACATTTCAATTAATAAAAAAAGATCATTTTAGAGGGAAAAAAATTAACAATGCTGTATTTTCTTAGAAATTAAAAAATTAATTCTTTTGGAATTGGCTTCAGGATAACTTTTCAATTGACATAAAATGGATCTTATTACTTTGCAGTCCAATTGTTTTTTGCCAAGTTTGACTACCTACTACAGTCACCAGATTTGACCATTAATGATTGACCCTGTGCAAGTTAACCTGTTTGTATAGGTTGATAATCTGATATTGGAAATGTTAATTTTTTTTTTAAGATTTTATTAGAGAGAGAGAAAGAGGGTGCGAGAGAGAGAGAGCACAAGTTGGGAGGGGAGAAGAAGGAGAAGCAGGCTTCCCCCTCAGCCGGTCTCAATCCTAGGACCCTGAGATCATGACCTGAGCTGAAGGTAGATGCTTAACCTACTGAGCCACCCAGGTGCCCCGGAAATGTTCTTAATTTCTGAAGGCAGTTTTTAAAATGGGTTTCTAAAGTTGTTTTGGGCAAAATCAGTATTAGTGGAATAAGATTATTTTGAAATTGTGCTTAAGTAATACTGCTTTATAGCCATATATAATATAGCATAAATTTGATAGTGTCTCTGGTCTGAATTGTAGAAATAAGTTCAAAATTCCTATATATAAATCTTTCAAAGACCAACTTAAAAGAGAAATAAGCCAACATTCTTTCAGTCTTTGTTATATAATAGAGAAATATTACATCAAGTTACTAATTTGGGTAAGGGGGGAAAATCAGTTTTATAAATACATGTAGATTACAGTTTTTTCCTTTATGACTGGGAGGAGGTTTTGGGTTGCTAAAGTGGGCTTGCTGGAAATCGTTTCTGGATAGAGACCTTGACCTATAAGAAAGATTGTTTTCTTCAGCTATACCCTTGTGGATTTTTGACTCAGAATTAGTTTTCTTGCTCTGCTTTATGACTTTGTGTTTGTGCCACCAGAAGTTTAAAAGTAGAAATTGGATTCTGGCTTTCATAAAGAATATAAAGATATCTCAGAGTTGGTTTTCAACCACTTTGCCAAACAAAAAGCCTTTTTACTGGAAGTAATTCCTTTTGTTTATCTTAATAGTTGAATCATTGTGGTGAACTATAATTGGCTCAAGAGTTTTGGTATTTCCTTCCTTTCTTAGAAACCCATGGTTTGGTTTCAGAATATGTTAAGAGGATCCTCTTTGATTTGATACTATAAATAAAATGAAGGTTTTAGTACCTTCAAGTATGAAGACCAGCATGTTATTGGGATACCTGTAACTGGGAGCTAAGGAACTATTTGATCTTTATTTTTCTTTAAATGCAAGTTATTCTAAGTGTTTTTGCTTCCCATAATAATAATTTCAATGTAGCTGCTTAGTACATCTGTTATTACACATGCCAGAATATTTCACCACATAATCAGATTCAAAAAGACCAATGACTTAGTTTTTTAGCAGATATGCAGGAGCACTGTAAAATTTAAATTTTGACTAACTATATGTCTTTTAAGTTTTCTTGGACCTTAATAGGAGTGATATCAAGGATTGTAATATCAGATTCTCTGCTGTGGAATCTTCATAGATCTTTTAATCTTGAACAAGGAATTTATAGTTAGGTAAAGTTTCTCTGAGGAGATATAATTTGATTGGCTTTCATATTTAGTATTCTAACATTTGCTAAGTTCTGATTTGCTAGAAGCAGATTTTCAATATGCTGAATATAGAATATATTAGAATATTTTCTTCTAAACATAAGCTTTCTTATTGCCTAATTCTTAACTACTAGCCTTTAGTTTAAAATGAAAGATTCTCAGTATTTATCTTATTATTTTATGAAATCACTAAGGCTTTTGGATAAACAACATATATCCCATGTTATAAAGTAAGCTGGTTGTTGTATTTTCATGTTGTATCACTATAAGAAGTAGGACCCAGTAGGTATTTATTAAATACCTACCGTGTATGTATCAGACACTGCAGGACACACAAAACCCCTCTGAGTGTGCAGCTTACCTTCTAGAGGGAGGAGATACAGAAAAGGAAAAAAAAAGTTAAGCAATAATTATAGAAAATAAAGCTAAAAAGAAAGTAAGTGAAGTGATGTCATCCTTAGACCCAGAAGAGTTCACACAGCTCCCGCTGTGATTCCACTTTGGCACTCCACTAGTTGAGGACTTGTAGCCCCTGGCATATTGCTCCTCAGTCTCTGGGACTTCAGCTTCCTTGTCCCAGTGACCGTCAGCCCACTTCCATGGCCTGCCCAGACTTCTGACTCAGGTCCATTTTCTCAGGGTAGACTACCTGAAGTGTGGCCAACAGGTGGTTATTAGCGGGATATACAGATGCACCTTGGATGTACAGGATGGGGTGTGCGTAGGCATACACATGCTAGACTCTTTGAGTGTGATGGTATCCTGAGTGGGAAGAGAAAAGCGCAGGCTTAGAGTGTGAGGCCTGGAACAGACTTTCACTGTGCTGCCATGTTGTAGGGCAGAACTCTGCAGAAGTGAATATTTGACTTTCCAGGTTGTTAGGGAGGTATCTTTGTCCAAGCACAGTTACAACCTTATTTAACAGTTGAACTTAATAAATAATTTTATGTTTAGACATGTGATACTAGGCCCCACAAATGTTCATGATCTAATATATAAATAAAGCACTACCTTTGGAAGTCCATTTTAGATAGGATGGTCAGGTAAAGTTTCTCTGAGGAGATAAAATTTGACAAAGACCTGGAGCATGAAAATGGGTCATCTATGAAAGAACTTACAGAAGTAAGTTCCAGATAAAGTGACTTTGTAGTACAAATGTACAGAGGTTCAAAATCAATGATAACCAAAGGCTCAGTCTGTATAAAGAACAAAAAGACCTCGAAGGAGACAGTAAGAATAGAGATTTGTAGGAACAAGATCATGCCCTAGTATGCTGTTGAAAAGAGTTTGTGTTTAATCTAAGACCAATGGGACACTATTGGAGGATTTTAATAAGAGCAATGACAGGTTCTTAATCACATTAAAAATCACTTAAAACTCTCCTCATGCATTCAGAATATATATGAGGGGAGGATAGAAAAAAGAAATCAAGTTAAGGCTTTTATAGGGGTCTAGGGGAGAAACAATGTTGCTTGTCTTGAGTGGTGGGAGTAGAGAGGAACAGAAAGTAGATGTGTTACCTGTTGGAAGTAAATCCAACATTTCCTGATGGATTGTATGGCGAATGAGGCAGAGAAAAGACCACTGACTCAGGTCCATTTTCTCAGGGTAGATTTCCTGAAGGGTGGCCAACAGGTGGTTATTAGTGGGACATACAGATGCAGCTTGGATGTATAGGATGACTCTGAAGATTTTTGGTTTGAGAAACTGAAGGGGTAATAGTTACTGAAATGGAAAATTCTGTGAGAGGAATACATTTTTTTGGTGGAGGTAGGAATAGAGGGTTCTATTATGAAAATAATTAGTTTGAGTTACTTTTAGACATTCAAATACAGACATCAAGTAGGTAATCATATATTCAAGTCCGGAATTCAGGGTTGCATATGGACTCTGCTTCTTGAACTTAACACCCTCTTTCCACATCTTGGAGCCTTTGTTCCAGCTCTTACTTTTATCTGGTATATTCTTTCCTGTGTCTTCACCTGGTTTCAGTCTTTGCTTAAATGCCAGTCTATCTGAATGGTTACCTCCACTTTTATTTTCTGTCTCAGTATTTGTGTTGTGTGTGTGTGGTTTTTTTTTTTTTTGTAATTTGCAAACTTGTTTTTATTTTTTTCCTGTCCTCAAGAAGAGGGGCTTTGCTTCTTTCCCCTTCTTCAGCCAACGCCTAGCACAATGCCTAGCACAATGCCTGTTACTGAATAGATATTCAATAAATACTTGTTGAAAGCAGAAAGGAAGGAATAATTTGAGCAGGATCATAGCTTCCTTAAAAGGAATGACAGGGTGCTTGGGATGGACTCCTGCCAAAGGTTTGAGGGTTCATGGATAAGAATCCAGGATGCTTTAATGTTCAGTGAGCACTTACAGTGTGTTAGGTACTTTGCTGAACAATTTATAAAAATTTCATTTAATAAGTAGAACCACCAATATAGGGGCGCCTGGGTGGCTCAGTTGGTTAAGCGCCTACCTTCAGCTCAGGTCATGATCCCAGGGTCCTGGGATCGAGCCCCGCATCGGGCTCCCAACTCAGTGGGGAGCCTGCTTCTGCCTCTACAGTTCTGCCTACTTGTGCTCTCGTTCTGTTAAATGAATGAATAAATGAATGAATGAATGAATGAATGAATAAATAAATAAATAAAACCAATATATGGCAACAACTGTTTTTATCTTAATTTTGCATATAAGGAAACTGAGGCTCAAAGAGGCAAAGTTGATGAAAATCCACAGCTGTATTTAAAGCCCAAGCAGTTTGACTCCACAGCCTCCTCTTAGCCATTACGTAGCACAGAAGGCTCATGCTGCGTTGCCAAAGATCTGTTTCCTTAGCCATCAGAGATACCGAGGAAGGTTCTGACAAATCCCATGGATTTGTCCTCAATGCCACTCCGTAGCTTTTTGCCAGTGTCAGGTTCCAGAGGTAAATCCACTGGCCCTACAAAAGGACCACACCGTGTATGCCTTGAGGAAAGACAAGTGTTGCTTCTTGCATACCTCTTTCTTATGAGGTTGCTACCACACGTACAGGGTGGAGAGAGGTCCCTATGAGCAAGGCCCTGACCCACTTGAACTCAAAGACCACTGGGAAGAAATCCAAACCCACCTGATAGACCCCTCATCTTTTTTGTAGAAGGAATTTGGAAGTCTTCCCTCCTCTTCTATTTTTTTTGGAATAGTCTGAGAAGAATCAGTATTAATCCTCTTTTTAAATGCTTGGTAGAATTCATTTGTGACACCATGTGGTCCTAGACTTTTGTTGGTTAGGAGTTTTTTGATTATCAATTCAGTGTCCTTACTAGTAACAGATTTATTCAAATTTTCTATTTCTTCCTAATACAGTTTTGGCAGATGATATGTTTCTAGGAATTTATCCATTTCTTCTAGATTGTCTAATGTGCTGGCATATCATCGTGCATACTATTATAATTCTTTGTATTTATGTGGTATTGCTTGTTACTTGTACTCCTTCATTTCTATTTTTTTTTTTTTCCTGAGTCTGACAGAGACCTTATCTACTTAATGGCCAAAGTGTGGGGGGTGGGGGGTAGGGAGGAGCAAGGATAGATGCTAAAACTTAAAAGCCTAGAAGTCTCACCTTTTTTTTCTCTAGACATAAAGGTACTCCCTAATTTCCCTTCTCCTATTCTCACTGGATAATAAACTCCTGAGAGCAGAATCTGTACTTTGCTCTAATCTTAATGAATTTTTATGCCTCTCACGTTGTTTGTTAAACTGAATTCCATTGGCAAAAAGGATAAATGTATATAGTATTTACAGGTGAATAGTAAGTTATTTCTTATGGGAGTTTGATAGACTAAGTTGAACCTGCATATTTTTCTAGTTGATTATTTTTAGTTACTCAGTTTCCAGAACCTGGGAAGTGTCTGTATCAGCATGTTCTCACTTAGGCCAACTGCACTTCTTCCTTTGGGAGGGTGTAAACTGAGAGTTTTATCAGAAAAAATTCATTTCAAGATGAATGAAAATGAATTAGGAAATTAGTATATGTACTGAGAGTTGTACAGCCTTTTTTCCCCCCATAATAGTATACTGGTAGGTAAAAGTTCATTATATAAGTGAAGAAGTTGAATAGACATCAATTTTAAAAAGAAATAAAAGTCTCTCTAGAAAGGCAGGATAAAAGTATATGATACACATAAAAAAAACTATTTCATGTAACTTGCACATGTAGTGAAATATTTTCTAAGGTGATAATGTTAAGTCTTTCCTAAATAAAAATCATTCTGGGGTAAACAACTTTTGGGTTATTTATTAATTTATAGAGCATTTAAACAAATATTCATTTGCTTCTTAAATGGACTCCATACATTCAGACTACTTTGCATATTTGTCAATAAGGAGTTTTACTCTAACATAACCCATACTCTAACTTCAGTGACAAAGCTGAACACATTCTGAGTAATCCTTGGACGCTAAAAATAAGCTTTGGCTGAGATTTAAAGTGGAACAAATGTGCTTAGCAGGCTAAGCAGGTAATGAAGCAGACTGAAAACTTGTGTATGAAAGAAAAGTAGAGATACCGATTATTTCTCAGTATGAATAGCAGAAAAATTATAGACACTGACAATCATTTTATGTTCCGTATTGTGACATTTTATTAATTATTCTAAGATGATATGTTGGGCTTGTGGCTTCAAAATAAAAGCTCTGAAATGTCATGTCAATATATTCAGAGATCCATCTACTTTAGGTGTTAAATCTTAAGAGTGAAAAATTTTTAAAGTCTTAAATGTTTGCCTTAAAAAAAAAACAAAACTATTACATTGGATGATTACTCCCATCCTTTGACCGTGGTGTTGATAAAGCTTTATATTTCCACTATTTCCTGTAACTAAATTCACAAGATGTACCTACATTACATTGGCTAATGCTAGGAAATAGGTTGTAATATTAGTGAGTTGTTCTGTATTTGCTTAAGGCAGAATTATCAAAACAAACTGAAAAGTGAAAATGTTACATTAAAATATAATTCATCATCCCTATAGAGACAGAGTAGGATCCTTCTGCAGTATTATGAGGATCTTCTGTAGGTGGGCTTTCTTTGTAGAGAACTAAACAGAAATCAAAGTGAAACATTAATTGACATCACACTAATTACTCTGACTTACCTGTTTGAGATCTAATTTTAAGTATGTCTCTGTATGTCTATAAAGCCCTTTCAAAGGATACCTTTAGAAAGAAATGTACAGCCATCCCAGAGAGATTTGGCAGGGACTGGTTTGCGTAATAAATAATGACCATCTGCACCCCATGGCAGTGCACCAGGAAGTGCCATTAGTCCCTGCAGCCCAGGCCGACTGTGCATCGTTGTCTTCAGCAGGTGAACAAAGGAGAAATGGCCTATTTGGTACTTTGTTCACTTCATTTTAAATAGCTACTCTTGTGAGGCCAAAGTAATTCTGGTTTTATTTTTCTGGTTCATGCCTACTGTTATACCTATTCATGTGCAAAGATGGAGGATTTATAAGAACAGTGTTTTCACTGAAGTGGGAAATGTTATAATAATTACGGCTTAATTTCATTGATTGCTTTTTAAAAGATTTCCTTAAATCTTGTAGAACAACTGGTACAGAGTCATTATAGGAAAATGGATGGAATATTTGTCATATATTATCTAGTGCCAGTTAGTGGTCTGGAGACTAAAGTAGGAGTTCCTTTTTTTAGGTTGTAAATTATACAAAGATTATACAAAATTGATTTATAATTCTGCCAGCTATATATATAAAGCCATTTTACTTGATTACAACTTGAAAGTTTTATTGTACTGTTTTTTTTTTCTTTTTTTTTTATTCTTATGTTAATCCCCATACATTACATCATTAGTTTTAGATGAAGTGTTCCATGATTCATTGTTTGTGCATAACACCCAGTGCTCCATGCAGAATGTGCCCTCCTCAATACCCAC
>NC_138375.1:63551971-63579268 GCF_054177405.1 Leptonychotes weddellii | reverse complement strand
AACACTTGAAAAACACTGTGCCACTTTGTTCTGAACTTCATGGTTTCAGAGGAGAAATGTCTCCTGTTCAAATGGTTGTTCCCCTGTAGGTAATGTCTTATCTTTCTAGCTGCTTTCAAGCTTTTTAATTTTCAGAAGTTTAATTATGATATGTCTTAGCTTGAATTTCTTTGGATTTATTGTCAGTAAGTTTCTTTCAGCTTCTTGAATTTATAGGTTTATATCTCTTACCAAATTTGGGAAGTTTTCAGACATTATTTCTTTGAATAGTCTTTTAATCCCACTCTTTGTCCTTTACTTTTGGAACTCTGATGGCACAAATATTTGATCTTTTCTAATTGTCCCACAGGTCCCTGAGGCTCTGTTAATTTTTTTCCAACTTATTGTCTCTTTGTTTAAATTGAGTAAATTCTGCTGATCTGCCCTCAAGTTCAGGGATTATGTTCTGTTTTTTTCACTTCACTATTGAGCCTACGCACTGAGTTTATTTTTGTTACTTTTTAATATTATTATTTACATTTGTTTCTCCTTTATAACTTCTATTTCTGTTACTGAGATAATCTATGTTTCCATTTGTTACAAGAGAATTTATGATTGGTTGTGATTGGTTATGGCTGCTTTAAAATCCTTAACAAAATTACTACATCTGATCCATTTATATGTTGGTGTTAGTTGACTGTCTTTTCTCATTCAAGCTGTAATTTTCTTATATATTGGTGTGATGGAGGATTTTTTATTGTACCCTGGGCATTTCATCTATTTTGTTAGGAGACTCTGGGTCCTACTTAAATCTTGTATTTTTGCAGGCAGTCGCATACTTTAGGTTTAACATGCAGATCCTGGCCTATTCCTCTGAACTGTGGTTTCAGTGATGGTTTAATTTTCAGAGTCTTTGTGGTGTTATTTTGGTTTGCTGGTTTATCTGGTTCCCACTTGCACCTTTAGTGCTGTGTTGGGATGGAAAGAGTTTCAGGAGGTTGGGCTGCCAGATGTTTTCCTGCGGGAGAAGGGGGTGTCAGGCACATAAGCTGTTTGGTGCTTCGCTTGTCAGTATTTCCCTGCCTATAGGGAATACAGTGCAGTCTGGGCTGGGTGCTTGTGGGATTCTCTCTGTCAGCATCCTCAGCTGCCTGTGTCTGGGCAGGAGCTAGAAGTCTTAGGTCTGTGGGGACAAAGAGGCCTCACAGGCCGGGCTACTTTTTGTGGTGGAAGTTTCCTTGGAGGTACGGCACTGCTACCTTGGTATTTCTTGATGGGGGTAGAACATATAACACTTCCATAGGAACAAAGAGACTTTCCAGGTTTGGCTGCTTGTGCTCAGGTCTGTCTTGCTAGTGCTTCTGGGCCACCCCAGTATTCTTTCACAAGGCAGAGGAGTCTCAGGACCAGAGGAAAAAAGAGCATTTCTTCTGGCAACTTACTGTGAGCAGGCCTCCCAATCCATCCCCTGCTGTTGGTGCTGAGTTTACTGGTATTGGGGAGGACTGCCTTTTGATCCAGAAGAATGGGGTTTACCTGGACTGCCTTCTATTGCTGGGTTGAGAGTTAGGCCTCCTTCTGTCGTGTAGATGAGACTTAACACACTCTGCTGTGTTGTTCCCCCCATTCCTGGAATCCCAAAGCAATTCACTTCCCTCACTACCTTTCAAAGTTCTTTCATTGTCCCTCACATTATCTCTGTGGTTTACAGTTGTACTTAGTGGAAAGGAGCAGGAAGAATTGTATTTACACCAATTTGTCCAGTAGCCGTAGCATTTTAATTTCCTTTTTGAGAATGCTGTATTATATATATTATATATTGGTATAGTAGAGCAAATGCTCACATTTAAAAAATAATTAATGGGTTACACAATTAAAAGAAGTTTAGAGACTCCTGGTTATGAGATTAAGTGAATACTAGATGGCTTGGCATTTAAAACACCATGGTTTGGTCAGAAAGTATATTTTTAGTTTTTCATCCAGTACGGTTCCCCTTTAAGATTTCTTTTATCATAATGGTGTATTTACTCTCTAGAAGATTCCCACTTCTTTCTATGCTTTTGCTGCACGTATTTTCTCATTTTAGTGTATCGGAATTATATTCATGGTCAAGGTTATCTCAAATTCTACATCTTTTGTGAAGCTTTTTGTGACTTCTCTAGCAAAATATGGCTTTTTTTTTCTGAGTCTTTATCATCTGCTATATTTCTCATATGACATTTTAAATAACATTTTGAACAGTGTACTCTAAAAGTTTATCTCTATTTCACTTTTTTGAAATGTGCTTTCCTAGAGAAGCAATGCTAGCAGTGATTATCAGTAATGTATCAAATGTATGAATCTTAACCACCATTTAAAAGGGTCTAGTGGAATATACACATATGCTTTGGGAGTTGTATCTTAAAATTCCAGGACTGTATTCCTGCCTAGCCTTGCATCTTTTCCCCTCTAGTGTAGTTGTAACACTGAGTTCCATAGAAGTGGTGACTTGGGAAGGGCCGAACAGTCGGTTAAGCATCGGACTCTTGATTTTGGCTCAGGTCATGATCTCAGAGTTGTGAGATCAAGCCCCACATTGGGCTCTGCACTGGGTGTGGAGCCTGCTTAAGATTCTCTTTCCCTCCCCACTACCTTTTTCTTTCTCTATCCCTCTCTAAAAAAAAAAAGGGGGGGGGGGGTGGCTTGGAATCCATTGCATAGACTGCTGCATGGTAGACTAGGAGAAAATTTGTTGGGAATGAACTAGAAAAAACCCTTTAGTTTGAGGAGAGCCTGGAGAGAAGAAGGCTGGTATTGGTAGATGATGACAATCATCAATCATAGGTAATAGAAACATGGGTATTTCTGCCCAACCTCTATGCTCCACTCATGTACAGATCCATACACCCCACTGTCTCTCATTTTTCTACCCAAAACAGCTTTAATTTAACCTTATTTTTTCCCTTTGAAGAACACTGCGAAGTAGCATAGGGTTTTTTTCCCCCATGAACACTACATATGACTTCTGACTGCCTAAAGCAAGAGCTTTATGGTTTTCTTTATTTAGTAGCTTGTAGAAAGCTAAGGCAAAGTTATTTTGGGAAATTTGGGAAATCTTTCTACCTGTTCTGTGAAGCCTTTTTTACCCATCTTCTTTATATTGACCACACATACCTCATACTATTTTCTCTCAGACTGTACTTTCAGTTGATTATATTAAAGTCCTTGAGAATAAGGACTGTATTTAGTTTATCTTTGAATTCACTTATTTTTGAATTTCTAACATAACTTAGTATATGTATGTATACAATAGGATATATTTGGGGCTAGGCTCTGAGTGGTCTCTCAGCTTCCATTCTTTATCCAGCATTCTATTTCACTGTTTTGGCTTTCTTTTAGTAAGTTGGCATAGCGTGGTATATTCCAGGCTATTTCTTATCTTCTGGTTATATTACACAGTGCCCCAGGTGAGTCCTGGAAAAGATCTTTCCTAATAGTCTCCTTGAGTAGAGTGAGCTCATTTGTATACACTATGAGCTAGACCAGACCTCTTGACTGCTCTCTTCAGGAGTCAAGCTTTCCTCCAAAAGAGTGTATTTACATTTTATTGTCTTACTGCTATGGTGGTGGCGACTAGCTCTGAATAGTGTCTCAGGTGTGTATTTCTGGTTTTCACTCTTCAGTTCACCATTTGTTTCCAGTCCCTTTCAGGAAAGGAAAAGAAAACAAGATGAATCTCAAGTCAGTTAATTTTTGCAGTTATGGGGCTAACATGGATGAAGTTTGAAGTTGTAAGCTATAATGAATCTATTGAATAAACTTTCAAGTTTATATTATACCAATATAAACTGAGTAAATATACTTTGTCTATGATAATATTAATTGTAATATGTTTCATTGTATGAAAAATTGATATGTAAAGATTCACTCTAATATAAGGAATGGATTTGGAAATTACCTGATGACTTGGTTATAAATTCCAACCTCATTGTGTTTCAGAAAATTCTTTCCCTATAATTCACTTTGTGAAACTTTTTAATCAATAGTGCTTCTTTACATTTCAGCATCTCCTTCTACCTTTTGTCCATATTTACTAATTAATTTTTGAAAGCCAGAACTTTTTCTGAGAAATAAGAAACAAGGGTTGACTTAGCAAATAGAATTTTAATGATATTCTGCTGTAGGATATGGTGCAAAGATTAGATTAACTGTTAGGAACTTCCTAATATTTTTTGCTTTATTTAAACTTTTATTCTTATTATCACTCTGAAATTTTTGTGTAAAACATGAAAAATAACTAGTTGACTTGATTTCTTATAACTGATTTTGAGTAAAAACTCGTATTTTCTTAAGTTATTAGCACTTTTCCTTAAAATGTGATTTATAAATATTTTTCACATTCACAGAAAATTTGGCTTTTCAAATACTTGAAGATATTGTAAAATTACATCATACCTAAGAAAATAGAATTAATGAGAATATTAGGCAACTTTCAAATGTCTTGAGTATTTAAACAGTTAAGTGTTTAGAAAGTATTACCCTTGAAAGATTTTTAATGAGACATTGAAATACTTTTCTAACAATACTTGTCATTGTAATTTTTACTTCATGTATGTTAAGTCTTAAATCATCTATTTAGAAATAGGTAATGGGTGCATTCTGATGTATTTTTTTGGGGGGGGGGATTGAAAGCTATTTAATGTTAGTAGTATTAAGCTTAAGAAATATGGATACTATGGATATTACTGCTAGAGCACATTGAGGTATTTGGTTCTTCCGAGAGATAAAACATCTCCTTTCTTAAAAATGAGGGTGAATTCCAGATGCATATTATGTCATAAATCTTAAACTAGAAATAGTGGATGCACAGGTATATATTCCAGAATAGTACATAAGAGGTTCAGGATGAGGTCAGTACAAACAATACTCACACCAAATATTAACCAACATAAGATAGAAAACCCAAATGTAAACTAAACATTCTGTAAACTAAATTTGTTAAGCTTACCTTAGTCATCTAATTAGTTTAGCTTACCTAGCTGTAAATTAGAATTGCTTAAGACTTTTTCTTTCACCCATGATCATTTAAAAGTATGCTGTTAAATTTCCAAGTATTTGGAAACGTTCTGTTAACCTTGTTATTGATTTCTGTTAAATTTTGTTGTCAGAGAACATAACTTGTATGACCTCGTTTCTTTTACATTTGTTAAGATTTGTTCCATGATCCAGGTTTATGATATGATTTAGTTTGGTGTATTTTCCTTATGCATTTGCAAAGAGGGTTTTATTCTGCTGTTGAGTGGAGTTTTATTATAAATATCAATTTTATCTACTTGGTTGATGGTATTATTCAGTTATTTTATATCCTTGCTGATTTTCTCTCTACTGTCTATTACTGGGAGAGGAGTTTTGAAATCTCCAACTATAATTGTGAAATTGTTCTTGTAATTCTGTCCATGTTTCCTTCATTCTGAAGTATTGGTGTTTGAATCATAGACTTTTAGGATAATGGCATTTTCTTGGTGAATTGACATTTTATCATTATGTGATTTTCCTCTATCCATGGTAATTTTTTTAGCTGTGTATTTACTTTGTCTGACATTACTAGGTGTTCCAGCTTTCTTACGATTTATGTTTTCATTTTATATCTATTTCTATCCTTTTGAGATACTTGTATCATTAAAGTTATAGTGAATTTCTTAAGAAAGCACATAGTTGACTCCTTTTTAATATTCTTTTTAAAAATTTGTCTTTTAATTGTCTGATGTATGGTATTGGTATGTTTGGATTTAGGACTACCATTTTATATTTTGTTCTGATTTTTGTTTTCCTTTTTCCCCTTTCTTACCTTCTTTTGAGTTATTTGAACGCTTTTTACTATGCCATTACATTTTTTTCTCTTGTATTTTTGGTTATGTAGCTTTGTGCCTTTTATTTTTTTTTTAAGTGGTTGCTCTAGGAACTATCAAAAACATTTAACTTTTCACCGTTTACAAAAAATCAATACCCTAACACTTCAAGTGGGATGCAGAAACTTTATTACAGTATGGATCTGTACACCTTTCCCTCCTTGTACTTTTCATATGTATTGCATCTAAGTCAATTGAAAAACTCATCAAAAAGTTTTATACCTCTCTTTTCTATTTGTCGAGCATATTTTAAAGAATGCAAGAGAAGAAGAGTCTATTATATTTACTCAAATTTTCACCGTTTTTGTTTTTCTTCCTTTGTTCCTTCTAGTAGAGAACGTCCTTTAGTGTGTGTGTGTGTGTGTGTGTGCGCGCGCGTTTTGTTTTTGTTTGTTTGTTTGTTTGTTTTTGGTGCTGCTTTCAAAATCAACATATGCTAAAGGTAGCCCAAAAGGTCTTGACTTTTGGGTCCTTTCTTAACCTAAATTTAACTTTTCTTAACCTAACTCGACTTTTGGTCTTAACCTGAATTTAGCCTCTCAGCCCTTACTATTTCACTTGCTTTTCAGGCCTCTTGAATAAAAGTTTGGAGCTTTTTTGCTTTTGTTCTTAAATTTTATCCAGTTTTTTCAGTGGTTTTCAGGGGGAGAATTGGTGTGATCCTCCTGTTTTACCACTGTTTGAAATGAAAAAGTTCTCAACAAATCAGTTTTGCAACTTTAAAATAATAACTCTCCTGCCTGCCAGACTGCATTCTTTTGATAATATACTTTTGATAGTGTATGATGGAGTGGAAATTAAACCCAGAAGTGCTACTCAAATGAAAAGTAGCATATTTGCTTTTTTACATTTCTCATTTTAAAAAATCAGCCTTATGGAAATCATTTACATGCAGCAAAATGCACAGGTTTTAAGTGTATAGTTCAATGAAATATCAATAAACTGAATATTTCCCTAAACCCCCCAAAATTCCTTCTTGGCAGTTCATCTTCCCCAACCCTTGCCTCAGGCAATCACTGCTCTGATTTATAGCATTATAGATACATTGTCCACTTCTAACAATTCATATAAAGGAACTCGTTATGTCTGCATGTATGTAAAGTATATTTGGCCGTAGTAGCTTGGCAAAATGTTGTGCAAGTGCTCTGTTTTATTTATTTGTAATAAATTCCTATTTATTGCTGAATAATAACTAAATGCCTGACTGCACCAAAATTTGTTTATTGATTCTCATCTTGATGTAGATGTTCAACTTCATAAGACACTGCCAAATTGTCTTCCAAAATGGCTGTACCATTTTACAGCCTTACCAACAGTGTATGAGTATTCCAATTGCTCCATATGCTCACGATCTCCTGATACTGTTAATCTTTTTAATTTTCATATTCTAGTGGGTGCGAATTGGCATCTTACTGTGGTTTACAGTTGTATGTCACTGACTAATAGTACTCAAACATCTTTTGATGTACTTATTATTTGTCCATCTTCTTTCACATTTTTTATCCGACTTATTTTTTGAAGTTTTTATTTTAATTCCAGTTAACATACCGTGTAAAATTAGTTGCAGGTGTACAATTTAGTGATTCAACATTTACATATAACACAGTGCTCATCACAACAAGTGCCCACCTTAATCCCCATCACCTATTTCACCCATCCCTCTACCCATCTTCCCTCTGGTAACCATCAGTTTGTTCTCTATAGTTAAGAGTCTGTTCTTGGTTTGCCTCTTACTTTTCCCTTTGCTTGTTTATTTTGTTTCTTAAATCCCACATATGAGTGCAAGCATATGGTATTTGTCTTTCTCTGACTTATTTTGCTTAGCATGGTACTCTCTAGCTCTATCCATGTTGTTGCAAATGGCAAGAGTTCATTCTTTTTTGGCTGAATAATATTCCAGTGTGTGTGTGTCTGAGATATATCACATGAACATTTATTCATATATCACTTACTTATCTATCTATTATTTATCTATCTTCTTTATCCATTTATCAGCCATGTTCACATAATTTGGCTATTGTAGATTTTTACCCAATTTCTTAAAATTCGGTTGTTTCTCAACTTTTTACTGAGGCATGAATTCCCTACACTCAATTATTTGTTAGATAGATGTAATGCAGAAATGTTTTCCCAGATGTAGTTTGCTGTTTCATTTTTCAAATGATGGCCCTTGGAAGAACAAATGTTTATAATTTTGATGAATTCCAATTGTTTCTTTTATAGTTAGTGCTTTTTGTATCCTAAAAAATCTTTGCTTACTCTCTTGATCATGAAGCTATTCTCCTGTTTTCTTTCAGGTCCTTTATGGCTCTAGCTTTATATTTAGTTTGAAAGACTATACATGTAAACTGTTACTGAAAAAAGTCAATGTTGTTCTCTTTGTTGACCTAGCAGAGGGTGGTGGCCATGTTTGTTTTATGGCATTCCAGAAGGTAAAGTGCTTCAAATGGCTGTCCAGAATATTTTTAAACTAAAGATAGGGTGGATTTTTACTTTAAGATATGTGATTACTTGTTATGACTCATTCTGTGGATCATATTAGTTTTCAGTCTGTATAATGGGGGAATACTACACTTTTTTTTTTTTTTAAAGATTTTATTTATTTATTTATTTGAGAGAGAGAGAGAGAGAAACAGCATGAGAGGGGAGAGGGTCAGAGGGAGAAGCAGGCTCCCCGCCGAGCCGGGAGCCCGATGTGGGACTCGATCCCAGGACTCCGGGACCATGACCTGAGCCGAAGGCAGTCGCTTAACCAACTGAGCCACCCAGGCGCCCGGGAATACTACACTTTAACATTTAATAAAAAAAACAAGTTATGAAGAAAATATATCACCCCAGGACTTCCTTTTTCTTCTCTCTCTTCTCCCATGCCCCTGTTTTTCCTTCCCTCTTTTTCTTCATTTCTTCCTCTCTCTCCTTCTTTCTTGCTTCATTACTTGTTCCTTTTTCTTTTAAAAAAAATTATGTGCCTTTTTAACCTTACAGTATTGTGTAGTTTCCTAGCTGGGATTTTTAGATGATAAAATATTCCCTATGTAGTAGTTAGTTCTTGAGATCAGATAATAGGATGCTCTTTTATAATGGCATGTTTGCATTACTAATCTTGTGTACCCTAGTGATATTGTAATTGATACTTGCTGCTTTATTATACTACAAGAAAGTACTTGTAAAAGATGAGGAACTACATGTAGTGAGTGTCATAGACAGCTATAACTCATGGCCAGTTTACAAGTAGAAAAATTAGCTCTTAGTAATGTTATCTTAGATGCTCAAGTGGGGATTGGACATTTTGCATTGTACAATGATATTCCCTCATGTACTTAGGACACAACTGTTGTGAAATGACAAATTAAAGCATAGCCAAACTTTATGGTGGGAGGAAAGGGCATGCTGTGTTCTGGTTACAAGGATACTATCATTCTGAAGGCTGAGATTTCTGATAGAAGTTAGCTGTAATGTAGATTTTAAAATCCTATTGGTTAGTAACATTTCTTAAATCTGTTTCATAACCTCTTGAAGTTACAACTTGTGAGAGTGCTGTTGATTTAATGGTCTGAATGAAATACCCATTAGTTCTCTTGGCTACTGCCTCAAATGGATCTTACAGGAAATGCACTCTTGCTTGGGCTAAAAAGGCTGTTCTTTTTCTTTGCCCTAGGATAAGAAATGGGTTCTCAATCACGAAGATGTCACATTGGGAGAATTACTGGGCAAGGTATGTAGTCAGCTGAATTAAATAACCAAAAGTCTTTACAGTGACTGTTCACTCTACAGATTTCTTCGTTTTCTCCAGAGTCTTTCTTTTTTTTTTTTTTTTTAAAGATTTTATTTATTTGACAGAGAGAGACACAGTGAGAGGGGGAACACCAGCAGGGGGAGTGGGAGAGGGAGAAGCAGGCTTCCCGCCGAGCAGGGAGCCCGATGCGGGGCTCGATCCCAGGACCCTGGGACCATGACCTGAGCCGAAGGCAGACGCTTAACGACTGAGCCACCCAGGCGCCCCTCTCCAGAGTCTTTCTTACGTTCCAGCACACAGCAGGGCACATTCCCACATGAACCCAGGTGAACACAGTACCACATCTGCTGCAAATACGGCAGTGTTCAGTGAAAAAGATAAGTAAAAATCTGTGAAAAGTTTAAGGATGATTCTTGGTTTTTAAAATAGTATATGTCTGTTTTCCTCTGGAAGGACTTAAACCGCAATAAGTTTATTCCTCATGGTGTGGTAAAACCAAAACTAGTGATCGGAGATGGGAAAGAGCCTGTGGGGTAATAGAAGTTTAAACACCTAATAGTTGTATTCCATTTGTTTCTGGTTATACAGGATAACTCAGAAAAAGTGGCATACTACTCTCTGAGATTTCAGGATTGTGTATAGAATCACAATATGTAACAACACTGGATGCATTATTTCAGTCTAACAACTATGTGGTTAAGATGGGTTTCAATATAAAGATTCATTTTATAGGTAGATCTGGTAGTGGTCAGAGAAGGCAGCTTATAAATGACAAAAGTCTTTTTTTCTAATCTAGTTTGAAGTTTATTCCAACTCATAGGCCATATGAATGTATATTATGTTTAATAATAATGTTAGACATTTGATCATTAATCAAATGGACTATTTGCAAATTTATTGATTGCTGATCTGTGATTGAGTCCCAGTGGGTAAATATTAACGTCACTTAATTGATGTTTCTGTTTGAAAGTTTGAATTGAATTGAATGGAATGGAATGGAATTCTTTCCATTACTTTAGGTCAGTAACTCAGTAGCAGTAATTGGGCCAGAAATTATTACAAAGAAATTAAATTTCCATGAAAATACAACTAAAAAAATTATAAAATATACCGCTTACTGAAATAGAATGTGTTGGGGAAGACTGCTTTTTTAGTACCAAGAAAAAAATTTTCAGTTAAAGAGAAATATTTCAGTTATTTTTATGTTTAGTTTAATATGTGAGATATGGTACATTAGGAGGGATTTTAATCTTTAGATCCTTACTAGAGCTGTTTCAAAGAATAATATTTTCTCAATGACAGGCAGTAGCATGAGGTCATTTTAAATAAATTTAATCATTTTTAATAAGACTGCAACTTTAGAGAAACTGTATAGCTTAATTTCAGCTAATATTTTGAGTATAAACTGATTTATGATTCAATCTTTTCATTACCTAGTCTTAATAAATATTTACAGTATACTCCTTGAGAGTGCATGAGGTAAAAAGAATTAGTCATGGTTTCTATACTGACAGACTTTGGAATTGAGTAGTAATAGGAGATTGAGATAGGAACTCTTAACTTTTTTATTCAGCAATATATAATTAGACTGTACTTGATAATATATTTGGTATTCAAGAAATATTTTATTCACTCCTGAAATATTTATGGAATGTCTCCTTAGTGCCAGGCTCTCTTCTAGACACTCGGGATACATCAGCCAACAAAGGAGACAAGTATCTTTGCCCTTATGGAGTTTATATTCTATCTATCAGGGGAAGATCGATAAATAATAAACAATAAATAGCTAAATTTTATAACATTAGAGGACTAAGTCCTGTGAAAAATATAGGGAAGTTGGGAGGTGCTGTTGGCCAGGGTTGGAATTTTTAATAGGGAGATCTGGGTATGCTTTATTAAAATTTTTTACTTTTGTATAAAAACTTGGAGGGATTTTAGTCATGAGGACATCTGAGAAAGAGGGTTCTAGGAGAAGGGAGTAACCAATGCAAATTTTCTTTGAAGAGCAAGACAGACAATTTGGCTGTAACTGAGTTCAGTAAGCAGGGAGGAATGTGATAGGACAAGAAGTGGGTGAGGCAGTGAGGGTGTAAATCATGTAGAACCTTGCAGGCCGTTATAATTGCTTTGGCTTTGATTATGTATGAAAAGATGAGCTGGTGGATGACTTTGAGTGGAGGGGCGGCATGATCTTACTTACTAAAAAGATCACTGTGGCTGTTGTATTGAGTATAGGTAGGCTGACAGGTTGGAAGGTTAGGAGGCAATTGCCCTTACCTAACTAATAGATGATGGTTGCTAGATCAGGTTGGTAGCAGGGGAGGTGGTGGAAACTTGTGGGTTCTGGTTACATTTTTACTGTTGAACCAACTGAATATCCTGATGGAGTCTATGTGGAGCATGAGAGAAGGGGAAGTCAGTGTAGGTGCAGCAAGTTTTGGGGGAATAAATTTAGGAATTAGGTTTTGGATGTATTAAGTTTTGTCTGTTTGACTGCCAAATGGAGAGGTTGGGAAGATAGCTGGCTCTCAAGTCTGGAGTTTAAAAAAGAGGTCTGGATCAAAAGTACAAATTTGCAGTTATACCGTGTATATTTGGTAGTTATATATAGATGTTATTTAAGATTTTTCATTGGAATATATTTGACATATAACATGTACATTTAAGGTGCACAATATATTAAATTGATACGTTTATATGTAGTAACGTGATTGCCGTTGTAGTGGTAGTTAGGGTCTCTAGCACATTATGTAATTATCCTTTCTTTTTTGTGGTTGAAAAGTTGTAGCCACTTAGCAAGTTTGATTATAATATAATATTGTTTATATTCACTATCTTGTGCATTAGATTTCTAGTGCTTACTTCTCAAAAGTTTAGTTTGTACCCTTAGACAATATCAGTCCTATCTGCTCCCTTTACCCATCCTCTGTAACCTCCATTTTACTCTCTGTTTTTATGCATATGGCTTTTTTAGATTTCATAAATGTGGTAGTACATACATTTGTCTGACTTACCATAATGTGCTCAAGTTTTATCCGTGTTACTGCAAATGGCAGGATGTCCTGCTTTCTCATGGTTGAATAACATTACCTTGGATATATATACCACATATAGATGGCTTTTTAAAATTTATTTATTCATTTGAGATAGAGAGAGAGAGGGAGAGAGAGAGAAAGAATGAGCAGGGGAGAGAGACAGGAAGAGAGAGGGAGAAGCAGACTCCTCACTGAGCCTAGAGCCCGATACAGGTCTCAATCCCAGGACCCTGAGATCATGACCTGAGCTGAAGGCAGACCATCTGAGGCTTAACCATCTGAGCCACTCAGGCGCCCCTATAGATGGCATTTAAAGCCATAAGACCAGATGAGTTCAGTAATGGAGTGGGTCTCTCTCAGAAAATGGAGACTGAACTCCGGTTACTATAATAATAGCCTTCAGACAAGAGAAGCAAACATCAGAAGAGGCTGAGAAAGAGAAATCAATCACATAGGTAAAAAACCAGAAGATAGGATGTCTTGGAAGCCAAGAGAAGAGAGTATATCAAGGAAAACAGAGTGATCAATGGTGTTAGATTTTGCTGATAGGTCAAATGAGATGATGACTGGGAATTAACCATTGAATTCAGTAACGAGATGGCCACTGCTGATTTGGCTGAGCAGCTTCCTGGGAGTGCTTTAGTGGAAAGCTAGATTGGAATAGATGAAGAGAGAATGGGAGGAGAGGAACTAGAGATAGCAAGGATGAAACTCTTTGAAGCTTTGTTGCAAAAGGAAGCAGAGATACGTGGTGGTAGTTTCAAGAGAATGAATTGTGTTGCTGCTTACCCTGAGAGACACAACAGCATGGTAGTTGGCCGTTGGGAATAATCTAGTGAAAAACAGACTATTTTAGAGGGAGAGGTGAGAATTGATGGAGCAACATTAAGGGCCTTCTAGAGGGTTGCGCCCATGAATTTAAAGTGAACCCAGTCAGTGAGGTTGTGGATTTTCTCCAGCCACATTTAGCTGCATAGGTGCAGAGTAGTCTGAGTGTTGAGTTTAGTCAGGATTGTAGATTTGATAAGGGAGTTTTATAGATGAAGACGAACAGTGAAGTTCAGAATGTATGGTAAGCAGTTGTAATTGCTGACTATAGAATTTAAACTGGATAAGCAAGGAAGAAAGGACATTAAGGGGGTGTTCGATAATAAAAGTGGATGATCTAAAGATTTGGAAATTCCCATACAGTCAAAGGATTTTTGGAGTCTGGATACAAGAGGAAGTAAGCTACAAATGTAGAAACCAGCCAGAAGATGGGATGAATAAAAGAGGTATTACAGGGGAGTTACATTATTGGCAGTGGCAAAGTTGTTTTGTTTTTATTTGGAGGGGGGAAGGGGCAGAGGGAGAGAGAGAATCTTAAGCAGGCTCCATGTCCAGCATGGAGACCAACGTGGGGCTTGATCTCAAAAGATCAAGATCATGACCTGAGCTGAAATCAAGAGTCAGACGCTTAACTGAGCCACCCAGGTGCCCCGGCAGTGGCAAAGTTTAAGGCATGATCCTAGAAAATAGGTTGGAGTACAAGACTACTGGAAGAATGATGTTCAAGAAACTGAGGGTTTGAAGTGATGGAAGGTACTTAAGTGTCTACTGAAATTGACAGTAATTAAGACAGGCAGGAGTAATACTGAGTACTGTGTTCTAGGAGTTCAAATTGTTAATAACCAAAGGAAAATATTTTCAAATTCAGTAGCTGGTAGCTACAGTAAGGGAAGTAGATATATAATCAAATGATAAAGTTTCAGAGTTTGGTTTTGGGGAATGCAGGAGGGAAAATGGTTTGAAAGCAGTGACAAGGAGCTAGTTGAATATTCTATATCAACTCCCAGGGCAGTGGGAGAAGGGAAGGTGACAGGGGAATAATCACTTAAGTTCAGAAGGCAAAAGGAAGCTCAGCCACCATTTGAAAGCTCAGATGAGAGCCAAGTTTGTTAGAACAAAAAGGTGAAGAGAATCACCAGAGAATACATTGAAGATAAAATGTTGATGATGATGGACCATGAATTTCAGAATGAATGAATTCCAAAATAGAACTACTCTACAATCCAGCCAAAGAATTTACCCAAAGAATACAAAAATACTGATTCAAAGGGATACATGCACCCCAGTGTTTATAGCAGCATTGTTTACAATAGCCAAGATATGAAAGCAACCTCAGTGTCCATTGACTGATGAATGGATAAAGAAGATGTGGTAAATATATACAATGGAATATTATTCAGCCATAAAAAAGAATGAAATCTTGCCATTTGCAACAACATGGATGGATCCTGAGGGTATAATGCTAAGCAAGTCAGAGAAAGATAAATACCATATGATTTCACTCATGTGTGGAATTTAAGAAACCAAATGAACAAAGGAAAAAGAAAAGGCAAACTGAAACAAACAGATTCTTAATCATAAAAAACAAATAGATGGTTACCAGAAGGGAGGTGAGTAGGGGATAGGTGATCTAGGCAAAGGGGATTAAGAGTACACTTACCACGATGAGCACTAAGTAATGTATGGAATTGCTGAATCACTACATTGTACACTTAAAACTAACATAACACTGTTAACTGCACTAGAATTTTAAAAATTAAAAAAAAAAATTTCTGCTGACAGAAATTAGATGTAAATGTACAGATACAAAAATATATATTGAAATAAATATTTTAGTAATTTTAAATTTATTAACATAAAATTTATACACCTTGAACTATTTATTAAGAGTTAAATCTCTTGGGGCAACTGGGTGGCTCAGTTGGTTCAGCATCTGACTCTTGATTTCTGCTCAGGTCATGACCTTGGGGCTGCACAGTCAGCAGGAAATCTGCTTGAGATTCTTTCCCTCTGCCCCTCCCCATGCTTGTATGCCTGTGCTCGCTTGCTCTCTATCTAAAGAAAGTAAATCTTAAAAAAAAGTTACATTGCACTTAGAACTCAAACCCAATAACTAGCAGAGTCCTAGTTCAGTTAGTTCTTGCTCAACAATAGCATTGAAGCTTATTGTAAGGCTTGCATGTTAGGATTATAGTTATGTAAACAATATATATACATAAATAAAAACTTGAATACTAAAAAATAGTTGTATTAACTTTATAGATCTTCTTCGTAATATTTGGTTTTATATTAATAATAAAAAACAACAACTCCAAAGTTGAAATAAGGCATGTTAAGTCAAAATAGGTTAGAGCCACAGCATGAAGTTAGGGATTTATACATTTGATAGAAACTCAACATGGGTGATACTGGCATTTGGGTAAGCACCTTCTCTTAACTCGGTGCCTTTCTGAGACTGACAGTCTACAGTTGGCTGGTGATAGTCCTTGGTCTGCCTGGTTCTGTTGCCTCTCCCTTATTCCCTGACACTCTTCAACTGATATTCAGGTTTGGGGATCCATACCAACAGTCACTTCATGAAGTCTTTGCTTTATCTTGAAACATTAATTGATAACTTCTTAATCTAATAAAATTTAGAGCTTGGGGGTAAAGAGCACTAGGAGACGTGAAACTTAAATACTTCTGATGGCTTCAATTTGAGTTTCTCCTTTTATCCAAGTCTCATGGAATTTTTTCCCCTTTTTTCTTTTTCGGTTCTCCTCAGCTTCAATCCCCCATATGGTAGGTGGGTTGGGTACTATTTTTAAAGTTGGAGAATTGGAAAGAGCAACATTTCCAATCTTTAGTTCCACTTAAGACTCTGAATAAAGCTGACAGAATACTTTGAACTCAAAATTCATTATTATGTGCTTTCCTTATATTTTGCAAAGATTGATGTTGCTTTATATCCTAAACAATAAATGTGTTTGTATTTTCAGGGAAATTTTGGTGAAGTATATAAGGGCATATTAAAGGATAAAACTGCTGTTGCTGTTAAAACCTGTAAAGAAGACCTTCCTCAGGAACTGAAAATAAAATTTTTACAAGAAGCCAAGTGAGTTTACAAAAGTTATATTAAACGTGTATTTATAAGGTAACACTATAACATTAAATGTGATGTTTGGAATTATCTTAAATTATGATTTACTGAAATAGAGGTAAGCACTTTTAGAACCCTCATAAGTAAGCACTTATACAATGTAGAAACAAAAAGTTTGTTTTTGAGCTAGATTATACATTAGTTATACAGTCGCGCTCAAAAGAACCAGATGCTAAAAAACAGTGGGTATTCTTCAGTATTGGTATATTGCAGTATTTTTTGCTTTTATCACACATACATTACATAGGCATGTATATATGCAATGTTGTGATTGTCTTTATAATAAAAATATTACTATATTCTATATACAAATACATAATTTATGTATATATATTTAGATACATATAATTATATCTAACTTTCCTTAGATGTTTTCAGTTGATAGTCTTTACTGAGCTGTTAACTTTCTTTTCTGAGAACCTCAAATTTCTTCTTCAACTCATTGTTGGGCATTTGTTCCAAAATCTGCACATTGTTTCTTTTCTAATATTCTAGGATTATTGGCTAAAATTTAACATGGTTCTATTAGTGGTAAAATCCAGTATATACAACACAGCACAAAAAAATGGAAAGATGTTTTGGACAGAGTAAGGATGAACTCTCATTCTGAGATGCATGGATGCATGGATGGGAAAGAAGGAGAATACATAGAGATTTGTGTTGTAAAGGGAGAAAGGGAAAGGGGTGTGTGTGTGCGCACATGTGCGTGTGCATGTGTTTAGGTGTGTCTTTATCATGGCATAGTGTATAAAATTGAAGTTCCTATAAAGTGCTGTCAGAGAACCAAGATGATGGCAACAAGAGAACTAGTGCCATAGGATGGAGCATTTTGATGTACATTTCTCCATTCGTTATCTAAAAATTAATATTGATAGCAATGGATTAACCTAGTTGGATGCATTTATTAAATATAGAATAAAGTTGTAAACTTTTTAAAGGTACATTATTGGAAGGTCAAAATATGCTGTGATAAAGGCATGCTATCACAAAAGAAATTCATAGGCTCATTGTGTAGTTATTCATAGGTATTCTTAAGGTCCAAGGTTATATCTTACATTATTTTGAAAAAATAGTTCATTTTCTTGCTCTCTAATTTGTGATTGTTTTATTACAAAATAAAGTATTAAATTTCTTAAAGTGGAAAAGTCCATTTTCTAAAGTGGAATTATGAAGTTTTAGGTTAAAAAGGAGAGTTGTAGCCATGGGAACTCCCAAGTATCATTAAATAGACAATAGAGCTATATATTTAGATACTTAATATTGAGTTCAGCCTGGCTATTTTGTGGACTTTCTTTACTAAGCAGTTTCCAACGTAAGAAAATGACATTTTGGATTAAACTCAAACATTTTAAGACTTCTTTTTTAATTCCTCATAAAAGTTGCAAGCTCCAAGTTAGTGACGATATTTTCCTTATCTCTAGAATTTTTCCCACTCTATCTTTTCCCTTATAAATCATTACATATTTTCAATCTAAAGCATTTTTCTTAGAGTTATCTCTGCTTCAGTTGGATTTGTACAAAACATTTAAACTGTTTTATCTTTCTCCCAGTAGTTATTTTTTTTCATTCTCTTAGGAAAGAAAACTGTATTTTTCAAATATGAGTGAATTTATAACTATGTCAGTAGGATAATCCGGAATAAAATTTGGTAACAGAAATATTCAGGGTAAATAGGCCTACGATGGAATCTAATTTATTTTTAACTTATGCTTGGAGTGCCATGGATGAGGCTATGCTACTTTTATAGCCCTCGGATGAAATTTTGTCTTTATCCAAGCAAAGTCACCTTTGCTTCAGCTTAAGTCAATATTGAAACTGCTACTTAATTATTTTTAATCTTTAAGCCAGTTTTCTTAAAATTTTTGAGTTTTTACTATTTTGAAATTGATCATGTTCATCAAGATAGTATTTTATAAAATCTGATGAGATAATTAGCCTATAGCATTTACCAATATGAACTGAATTCTTATTTATGTATTTTCAATCAAGTGTGTCCTAAAACAACAAAACAAAGAGATGCCAATCTAGCAGCTTACAGTTTTTGGTCCATTAATACTTACCAGTTACCCTTTTGTGGTAGCTAAAACGAGATACTTTAAAGGCAGTTATATGTATTTGGGACTAAGTAAGTTGTTCATATTTAGCATGGTTGTTACTTATTCAGTAATTTTTAAATGAAAATTGAATTAGATTAAGGAGAATTGACTCATTTGTACCTGTAGTTTGCCAATATTTATCCAATTTTGTGTACATCCCATCATTTATCATAATTTGGCTTCATACTAAAGTTTTAAAAAAGAGAATTATGTCAAGTAAAGTATATTCTACTTGGGCACACTATTCATGATTTAATGTTTTAGTATTTAAATGGTAACTATTTTTACACTTTCCTCTCATTCAGAATTCTCAAGCAATACGATCATCCCAATATTGTCAAACTTATAGGCGTTTGCACACAAAGACAGCCTATCTACATCATTATGGAACTGGTTCCAGGTAATGATTTTAGAGGTTTCCTCGATGACATTTTAATGTCATGTTTTATTATTTTTATATGTTCAGTCTCTTTGATTTCTCCTTGTAAAGTTCTCAATAATTCTGTTTAACATTTTCCTGATGACAAAGCTGTACATATGCTCGATATTTTTATAGTCTGTATTACTTTGTTGTTGTCTAGAAAATGTCAGCCAACCTTTTTTTTTTTTTTTTTTGAGAGGAGATACATTATTACAGTGGGATTACACATGGAATATAGTTACGTATATTTTTGTTAGAAAAGCTGTTTATAAAAATAGTCTACTTGGTTTGGCTTTATAACAATTGTAGTACTCTTATATTCTGTTCATTATTTTCCAAGTACAATACCGCACATCCTCTTGTTTGGCTGTATATAAAATTCCATAGAGTTTTAAATCCCTTATGAACTATGAATGTCTTTCATAAGCAAACAAAGAAAAAAAGTCATCTGTTGAGGGATTTGTCCTGTATTTTTTTCTGGTCACTTTCAGTGTCCTTAGGTCTTGTGATTAACCACTTTTGCCAACAAGCAAGGATAGCCTTGAACTGATAAGAGTATTTTCTTAAGTTACTTTCACTGTATATCCTCTTATGGTAGAAAATATAATTAGAGGTAAAATTTGATTTTTGGTAAAAATTTATAAATACAGTATTTAATATTTGACAAGGATTTGCTTTAACAAGTATTTGGTTATTTTAAAAGAAATTTAAAGGAACATGAAAAATATTTCTAACTTCAATATACAGTAAATAAACCTGCTATTATAGATTGCCCATTAAATATTGCTAACATAATTCTTCTATTAAGGATAGTTCTTCCCATTTTATCACATTGGTTTGCTTGCTATTGCAATATAGTTGTTAATATTACCATATAACTGCAGGATTTAGGATCATCATCATCACATATAATAGTGAATACATGCCATTTTATTATTGTCCAGATTCATAGAACCTACAAACCAAGAGTGAATCATAATGTAAACTGTGGACCTCAGAGGGCCCTGATGGGTCAATATAGGTTCATCAGTTGGAATCGATGTGGTTGTTTTTGAAAAAGTGTAAGGATCTCTGTCTCCCTTACTTCTCCATTCACTTAGCTTCTTCCTCTCTCCTGTCCAACATTCTGGGACACACGTGTGGTCAGTGAAAGGCCAGAGAGGGTAGTGGTGGGGTTCTTGAGCTCTGGTGAGTGTTAGAGTGTGAAAAAACCAAATCCCTCATACATTACTGCTGGAATTTAAAACAATAGCCACTTTGGCTATTTATTGAAAAGTTTCTCAAAAAGTTATAAATTTTCCATGTAAACTGTTTCAATCCTAGGTATTTACCCAAGAGAACTGAAAATATTTGTCAGTACAAATGTATGTGGGTGTTCCTAGCAGCATTATTTATAATAGCCGAAAAGTAGAAATAACCTAGATGTCCATTAACTGATAAATGGATATACAATGCAGGATATCCCAACAAAAGATACCATTAGGCAATAAAGAGAAATGAGGTCATACACACTGCAGTATACATGAGCCTCTAAACCCTTATGCTAATTAAAACAAGTCCAGTGCTGAAGACTACATGTTGATATGACTCCATTTCTATGAAATGCCCAGAGAAGACATCTATAGGTAAAGGGGATTTGTGGTTTTTTAGGGCTGGGGGTTCTGATGGGATTGACTATACCCTTGATCCTTTTTTTTTTTTTTTTTTTAAAGATTTTTTTATTTATTTGAGAGAGAGAGAATGAGAGAGAGCAAGCACAAGAGAGGGGGGAGGGTCAGAGGGAGAAGCAGACTCCCCGCCAAGCAGGGAGCCCAATGCGGGACTCGATCCCGGGACTCCAGGATCATGACCTGAGCCGAAGGCAGTCGCTTAACCAACTGAGCCACCCAGGCGCCCTACCCTTGATCCTTGAACAACATGGGTTTGATGTGTGGATCCATTTATTATGCAGGTTTTTTACAGTATGGTAAACATATTTTTTCTTATGATCTTAAGTTTTTTCTCTAGCTTTATTGTAAAACTACAGTATATGATACATATAACATGTAAAATATCTTAATCAACTGTATGTTATTAGTAAGGTAGTAAGCCTTCTGCTCAACAGTAGGCTATTAGTAGTTCTTGGGAAATCAGTAGTGGATTTTCCAGTGGGATGGGGTTGATGTTCCTAAGCCCTGTTGTTTAAAGGCCAGCTGTTTATAGGTATGAGAGGTTTTTTTGGCCTGATGAAAATGTCTCAACTGGATTGTAATGACAGTTGAACCTTGTAAAATTGTCAAAACTCAATTGAGTTGTATATTAAGTTGGATAAATTTTATGTATATAATCTGAACTTCAATATGGCTTTTTAAAAAATAAAAAAGCCCAAGAGCCAGGTAGTGTTGTGTGACCTTGCTCAACCTACTTAACTCTTCTGTGCCTTAGTTTTCTTTCCTGTAAAGTAAAATTAATAGGGTTGTTGTAAGGTGTAATGAACTGTGATTTTATGTAAAAACATATATACACGTTCTATATTCACACATGACCACTTTGTGTTCTCATCATCATAAATTTTATTATTTTCCATTTGGCTAAGAGAAAAAAAGTGATTAATTAAAATGCCTGCTGTAATCTAGCCAAAACTGTAACCCAGACTCTAAACCTGCCCTTGCTCCTGCCCCTAACTCTACTCCTAACCCTAGATGTTCTAGCCGGGAATGACTGAGAACAAATTGGGAAGTGTAACATTTGTTTTCAGTTCTTCTCTTTCCACCATCATATGTGACTGTTCTGCTGATATGTTTTATATGTAGCCTTCAAGAATCTTTCCTTAATATGTAAAACTCAAGTGGCTAGATTAAGTATATTTTAGCACTAACCTATATTACTTTATTTTAATTGTTAGGAAAGTGTTTCTTAAGTTTGAAATCTCAATTCTCAGACTACTTCAAAACAGTATCTTTCTGTTTTTTCCTCTCTTTATAAAAGGCATGATGAGGAAATAACCAGCTAGTTTTTATTCATATAAAAGTAGCATAATATATAATTTTTTACACTTACATAATATTTTATAGTTGTCAGAGCACTTTAATATTAGTTCATTTGTTTTACCAGGCTATATTGTTATCTTCATTTACAAATAAGCTAAATTAAGTTCAAAGAACTGAAAGTAACTTGTCAGCATTAGTTAAATAGCAAGTAGGAAAATAGTGCTCTATTTTGTTATGTCATTCAATTTATAAGTGGGTCAAAATATGTAATCCTTATATGAATTGAAAATACAAATGAAAATTCAGGCTAACCATCTATGCAAGGTCCCCTATGGGCAAATACATTAATCCCTGTTCCATAATTTCTCAGCCTTGTGCACAGATAAGTTAAATAGCTTATTGCAGTAAACAGGAAAATTTTTGTTTGAGTTACTTTTTTTCTCTACTGGGAATCAAGCTGTGGAGGGAAGATTTAGAAAACTGGTAGGTTTAAAGCAAGGTTTAATAACTGCTTAGTGTCTAATGTGCATGCCATTTCAAAACTGTATTATGCAGAGACTTAATATGCTCCTGTTCTCGTCAGATAACTGAGCCCTTTGAAATCATAAATCCGAAATATACTTGAACCAGAGTAATGTTTAAAGAGATTAGAAGCATTTGAGGATTCAGGTTTAGAGTGAATACTCCAAGATGATCCTGTCTTCATTTGAATCGTCTTTTGAATTACAAATACTTTATTTACTTGCTAGCTCATGGGTTGCTGGATAAGTAAAATCAAACAAAAGGCAATTCTAAATGGCACTAGGAAAAACTAAAAATAAAAACAAAAAGCTCTAATATGCTAAAAAATAAAAAAGTACCACTCCATTTTATTTTACAAACATGTTTATTACTTAGAAATTGAAATGAGAGACTCCTGGGTGCCTCAGTCAGTTAAGCACCCAACTCTTGATTTTGGCTCAGGTCATGATCTCAGGGTCATATGATCCAGCCCTGCACAGGGCTCTGTGCTCAGCAGGGAGTCTGCTTGGGATTCTCTCCCTTGCCCACTGCCCCTCCCCACTCACACACACACCCTCTCTCTTTCTTTCTAAAAATAAATAAATCTTTCTTCAAAATTGAAGGAAATTGAGAGAGAATTTTTTTTAAGTGACAAGCATAACGTAATATTTATGGTCCAGGCAGCTGTCCTTTATTTTCATATATGTAATTCATTTAGGGCTGCCACCAATTCCTGGATGAAGAGAAGACCAAGCACCTTAACCTCTAAGTGTAACAATGTTTCAGCAGATCCTGAGTAGAGGGGATTAATTTTAGTAAGCCTTAAAAAATGTCGGTTTCCACTTCCTTTCACTAGAGACTTGTAATTGCCCACTTCTTTCTGATCTGGATATTCTCTCTGAATTCAGAACTTTCTGGTATCGAATGTTAAATCATCTGCTACATGCCTTAGCTCACACAGATGCTGCCCTTTGACAGTCCTCAAATTTATCTTAATTTTAAAATGACTTACGGGATTTGAAACTTTCAGAATTATTAAAGATTTTTTTTACCAGGTTTTAGATAGCATCAAAATATATCTCCCCTCTATAACCTGTTTTTTAAAAAAATGAGCTCATAGGCGTGCTCAGGTCATGATCCCAGGGTTCTGGGATGGAACCCCCGTATTGGGCTCTCTGCTCAGAAGGGATTCTGCTTCTCCTTCTGCACACCCCTGCCCCCCCGCCTCATGCACTCTGTCTCTCTCTGAAATAAATAAATAAAATCTTTAAAAAAATTGAGCTCATATAGTTTATGTGGTCTAGAGATTTTTGACGTAGAAATCTCAACATGATTTTTTTTTTGGTCTCATATTTTTAACTTCTCAGTTGAAATATTTTCATCATCAGAATTTCTTTTCTTTAAATTCATTTGTGGGGTGCTTGGGTAGCTGGCTCCTTTGGGCAACTGACTCTTGGTTTCAGCTGGGGTTGTGGTCTCAGGGTCTGCACTCAGCACAGGGTCTGCTCCAGATTCTTTCTCCCTCTTTCTGTCCCTCCCCCTGTTCACTTGTGTGTGCTTTCTCTCTCCCCTTCTCTCTCTAAAATAAATGGAGGGGTGCCTGGGTGGCTCAGTTGGTTAAACATCAGCTCTGGTCATGATCTCAGGGTCCTGGGATTAAACATAGAGCATCCAGCATCCTGCTCCCTGCTCAGTGGGGAGCCTGCTTCTCCCTTCCATCTCCCTCTGCCCCCCCCACTCATGTTTTCTCGCTCTTAAATAAATAAAATCTTTAAAAATAAAATCATTTCAATACTTTTATTTATTTTTAAAGATTCTATTTATTTTTTTGACAGAGAGAGACAAAGTGAGAGAGGGAACACAAGCAGGGGAGTAGAGAGAGAGAAGCAGGCTTCCCGCAGAGCAGAGAGGCCAGTGAGGGGCTCCATCCCAGAACCCTGGGATCATGACCTGAGCCGAAGGCAGACGCTTAATGACTGAGCCACCCAGGCACCCCCCAAAATAAAATCATTTCAGTTGATAATTTCTATAAGTAATTCCATTAATTTTTGCTAGGATGTTAAATTCTTCTAGAAAATAAATTTTTTACCCCTCTGATTCATAATGACATTTTATGTATGTGATTTTGTTTTCTTATTTGAGAGAGAGAGAGAGAGCGTGCATGTGAGTGGGGGGAGGCAGAGGGAGAGAGAATCCTCAAGCAGACTCCCCGCAGAGCGTGGAGTCCCCCACAGGGCTCCATCTCAGCACCCTGGCGATCATGACCCCAGCAGAAACAGAGTCCAATGTTTAACCAACTGAGTCACCCAGGTGCCCCTATCTGTATGTGATTTTAAGAGAACCAATTTCAGTTTCGTGACACCATAGCTATGGAAGTCTACTTATGGTAGTCAGTGGAAATGAGAGTTCCTGCCTCCTTGGGAACAAAGGTTCTGGATACTTGACTGGCATTTGTTTCTTTCACTCATCATAAATGTAGCAAGGGTAAATTGTGCCCAAAAATGGTTAAGGAAAATGGCTCCTGACATCCACTAAAAGAGAGCCCTCAAAATCTGAGCTGGTACTCTGTCTTACATACATCTAGCCCACGGCCAGTTGTATAATAGTATCACTTCACAACAGGTAGTTTTGAGCTGAAGAGAAGGTACAACATGTAACTCTCAAATTAATATTTTTTTTACTAAAAATTATAAGATGTCAACTCAGTGGCTGAATTTTTTTGTTAATAAAAATTAACAAAGGGCGCCTGGGTGGCTCAGTTGGTTGGGCGACTGCCTTCGGCTCAGGTCATGATCCTGGAGTCCCGGGATCGAGTCCCGCATCGGGCTCCTTGCTCAGCGGGGGGTCTGCTTCTCCCTCTGACCCCCCCCCATGCTCTCTCTATCTCATTCTCTCTCAAATAAATAAATAGAATCTTTAAAAAAAAAAAAAAAATTAACAAAAATTACCATAGAAGAACCTAATTTTATGGACTTATGTTTGGAGATGTTAACAAAATTCTCTTTTAAAATAACTTTGGTATGTGTCTGAGTGTAATAATTAGTCATTGCAAATTTCAGTTTGGAAGAATGAGTAACTTTTAAATGTTAACTGATGTATCTAAACTTTGGCATTTATTTTATAATTCAAGCATATTACATTAATGAAAAAATAAATGCTCTCTGTTACCATTTTATATTATGGATAATAGTTTGATATAATTTAAAACACTGCCAAAACATTTTGAAAAGATAACATCTTTAAATTGATATTTCTTTCCCAGCCAAATGATAGGTTGGTTTGCCCCTATGTTTCATTTGCTGCCTAATATCCCAAAGCAAATGCAGATGGGATAGTTTAAATTGGCCATTTCTTCAGATGCTAAAAGCAATAACATCCTTTGAAATTAGTTACTTTATTTACATGTGACATAAATTAATAACCACACAGATGGTATTGGCATTTTCCTGTTGTTTTTCAAGTATATCACTTGCTTCTAGTAGTGGATATTCTTTTCCTGAGGTGAAGCCGAATGTTGAAAACATGAACCCACAAGGAGGATATGAGAAATAAAACCTAAAATAAAATAACTGTTACTACTAAATTACTTTTTGGCTTGAGTGACTCTAAAGAAGGGTACAGATTTTTCTTTTCATCAGTGAAATGAGCAAAAGGAAGCCATGTTACAACAGTAAGTTTTCATGGTACATTTGAGCCACAGATGGCACTGTGTATATCTGAGCAATATTACTCATCTAAGCATCTGATGGCGCCGATACCTCTAAGTACCTCTTGCAAGGAGGCAGATTGCCTGGTGAGCAGGACAAAGCATGTTCTGGACTATATTCTTGTCTTAGATTGGGTTTTTAAAGGGACTGTATGGTAATTGAAGTTCCTTAACGATGGGAAGGGAAGTGTAGGAGAAATGAATACGTATGCCTTCTTCCACATGGATAAACAGTTCTTTAAGGTACTGATTAGTTTTAACTGTTTTTCTTGTTTGTTTGTTTATCATTTTTAAGTTTTTGTTACTATACATGGCAATGTATTAAAATTCTCAGGTAAAGTTCTAAGTAATATGTTAAATAAGAAAATTTGGGGCGCCTGGGTAACTGAGTCGGTTAAGCGTCTGCCTTTCACTCAGGTCAGGATCCCAGGGTCTTGGGATTGAGCTCTGTATACGGGAATTCTGCTTCCCCTCTTTCTCTGCCCCTCCCCCTGCTCTTGCTCTTTCTCTCTCTCAAATCAATAAAATCTTAAAAAAATAAAAGAAAGGAAATTTGCTTTAATATCAAAAGCCTACTTATATTTTTTAAATTTTTTAATTAATTTTATTATGTTAGTCACCATACATTACATCATTAGTTTTTGATGTAGTGTTCCATGATTCATTGTTTGCGTATAACAGTGAATCCAGTGCTCCATGCAATACATGCCCTCCTTAATACCCATCACCGGGCTAACCCATCCCCCCACCCCCTCCCCTCCAAAACCCTCAGTTTGTTTCTCAGAGTCCATAGTCTCTCATGGTTCGTCTCCCCCTCCGATTTCTCCCCCCTTCATTTTTCCCTTCCTACTAGCTTCTTTTTTTTTTTTTTCCAACATATAATGTATTATTTGTTTCAGAGGTACAGGTCTGTGATTCAACAGTCTTACACAATTCACAGCATTCACCATAGCACATACCCTCCCCAGTGTCTGTCACCCAGCCACTCCATCCCTCCCA
>NC_138375.1:63541669-63551871 GCF_054177405.1 Leptonychotes weddellii | reverse complement strand
CAGTTTGTTTCCTGAGATTAAGAATTCCTCATATCAGTGAGATCATATGATACATGTCTTTCTCTGATTGACTTATTTCACTCAGCATAATACCCTCTAGTTCCATCCACATCATTTCAAATGGCAAGATTTCGGGGTTTTTGATGGCTGCATAATATCTGTTGTATATATACACTACATCCTCTCTATCCATTCATCTGTTGATGGACATCTTGGCTCTTTCCATAGTTTGGCTATTGTGGATATTGCTGCTATAAACACTGGGGTGCACGTACCCCTTTGGATCACTACATTTGTATCTTTGGGGTAAATACCCAGTAGTGCAATTGCTGGGTTGTACGGTAACTCTATTTTTGACTTTTTGAGGAACCTCCATACTGTTTTCCAGAGTAAAAGCCTACTTATATTTGATGCAAATGTTAGTACGAACAGGACTAATAAAACTGGAGAATTCAATTGAAATAAAAATGAAAATTTACATATAATATCTAGTGTTTACAAATAAATAGGTTTTCCCCTATAACTTATCTTATGAATATGAATCTGAACGCTATTAGTATGAGATTTTTTCCTATTATCAGGGTTATAAGGAAAACAGTTATTAAAACAATGAAGAGCACAAACTGTTTTTCCAAGGTTAAAAGACAACTGAAAATTGGTTGAATCAAAGTTCTTAAAAAATACTCATTTTATTTATGATGAAAGTTGAAAAGTGAATGTGTGAGTTTTTTTCTACTTTCACTGAAATACTGTAAATATCAGACTATTTTACGTAGAAAGCAAACAAATGCCTCTTGTCAGCATTAGCCAAAGATACTACACTGCTGTCTTCTTACTGTAGTTTGTCAATTTTATCCCTTTCTAGTTGTAAGTTATTCTTTGTATTCAGAAATGATAGCCAGACAAACACTGGACTCTTCTTAAATTTGTGGAAGAAGTGAAAACCTTATGCGTTAATATTTGAGAAGGTGTATCACTCTGTTCATAGCTACTCATTTAAATCTAGACTTTTTAGGTTATTCATTCATGCTCAACAGCCGGTTACTGCATGCCTAGTATGTATGCCAGGCACTGGGTATTCAACAGTGAAGAAAACAGACCAAAAGACTCCACAAAAAGCCCAAATCCTCTTCTCATGAAGCTTACATTCTAGTGAGGGAAGAAATATGTTGGATAAATAAGTAAAATATGTATTATGTTGAATGGCATGAAAATAGGAAGCCTAAAGGGAAGAAGATAGCAATTTTGGGGAGGGGTGGAGCTTGAAGTCATAAAGTGTCCAGGGAAGGTTCAGTAAAAGCGGAGCATTTGAGTCAAAGCTGATGAAAGGGGGAGAGCAAGCTACATAGACATCTGGAGAATGGGCATTCCAGACTTGAGAGCTGCAGAGAGAGCAGTGGGGATGAAGTAAGGGTGAGGGGAGAATAGTAGCAGATGAGGTTAGAGAAGCGATGGGGTTCAAATCCTGCAAAGCCTTGTAGATCGCAGTAACAACTATTTCATATTCAGCAGTCCTCTTGTGCTGATTACCTTGAACTGCACATGCGAGATTCTTGCTGTCTTTATCATCTTTCAAGGGTAAATAATGTAAAGAGAGCTTCATGTTTATGATAAATTCCATGGAAAATACTGAGTATCTTTGAGGCTTTCTGGCCACATGGTCTTTGTTTGGTTGTGTCAAGTGAATGGGAATGTATATAGTTTGGCCTTCTCTTCCTTACCCTTCATAAATTTGAGTAAACTTTGAGGATGAAATCAATCTTCTTGGCTAAATGCTCATTTTATGACCAGCCAAATTAATTACTTCTGAAAATCCATTATGCATTTTTCTTTCCTCATTTCTTCACTAGTTTTCTGGTCATATTTAATATCTCTCTTCTCATTTAGGTATCCTTTTTTCCCTTACTCGGTTTTCAGATGCTGTGTAACATAAAACATCTTCACAAATTCATCTTGAGAGATGGCACTTTATATTAAGCATTGTATAGCCTCTTGTCATTGAAAATGTGAACATAATATTTGAAACTGTCATAACAAGGTTTTATGTATGTGGAACTTTCCTGTTCTTTATTTGCCTTCATTTGTCCTTCTCTGTAAAACTGAAGTAGATTGTCACTGGTACCTATTTATGGGCATGAATTTCAATACGAAGAAGAATATGATTCAGTACCTGACACAGCTGGGCCTGAGATGGAGCATCTGATAAATACACCTAGAAAATGTAACCTTTGCTAGAAAGAAGAAGTTTGCCTAAATTCTTCTGTGTCAAACTTGAGAAAACAGGATTACATTTGACAATATCTGCATTCAAGATGACAGGTTTTCTATAGCAAACAAAGATTAAAGAAGTGACTTCATGTAGCATCTTTAATAATTTTGTATCTCAAGAGATTACATATATTAAATATTTTCAGGTTAGCACCTAGTTTTTAGGATTTTGGTTTATTTCGCTTTGATTTTTCTTTTTCCTTCTCTTACACATCAGTCTGTCCATGGTAGTATTGGGAACATTTTCAAGTCTTGATAAAGACTTCCAAAAAACGTTACCTTCTACGATGATACGTACTACCAGCAAGTGGTTGGATCTCTAAATTTTTTATCTTGGCTATTAAAATTAAGAAACCCTTCTTAGAGCTAACATCTCTCAGGTGTTGAATAGAATGAAAGGCTTTGATACCTGGCTTGTAGTTTTTTACATCTTTCAGTGTGCTTTTTAAACATAAAGAATAGGTAATCATATATGCAATTTATAAATATTAGGTCATAGAGATTATTTACTTTTAAGAGTTTATATTCAGTTCTTTTTAAATTGGAATTTCTAAGCTAGTGAGGCAGTAACTTGAAGTAGATGAATTCTTTCAAAACTATTCTAAACTAGTCATTTTTGACCAAAAAAAAAATAGACCCCCCCAAATTACTATTTTTATTGGAAACATGTATCATTCTGTATTAAGTGACTTTGAAACTTAAAAATATATGTGTTATTCTTCAAGGTTTGTCATTCTTCATAAACCATTTATTGTGAGGTTTGGATTAACTACTTTATTTGATAAGCACTTACTGAGCACCAGCTATGTTCCAATGACATAAACATTGGTGAAAAATATATCGGTGGTCTCTTTCTTCCCTGAATTCAGTGGTGGGAGAGAGATATCTTTAAAAATAATTGGAAATAAACTTACTATTGCAAACTTTGCTATAGAAAAAGATTTGCTCAGAGTTGGTAATAGGTGGCCCCTAAATTATTTGAGACTTGAGGAAAAGTGCCATCTGTGTTCACACCTCTGCAACTGGCTGGGGAAAGGCAAAGAACAGCAAGTGCCAAAGATGTCAGTAGGAATGGATTTTGTGTTTGAGAAACAGGAGGAAGGGTAGAGTGACTGAGGCATGGCAAGCTTGGGAGATAAGGTTAAAAAGGCAGGAGGATAGAATGATGAAGGGCCTCATTGGTCAGGGTAAGCAGCTTTCAGTTTAATTCCTAATACAGTTGTGTTGTAGGTGGTGGAATAACTTCAAGTGTTACTTTCAGAGAGTACATAGGAAACACAAGGAAAAGCCCTTTTTCTGTCCCTGCATATGTTTACTTCCTGCTTGATAATTGTTTTTCTAGTTATCTGCTACCACAAAGAGTGCTTTAGGAAAAATTTTTGTATATCATGTTTACTCATGTGGAGGTAAATTGTAGGTAAATTCTACTTTGACTATCTAAATAGGTATGTTATAAAATTCATGACTATTTCCCAAACTTCATATCTCTGGATCAGCAGTTCAGGCAGCATCCAATCTGAACTCAAGAGATTTCTCTAGAAAAGCTATTGGCTCCTTGTGAAGCCTGTGCTTCCAGAAGCCTTCAACAGTATTTTGTATAAAAGCAGGTCCATATAAGAGATGAGTTTATAAATGGCCAACTTAACCGCATACCCTCTGCTTAGTAATAGAGATTTAAGTCTTTATGAATAAGACTATCAGAAAATATTCTTATCTCTATATAATGTCCCCTTTTACCGAATTAATGTCATTGTAGTGTACTTGATTATGGAGTCGGGATTTCTTTAGAGAACTATTTAAGAAAGCTCATTGGGAAAAATACCCCCAAACTGTTTGAGACTTCCCAGTGATCAGTTATCACAACTGATATGTAACAGCTGTTCTGTTATTCACTATAGCATTACAGTAAAAGAAATGCTCAGTGGAATTCAAAGTGCACTCTCACTCTCAGTTGGAAGCTGGGGTAAATATGACCACTATGGCTTTGGAGCCATATGTGAATTTATATTCCTACTCTCTTACTTTTAGCTGTTTGACTTTAGGAAAGTTACTGAATCTCTGTAAGCCTCAACATCTTTACTTATAAAATGAAGGATAAGAATAATAATGTTTCCAAAATTAAATGAAATAATATGTGTAATGAATGTGGCACAGTTCCCAACACTTTCTAAATTCTTAGTAAATACTATCTGCTACTAAATTAATTCATCTGAGTTGAGACTAACATTAAGGGTAGATTGGATTTTCAGTTCAGTGAGCTATCAGATTCCTGTGGTGCCCAGATACTTCAGAGTAAACAATATCCAACCTTTGAAAACTGTCAGTATTTTCAAAGCATTATTAGTTACTTATTTAGGCTGAGATTGTTCTGTGCAAATGTTAATTAACTAATTAAAAATTAATCTGAGACCGTCATTTCTTTTTCTTCCTACTAGAGCATTACCAAACAATTACATTTTAATACAAGAGTGCTATTAATGTGTCGGTCAGTAAGTTTTTCCTTCATATTTTTAAATATAAAACTTCTACATTTCAGGAAAATAAGTATGCAAATACAGTAGAATGTCAGATAGCACCTTTCAGTGGACCAAACATTTTATCTGAAGTTAACTATAAATATGCAAGGAAATTTGATTGAGATGAAATACAAAAAAAAGTACTTATCTGTAATAGGAAAGAGTTTGGAAAGTCGTTCAAGCCAAATGACAGTTGAAACTCAGAAATTGATCACAGGAGATAGACAAGTCAAAGTTAGAAGACAAGTGAATACTAAGTAGGTGGTTTGGAGAACAAGCTCTTAGGAGAGCTTAAAACCTGTCAGAGATGGAGAGGAATGAATAAAGTAACAATTTCTGAAATGTGTGGGGATGTATGGAAAGCCAGAGTATATAAGACAAGGTTAGAGGAGGAAATGATTTGGCTGAACTGTCTCCACCCACTGAGTGTACTGAAGATAAGATTTATGAAGAGTTTAATTTTGATAGTTGAGGTGGGAAATGATTAAGCTCTGAAGAGTAGTTTTCTAGTCCAAGTTAGGATGGTTTCTGGCAATATTCCAGGGAAGATGGCAAGGTTTCTGCCAAAAGGAAAGATGTTGATGTCAAGCATCTTTCAAAATGTCCTTGTATTTCCAAGATAATGTTGAGGTATGTGTGTCATCCATTTCAGCAAGATGAGCCATATGGGTTTTTCTATTTGAATAGTACCTACGTTGCTAACGACGTAACATTTTTAAATGTGGTAGATGCAAGAGTCAATCTGTTCTACTTCATTTTTTTAGACAACTGCAATTTCATTGCAGAATGGACATTGAAGTTGTTTTATATAATCCAAAGACAGGTATAAACTTAGACTGTTAAACAATTCCAAGAATGTGCTGATCCAACTTTTTACAGTAGTTCAACATAAATAAACTTTGGGATTTATGTGTTCTCCTATTGAGTGTAAATTGGACTCACTGACATAAACTCTTCTTCAGATACAGTATATTATAGATTAAGTGATGTAAAATGGGGGCAAATTTTAATTTACTGTGCTAAGTATTCACTGATCTTAACATAGAACTTCATTTAAAAACACACGATGATGCCCTGAAAGTATAAACAGAGATGAGATTAATGAGTTGATGACTTGTTCTTAGTACTCTCTCCCTCTGTCTCTGTCTCTGTCTGTCTCTCTCTCTCTCTATATATATAATATATCAAATTGAATTTTTGCTGAACCAGATATTTCTAATTTAACTAAAGTCAGTTTTTAAGCATCTCAATGCCACATGTATGATTAGTGTTCTAGCTTTTTCTGTGTCTCCTCTGTATATTCCCCTTCCCAAATCATTCAGTCTATCTCTCATTTCTCATCATCTCTCACCTCTCTTACCTTGGTCTTTCTTAAAGCAAAGGCAATTTCAAAAATTCTGATCGGTTAAGACTTAGGAAAAATTTAATGTAAGAAACTATAGCTATTCCATTAACACTGTTGCTTGCCATTTTCCTGTTGTTTTTTTTTATGGAAGCCTAGTATATTATATTATACCTGGCTGTAAAACTGATCTATAAATCAGTATGAAAATATGAAAGTACCTAACTTTTTAATGTTACCTTCTAGATAATTCCTTGACTAAAATATCTTGAAATAGGCCTTTGCTTATTAGCATTTTTAACAGGTGCCTATTCACCACTTAGAAACATCTGAACTAATCATGATTAGAAACTAATCATAGTTGGAACTTGCTATAAATATATTTTGTAATAAGGAAGAATATTCTTTTTCAGTTTAAAAAAGTGCTTCCCTTGTTACAAAATAGTTACCTGAGATCTTCACGTTTCAGTGAATTTAATTTAGTGAAATAAACACATTTAGTGGCATATATATCTATGGGCATAATACTGTGTGTAAGCATTTTTATTTTATAATGCATTTTCAGAAAAGAATCCTAGAAAAACAATTTGGGAGCTATTTCAGCAAGACATACTCTAACATTAGCTTTCAGTTTTTAATCAGTATGTAATTTTCCAAAGATTAGTTTTTTTGAATTTTTGAATTTTGAATTGGAACCTTTATAATACCCAGCTAAGTTACGTTAATTATGTGTAGAGTTCTTTTCCTTTGTGGCTGTTTTGGTTTGTTGGGTAAGGATTTATGTCCTCACATAAGCCAAATTGCATATGAGGAAGAAGATAGCCAAGGAAAGGGGTGAAGAGCAGAGCTAGCAACAGAGATAAATAAAATTTCAGAAACTAGACCCTCTTCTCTTCTATCATGTAACAGAATAGTGACAATCTATCACATGGTAAGTGTAACATTAGCAATATATCACATTAGACTGAACAAAATTATTAGTGCGCTCTAATAAATTGTGTTATCTTATTATTTTCTCTTACTCTCATAGCATTAGATTTTTTGTGGTAATTTTAGTGGTCATTCTGAATGGCTGCCTCCTGTCCACTTGCAAGTCAGTGATACATATACTTTTTATAACCTTCTGCCACAACATTGTTCTCAAACTGCAAGTCTGGGGGCAGTTCAGTATAATCGTGGTAACAATATTAGTAACCACAAGAACAGACAGTTTTCGAGTTTAGCGTTCTCTGTGTCCAGCACCTTGCTAAATCCCTAATCCTCACTAGAGCCCTCTTTGGTGGTTACTTAGTTGGCCACAGTTAACACATGCTGAGGCTGAGGCCCAGAGAAGTTCGTGCTTTGCCAGGGCGATGAGCTAGAGCCACTACAGGTCTTCTGACCCCACAAGTTGTTGATTACTAGTGAGCCTCTGAATGGGACAAGCCACCCTTCTTTGCCTTCTTTTTTTTCCCTTCCAGTTTTATTGAGGTATAATTGAAATACAGCACTTTATAAGTTTAAGGTGTACAGCATAATATTTTGACTTACATAGATTGTGAAATGATTACCACTGTAAGTTGTCTAGCATCCATTATCTCACGTAGATATAGTAAAAAGAGAAAGGAAAACAAAGCTTTTCCCCTAGTGATGAGAACTCCTAGAATTTACTTTTAAAACAACTTTATTATATATAATACAGCAGTGTTATCCATAGGCATCATACTATACATTAGATCCCTAGTACTTATTTATTTACATTATAACTGGAAGTTTGTACCTTTTGACCACCTTTCTCCTGTTTCCCCTCCCCCATTCCCTTCCTCTGCTAACCTCAAATCTGTCCCTTTTTCTTTCTTTTTTTAATAAGATTTTATTTATTTATTTATTTATTTGATAGCGAGAAAGAGCACAAGCACAGGGAGCGGCAGATGGGGGAGGGGAAAGCAGGCTGAGCAGGGAGCCGGGTCCGTTCCAGGACCCTGGGATCATGACCTGAGCCCAAGGCAGATGCTTAACGGCCTGAGCCACCTAGGCACTCCCCTTTTTTCCTTTTTATTAAAGATTTTATTTATTCATTTTAGAGAGCGAGAAAGAGAGAGAAAGCACGAGCTGGGGAAGGGGTAAAGGGAGAGAGGAAGAGAAAGAGAGAGAAGCAGGCTCCCCACTGAGCGTGGAGCCCAACTCAGGGCTCAATCCAACAACCGAGATCATGACCTGAGCCAAAATCAAGACTCTGATGCTCAACCAACTGAGCCACTCAGGTGCCCCTGGTCCCTTTTTCTATGAGTTTGGTTTTTTATTTGGCTTTGTTTTGTTTTGTTTTGTTTTTAGTCTCCACATACAAGTGAGTTCATACAGTATTTGTCTTTCTTTGACCTATTTCACTTAGTATGCTGCCCTCAAGGTCTGTGAATATTGTCACAAATAGCAGGATTTCCTTTTTTATGCCTGAATAATATTACATTATATGTATATATGCCATAAATTCTTTATCCAATCATCCACTGATGGGCACTTAGGTTGTTTCCATATCTTGGCTATTGTAAATAATGCTGCAACAAAATTGAGAGTGCATGTATGTTTTCAAGTTTGTATTTTTGTTTTCTTCCGATAAATACCCAGAAGTGGAATTGCTGAATCAAGTGGTAGTTCTGTTTTTAAATTTTTGAGGAATCCCCATACTGTTTAATAGTGGCTGCACCAATTTACATTCTCATCAACAGTGCACAGGATTCTCTTTTCTCCACCTCCTCACCAAGACTTGTTATTTCTCGTGTTTTTAATAATAGCCATCCTAACAGTCCTGAGGTGATAGCTCATTATGGGTTTGATTTTCATTTCCCTGGTAACTGGTGATGTTGATCATCTTCTCATGTATCTGTTGGCCTTTCATATGTCTTCTTTAGAGAAATTCCTATTCAGATATTTTGCTCATTTTTAAATTGAATTATTTGGTTTTTTGTTATTGACCTTTTTTGAGTTCTTTATATATTTTGGATATTAACTCTTCTCAGATATATAGTTTGCAAATATTTTTTTTCTATTCTGTAGGTTATATTTTCACTTTGTTGATGGTTTCTTTTGCTGTGCAGAAGGTTTTTAATTTGATGTAGTCTCACTTGTTATTTTTGCTTTTGTTGCTTTTATTTTGGTGTCAGATTCAAAAAATCATCACCCAGACTTATTTCAAAGAACTTACTATCTGTTTTCTTCTAGGTTTTATGATTTCAGGTTTTAGGTTTAAGTTTTTAAATCCATTCCAACTTTATTTTTGTGTATGGTATAAGATGGTGGTCTATTTTCATTCTTTTATGTGTGAATATCCAGTTTTCCCAGCACAGCTTACTGAAGAGACTGTTCTTTCCCCATTGTATATTCTTGGCTCCTTTGTCATAAATTAATTGATAATTTATGTGTGGGTTTATTTCTGGACTCTTTATTCTGTTCCATTGATCAATGTATCTGTTTTTATGCCAGTACCATACTGTTTTAATACTATGGCTTTGTAATGGAGTTTGAAACTAGGGACTGTGGTGCCTTCAGCTTTGTTCTTCTTTCTTAAGATTGCTTTGTTCTGAGTCTTTTGTGGCTCCATACAAATTTTAGGATTGTTTGTTCTATTTCTGTGAAAAATGCCATTGGGATTTTGATAGGGATTGCATTTAATCTGTAGATTACTTTAGGTAGTATGAACATTTTAACAATATTAGTTCTTTCAATCCATGTGCATGGAATATTTTTCCATTTATTTGTATCTTTTTCAATTTCTTGCCATAATACCTTGTAGTTTTCAGGATATACATCTTTTACCTCCTTGGTTAAATTTATTTTCAGGTATTTTATTCTTTTTGATATAGTTGTAAATGACATTGTTTTCTTCTCTTTCTGATACTTCATCATTAGTGTATAGAAACAGATTTTTGTGTATTGATTTTATATTCAACATTACTGAATTTATTTATTTATTTTTTATTCTTATGTTAATCCCCATACATTACATCATTAGTTCTAGATGAAGTGTTCCATGATTCATTGTTCGTGCATAACACCCAGTGCTCCATGCAGAACGTGCCCTCCTCAATACCCACCACCAG
>NC_138375.1:63486328-63541169 GCF_054177405.1 Leptonychotes weddellii | reverse complement strand
AAAGTGGTCGCTTTTCTGTTCAGAGAATTGTTGCTATTCCTTTCTTCGATCTCCTGTTGAGTTTGTAGGTGTTCAGAATGGTTTGATCCCTATCCAGCTGAATTCCTGAGAGGAGACGAAATCCAGGTCTCCTACTCCTCCGCCATCTTGCTCCGCCCCCCAACATTACTGAATTTATTAGTTCTAACCATTTTTTGATGGCGTCTTTTGGATTTTCTGTGTATAATATGTCATCTGCAAATAGTGACAGTTTTACTTCTCCATTTCTGTTTGGAGTACCTTTTATTTCTTTGTCTTTCATAATTGCTCTGGCTAGGACTTGTAATACTGTGCTGGATAAAAATGGCAAAAGTGGACATCCTTATCTTACTCCTGATCTTATAGGAAAAAGTTTCAGCTTTTCACCATTGAATATGATACTGGCTATGGACTTGTCGTATATGGCCTTTATTATGTTGAGATACATTTCCTCTATACCCACTTTGTTGAAAGTTTTTAATCATAAATGGATATTGAATTTTGTAATGCTTTTTCCACACTTACTGAGATAATCATATTTTTTTCATTCTATTATGTGATGTCTCATGTTGATTGATTTGCATATGTTGAACCATTCCTTGCATCCCAGCTATAAATCCCACTTGATCATGGTGAATGATCCTTCACATGTCTTAAATATGCTACCTTTTATACACTTAATATCACGTACCTCTTTTGCCTTTTATACATTGTCTTTAATACCAACTACATTCTTAAAAGCAAAAAGGAAACTACATGGTGTGAGATTTTAACAGTAGTGGTAAAGTAAAAGAAGTTGAGACCTTGTGGGGGAAAAATTGTGAGGCACCCTATCAGAGAGTCAGTTGTCACAAAGGATTATTCCAAGATAAATTGTATTTAGGGCACAGGATCACTTGTAATAAAATTTTTGTTAGATTTTCATACTGTTTTGATTTCCCCTTACTATATAAATTAACTCGTAAATTCATTCTACTTTGGCCATTTAACCAGAAGGCCTTAAAAAAAAAGTACCTTAACTTAAGGTAAAATAAAATATTCTGTAGCATCAATAATTACTGCATTCAGAATAATTTTTTAAAATTATATACATGTCTTATTATTGGGAATTACTTGCAAAAAGCAGACTGCAGAATTTAAATTTTCACCAACATTCTTTCCATTTACAACTCATTTAAAAAGAGTATCAATTTGTTATGGACCATTTACATTTTAAGAACTTTTGGAAACTCTCTGTCCTTTAACCTAATTGAAGCAGACCACTTACTCTGGGCCATCCATCAGGGAGATACTCCTGGTTTCCTGGCCTTTTCCGGACAGCCCAAGGGTTCATTTTCATTACTTATATTCCTTCCCCTTTTATCTAGTTTTACTGCCTTGTCATTAATCTACTTATTTGACTTTCCTTCCTCTGGGGCCAGTAATCATTATGTGTATCATTTGGGTCACTAACAACAAAAACAGCCAAACAGAAATAAAAGAATAATGGCAAAGAATGGATATCACACAGCTAACATTATTATTGTGGACTTAAAAAAAAAAAAAAAAACTTTTACAAATTTGACAAATAAAAAGGCTTTATTTTATGTAAGATTTCCAAATTTGTTATCTGATTAGTTTTTCATAATCATAAATAATCTGTTGTACCCTATATAGTACTTAAGTATTACTATAATTTCTATTTCATAGAGGAGGAAATTATGGCTCATAAAGGTTATTTAGTATAAATTTATAATTCAAAATAATTTCTGAAATAAACTAGCCAGTACCAGTTTCAGCTATCACCAGTACCCCAAGGGGTTGTAAAAGTCCAAGCGTGGGCCCAAAAAGTTATTGGAGAGTGTTTCAGAGTGATCCAACAGCTATGTGAGGAATATCCAGAGTATAGAATACAAAAGGAGCAAATACAGATGTATACTACTAGTGACATCCCTCTTCCCCTCATGTTACATAGCAGTTAAGGTCTCGAGGATACGTCTGTGGGATCTACAAACTATCACAGCAATAATAATATTAAAAATAATGCTTGTGGAGATACTGGTGGTTAGTAGTTCATTGTTAACCAGTTCAAAAGGTAACAAGTTCATTGTTAACCAGAACTTTTTCCCCCCTCTCCTCATTGTTAAGAAGGTCATCAGAATCTTCATGACTAACTTAATGTTGCATTATTTATAGATTCCCATCTCTGAGTAATTTCTCTACCTCTCTCTTAAAATGACTAGTCATTGTCTGACTTCCAGTTTCTTCTTTTTTTCCTCATTCATTTTGGATAGATTTGGAGAATTGAGCTAGCTCATACTGATGTCCTTTTTTCTTAGGCTTCCGTCAAGAATGGGGAGTGTACCTCTGACTGGGTCTGTTTACTAATTCCCCTTCTTTAACATCATCCAGGCATGAGAATAAGATGGTGATAAACTGCTTTAGAGTAGAAAACTGTTGTAGAAACTCGTTGTACATTCAGGAAATATTTACCAATTCACTCTTACATGATGGACATAGTTAAACTCTAGGTATATGAAAGATCATAAACTTTTTACCTTCTAGGAGTTGGCCTCTGGGAGTTTACATCTGGAAAATGTTGCCACCAACAGATACACATAGAAGATCCACATTATTTTCTCATATTTGAGTACTGTCAAAGTTGATTCCTATATAAATTATTTAATCCACAAGAGAAGATAACTATAAATTGGATTTTGAAATACAGCTACCTGGTAAATCTTTCTGTCAAAATTCTTATCCATTCTCTGGGATGAAAGGAAGACAACAAAGTGAAATAACATTCACTTTTTTCCTTGTTCCCATGTATCTACAGACTATATTTGAGATCCAAAATCTTATAGCCACACCCACCAAGTTGAATATCAGATTGAGTGAATGATGGTGGAGGTGGGGGGTTGGTTTAAAGATAAATTTCTATAAAATGTACTTGTCTGTTTTGTTCCAGTAGTGGTAGAAGAAGACTAAGAAGAGCAGATATTTACCAGAACCTATTTTATCTTAGTTGGTTAGGACAGACCTATTCAAAACCAACTTAATATTCAAAACCATCCTAACCACTGCTACACCTAGGAGGAAGGCAGGAGAGAAGAAATAATCCATAACAGTGAAGAACAACTTCTACAAGGGGTGATAAATATAAAAAAAAACAAAAAAACAAAACACCCTCTGTCTAGGAAAGTGGAAAGAGATTGGGAAGTTGTTGAAGGTTTTTTTAACATATGGTATCTCCAGATTGGTGCTCTGGAGTATGGATCGAAACATACATTCTTTCATCCTAAGTGCTGACTACATGTCTTATAGTGAGTGCAGCACCGGACCATATTTTCTGAATGAATGAATTGCAAAACATGGTGGTAATTTTCTTTTCTTTTTCTTTTTTTCCTAACATTAATAAAATATTTCTCTCTGTATATACAGTTGGGTGTCAGATAAACAGTTGTAGAAGGAAGACTGATCAGTGTAGATACTAGAACCCGCATGAAAGATTCTGGCTTGAGGGCACTGTGGCCAGGCAAGAAAATGATACCCAAAAAAGGTTATAATTACCTCAAAGAAATGTATTCAGTGTCATGTCAGATGAGATCCTGCAAATTTTTAGGGTCCCTTTCCCCCATGTAAACTGCCCTGCAGTTTGCTTTCAGATACTAAAGCTGAGCCATGGGCAGCTCTACAGCTCGCTCTCATCCTGACCTCAGTTCTAGACTAAATGCTAACATGTGCTCTTGGAATCATTTCTGGCATGTTAGGAGTTACTTAAAAGGATTCATTTCCTTTTGCCAGTCTACCCACGTTATTTGAATGAATTGTGATCGCACTATGGTCTACATTTAAGATAGTAAGTTTTTTAGTTTAATGAATCTACCTTTAAAAAATAAATCAATTATTTTTTATTTTAGGTAAAATGAAAAAGTGTAATAAGGTAAAAGGAGGACACTGTTATTGAATGCATTTTTTTCTCTCCGCTTACTCATTAAGCTTGTATTCATGTCATGAAATGAAAATATCTGATAAGAAATGACTGACAATAACTTAAAAAGAATGGCATTGTAATCTAAATTCTTCTGATAGTCTCTCTGTGGCATTTAACCCATCATTTTAATGAAAACAGTTTTAATTGTGTATTTGTACATGGTCTTGTACAAAAATGACTTACCTACTAGGCTGTAACTTCTGGGAATTGATGATAGAAGACCCAGGATACTGCATGTGAATGGCTGTGAAAGGTCATGTAGATAATAACTTAATAAAAAAACTGTATAAACAGTTAATGAAATGTTTACTGTTTGTAAAATAAAGTTACATGGGTTGTGAAGGGAGAGATGTATTACTCATTTTGGGTTGATGATATTGGTAAAAGCCATCTTCTGTTGAATGAGGAAGGAAGATACTCAAGGATTTTAAGTCTGAATAATGGGAGTGAATTAGCTGGCAAACTGTAAGGCAGGATTATTCCATTTTCTTGCTAGAGTTTGAGATCTAAGAAAAAAGTTCTTACTAATCCAGAAGTGAATAATTTGGGCTGAAGCAGTAACAGTAAAGGCTAAATGGCAGAGGCACAGAAGAGGATTATAAACTGGACATGCAGAATGGAGTACGTTAGTAAACACATCATTATTCTCAGATGGTTTGAATCAGGTAGGCCAGAAATGATAGCACTGGTTATTGGGGAGGGGAGGGTTGAGAATGGGGAGAACTGAAGAAGAGCTCCAGCTTTACCAATAGGTCATACACATAGGTAACAGTGCTACAGTCCTCATGGAGAGAGATGGTATTGGGCAGTAAGAGGGGAGGACTCCTACAGTTAACACATGAATGCAGGCAAAGTGTCCAGAGTAGAGCATATTAAGATTGGGAACCAGGAGATGGTGACCAAATAATCCCCACAGTCCCACTTTCTGCTGGACTGACCTTCTGAGTCTACATTCGACCTTAGAGGTCATTCTAGACCAACCTCTCTATTTAATGGATGAAATCCAGAGAAATTGAGCACCTTACCTAACTTCCTACAACTAATTACTGACCAAGTTGGGATGAAAAGGCCTTCTGCAAATTTATATAGTGAAACCCTATTAAAGTTAATCTTAAAACATATAGAAACTCTTTTATTTTTCCTTAGATAACTAGAATTTTACTGCATGCAGGGTTCTTATCTCTTTCCTGAAAATACTTGTCCTAAGAAAAACATTTAAGACTAAATTACTTTAATGTATCTTTTTCCCACTTAGATTTAAGAACATTCAGCATAATTGGGAGCTTCTTCCTTATGATCTGAATTAGGAAAAATATCTGTTGATGGTCATATTTTCTTATGCTTCCAGAGGATCATAATTGTTTCTAGCACAGACTTAACATTCTACTAGAAAAACTCCAAATAAGGCATTAATGTTTATTTCATATCCTAAATGAATTTTAAAGAAAGAGATTTTTCAATAATATGGTGAACCTGATTTAGCTTTTCCTTCTAAGCAGTTACTTAGGAGAAAACTTTAGTATTCATCAGTGGTAGTGCCAATTTAGCCCCAAAATTTCAGCAAGATAAAAATAGAAACAAATACAAACAGAAATTTGAATCTTGGTTCTATGGATGTTTACTTCTCAAGAGCTCTTTTTTTCTTTTAATTTATTCTATTCCTTTAAAAATAAGTATAGATGCTCCTTCTTTGTTTTCCTCTGTTGAAATCCTGCTTCATCCTTCAAAGCCTTAACCTACCTTCTGAATCCTTGTCCAATACTACACGTCAGATTTCATTGCATGTTTATGAACCATTACAAGGTATTCTTGATGCATCTGTTTAGCTATTATTTCACCATTATGTTACTTATAGTTTATTTCTGATATTTCTATCTTATTGGATTGAGAACAACAGGAAGATAGAAAATATATTTTCATTTTTAGTAGGCCTTCAGCGATTTACCTGGAATTCTCTGAAATTGAATTAAGCATATATATATATATATATATATATATATATAATAAGCCTGCATATATATATCAGAGGCATGCATATATATTTGTAGCATGATATATATATGTCTTATTTTTTCTACTGTATATATCAGTCTTACTTTTTTCTACTCTCAAATTCTTTGAACATTATTCTTTCTTGTATCCTTTCTAGATAGAACTCTCTGCTTCTGCCTGATGTATCACAAGAGACTTGCTGTGAGGTGGCTGGCAGAAAAGCTTAATTAACTGTCACTTGAGAGGTTACCCACTGGGCAGTCGGCCAGGAACCCCCCATGGCTCCCTCTCATGTGGAAGATTTTAGTGTTCCTCACTGTCATATGTGCCCCACTTAACATACAACAAATGCTTGCTCTTTCAGGACACAATCACTGCTCTATACTTGGAAAGCTGCTGTAGCCAAGAAAATTCTCATACATGGGTTGGAAACCCAGTACTGCCCCTTTGTAGTATATTCTTAGGAAAGTCTGCTAATACTTATAGTGTTATTAAGAGGGTTCACTGAGACAATGCCTATGACAGTGCATAGTCATAAGCTATTAAATACATGAAAGATGATTTTATTATTATTTAAAAAAATTATTTATTTTGAGAGAGAGCGTGTGAGCAGTGGGGAGGGGCAGAGGGAGGAGGAGAGAGAGAGAATCTCAAGCAGACTCCTGGCTGAGCGCAGAGCCCCACACAGGGCTTGACCTCACAGCCCTGAGGTCATGACCTGAGCTGAAACCAAGAGTCAGCTGCTCAACTGACTAAGCCTCCCAGGTGCCCCCTGAAAGATGATTTTAATATTAAACTCCTCTACCAAGGGTTTTACTTCTTAGGGAAGGGGAATATTTTTCCTGATTCTCATTGAAATCCCAGTGTTGTGGGCTAAGTACTACTTGTAATAAGATATTGCCAAATAATTCTATTTGCTGTACTTTCTTAGAATGTCAACAGTCTTATTATAATATATTTACCTAAGATAGATCAAGTTAAGGATTTAATTGGCTAGAAAAGTCAGTCCATACTAGGAAATTTTAATACCTCTATTTTTTTTTTATCTAATATGGGAACTCATTTATTTTATCATTGACTATTCCTCTTTGTGGAAATAAATCAGACTCATCACCTTGTCCTTTTTAATTTTTTTAAGGATTTTATTTATTTATTTACTTATTTGAGAGAATGAGCGAGAGAGCGAGCATGAGCTGGGGAGGACCAGAGGGAGAGGGAGAAGCAGACTCCCTGCTGGGCAGGGAGCCCCATGCGGGGCTCCATCCCAGGACTCCAGGATCATGACCTGAGCTGAAGGCAGATGCTTAACCAACTGAGCCACCCAAGCACCCCTGTACTTTTTTATTCTAAATGCTAAATAACATAGCTTTGTGTACTAAGCAAAAGCAGGAGTTAAATTCTCCTGAAGCAAATATTTGAAGTTAGAAAGATAGTATAAACCTATACATTAGGATTTCTCTTAGTGTGTTTTTTTAAGATTTATTTATTTGTTTGAGAGAGAGCGCACACATGGTGGGGGCAGGTGTGGGTGGCAGGGGCATAGGGAGAGAGAAACTTGAGCAGACTCTGTGCTGAGCAGGGAGCCCAACGCCGGGCTTGATCTCGGGACCCCGAGTTCACAACCTGAGCCGAAACCAAGAGTCGGATGCTTAACCAACTTTGCCATCCAGGTTCCCCTCTCTTAGTGTTTTTGAAGAAATAATTTAGACATGGTATCCTAGCACACTTAAAAACAAAACCTTACTTGAAACCTGAAATTATACAGAAAATAATCAACTTCTTACTACATAAAGAAGGCTCTTCACATATTTGAAAGCAGTTTGATACTGCCTTAAATGGTTTTTTCAGGATATCACAGCAATTTCACTTAATATTTTTATACTATATGTAGCATACCTTTTATGTCTTTATCCAAATTCTTGATAAGTATTTAAAAAAAAAAAAAGGATTAAGCCTGCAATTCCAAGTCATTTGTACCTCTGATAACTTCCTCATAGATCTCCATCAAACCTTAAATCAATATTCCATGGGTATCATTCTTCAGCCTACAAATCCACTTAACTATAATTCTGTCCAGCCTACTTCATCTCCATTTTAACCACAGGATTATAATGATGGGTCAAATGGCTTGCTGAAATCTTGTTGCATTATATTTATGGCCTTCCTCTGATCTATTGTTTTTATAGTACAAAAAAAGTCTAGTAAGCTTTCTATTAAAGTATGTTGAGATATACTCTTCATTGATCTCTTGCATTCCTGTTTGTCTTAGTGGGTATGTTAAGAATGCAAGTCCCTGAGTGATCTTTACCTGAGCCATTTCTCAGGGATGTGTTTGTAGTGAGCAACTTTGAGGAATGAGGTAATGTTTCTGAGACAAAGAGCAGACTTGCTCACTGCCTGGTGTAAAACGGAAGCTTTCAAACTCAGAGTTCCTCTTCTGTAATGTATCTTACTCTGTGTGCAGGCATTCCATCTGGGCTTATCCACAACAGCCCCATTTGGGGCTGTGAATAATAGTTTTTCATCTCTGACCCATGAAGAAACAACAGGCTAACTTATTAGCTTATAAGTAGGGTAAAATCCTAGATCACGCAAAATAATACATATGGAGGAGTACACTGATCATAAGTATACAGCTCAAATTATCACAAAATATACACACCATTTTCCTGACTTATACAATAGATTAATTTTGCATGTTTTTGAACTTGGCATAAATGGAATCAAACCTTATATATTCTTTTGGTCTAGTATTTTTCTCCAGCATCATGTTTATAAGATTCATCTATATTTTGGTTGCAGGAATTCATTAATTTTCATTCCCAAATGTTATTCCATTGTGTGAATACAACACTATTTTTCTGTTCTACCATTTATGGACATTTTTGTTGCTTCCAGTTTGGAGCTACTATGAATAATGTTGCTTTGAATATTCTTACATATGTTTTTTGGTGCACATGTCTGTCAGATATATCTACCTGGAGTTAAACAGGTTATAGTATATACATATGTTTAGCGTTAGTAGAAAGTGCCAAAAACGTTTCCATGGTGGTTGCACCAACGTAAACCCACATTAACAGTATGTGAGCATCTCAGTTACTCTCATCCTTGCCAAAATGAGGTATGGTCAGTTTTGTAACTATAGCTATTCTGGTAGGTATAAAGCACCAAGATATTGTGGGGTTTTTTTGTTTTTTAAAGATTTTACTTATTTATTTGAGAGAGAGCACAAGAGTGAGTGACAGAGCATGAGCGGGGCGGGGAGGGGGGCAGAGAGAGAGAGAGAGAGAAGCAGACTCCCCACTGAGCAGGGAGGATAATAACTTAAGCCGAAGGCAAACGCTTAACTGACTGAGCCACCCAGGCACCCCAAAATATTGTGGTTTTAATTAGCTTTTTTAAATGACTAATTATGTTGAACATATTTGCATATACTTCTTGGTTCTTTGAATAGGCTTTTCTGTGAAGTGACTTGTTCAAGACTTTTTTTCCTGTTACTCTTAGCTTGTCTTTTTCATATTAGTTTGTAGGAGTTCTGTATGTATCTGCATACAATTACTTTGTTCACTGCATGCATTATAAATGTTTTCTTTTACAGTATGGTTTACTTTTTCACTACCTTAATGTTGTCTTTGGATGAACAGAATTTCCAAGTTTTAATGTAATGGAATTTATCCATCTTTTCCTTTAGGAGTTACAGCTTTATGTGTCCTATCCCTATGGGCATATTTGTCTGTGTTATTTTCTAGAAGCTTTAGTTTTATCTTACATTTGGACATATGATTTACCTGGAATCAGTTTTTTCATCCATAGTATTGCATGCATCAGCATATATTCCTTTTTATTTCTGAGTATCATTCCATTGTATAAATATGCAGCTATCTGTTCATTTGAGTTTTCTCCAGTTTGGGGCTGTTACGGATGACAGTGCCATAAATACATTTGTACAGATCTTTTTATAACCATGTTTTCATTTCTTTTAGGTAAATACATAGTAGTACAATTGCTAGTTCATACTATAGATGTAAGTTTAATTTTATTAGAAACTGTCGGTTTTCCAAAGTGGTTATAGCATTTAACACATCTACCAACAGTATATGAGAGTTTCAGTTATTCTACAACTTTGTTAGCATTTGGTGTTGTCAGGCTTTTTAATTTTAGCCATTGTAGTATGTGTGAAGTGATACCTCATTGTGGTTTTCGTTTGCATATCCTAATCATAAACAACATTGAACTCTTTGCATGTGCTTAAGCCTGTATATTTCTTTTGATGTTTATCTTGCCCATTTTTATTGTGTTGTTTATCTTTTTGTTACTAAATTGCAGGAGTTCTTTCTATAACCTGAAATAAAGCCAGTTTTGAAAGTTTAGGCGATCTCTTGCTTAAAAATGTGGATACACTTAACACTGCTGAACTGTAGACCTAAGAATAGTAAAGTTGCTACATTTGGTTATGTGTTGTTTTTAACCACATTTTTTTTTTTTTAATTTAAGGAGAAAGCCAGATCTATGACTTACCTATTATTCACTTTTATAATGTCTTTTGATAAGCAAAAGTTTTATTTGGTTTTAATTTGGGTGCAGTCCATTTTAATTTGCTTTGTTTTCCTTTATGGTTACTGCTTTTTGAGTTCTAAGAAATCTTCTCCTATATCTCCTATATTAAGATATTTTCCTACATTTCCTTCTAGGAGCTCTATACCTGAGTTCTAGAAGTCATTTGAATTAATTTTGTTTATGGTGTGAGGTAGAGATTGAACTTCTGTTTTCCCATCAATTGTCTAGCTCTTTCACTACCAGTTCTTTACAAGAATTTCCTTTCCCCATTGAATTGCTTGGTGTCTATGTGGTAAATAAGTCGGACACATAGAGTGTGTTTGTTTCTGGGCTCTTTTCTGTCTCATTGATCTACTTGGTTATCCTGAAGCCAAAACACTTCCCTGACTACAACTTTATAGTAGTACTACTTCTCTTCCCAATTTGCTCTTTCTCAACATTTTTCTTTATTTTAGATCTTTTGCATTTCCATGAAAAATTTAGAAGCAGCTTGTAAAATTCAACCAAAAAAGCCTGCTTGGAATTTGGTTGAGATTTCATTCATTCTGTTGATCAATTTGAGGAGAATTAACTCTTAACACTCAATATTAATCTTCCATTTTATGGACTTGATGTTGTTACATTTGATTTGCACTTCTTTAATTTCTCTTAGCAATGTTTCATAGTTATCAGTATAAAATGTGTAACATACCCCTTTTTAAAATTTTTTCTAAGTATTTTGTTGGTGGTGGTGGATTTTTTTATGCTTTTACAAAGGATATTTTTCTAATTTTGGACTATCTCTTGATTCAGCCAATACAGTTCAAGGTGAATTAGAGTTAAGATAACCCCAGGTGGATGAAATTATCAAGAACGACTTCAGAAAAGAAAAATCTGTCATAGAGAGAACCACTTGTACAAAGACATGTGGTTCACATAATTAATCAAGTTTTATGGTTAGTAAGTCACAAAGTCAGAAGAGATTCTGCTATAGGCTCCCTTAGATTTCTGATGAGTGATTTAAAAATTTGTATACTTTGTTCCTTGATGAGTGAGGATGGCAGTTAGGATTTGACATGAAAGTATTTGGAAGAATTTGGAATCCTTGTGCACTTGCTGATGTGATTATAAACTGGTGTAGCCACTATGGAAAATGGTATGGAGAGTCTTCAAAAATTAAAAATGGAACTCCAGTGTGATCCAGCAATTCATCTTCTGTGCATATATCCAAAAGAATTGAAAACAGGATCTTAAAGAGATCCTGCACACCCATGTTCATTGCAGCATTATTCACAGTAGCCTAGAGGTCAAAACAGCCTACCTGTCCATCAGTGGGTGGATGGATTAAGAAAATGTGCCATATACGTATAATGGAATGTTTTTCAGCCTTAAATAGGAAGGGAATCCTGTCCTATTCTGCAACATGGTTGAAACTTCAGGACATTAAAGTAAGTGAAGTAAGTCAGCCACAGAAAGACAAATACTGTATAATTCCACTCACATGAGGTTTTTAAAGTACTCAAAGTCACAGAAACAAAGTAGAATGGTGGTTGCCAGGGGCTGCTGGCAGAGGGAAACGGGGAGTTGGTCAATGAGTATAGAATTTCAGTCATGAAAGATGAAAAAGTTCTAGAGATCTGTTGTATAACACTGCGAGTAGAGTTAACAATATACTCTACACTTAAAGTTGTTAAGAGGTAAGTTTACGGTATGTGTTTTTTACCACAACTTTTTTTTTAATTAGCATATAATGTATTATTTGTTTCAGGGGTACAGGTCTGTGATTCATCAGTCTTACACAATTCACAGCGCTCACCATAGTACATACCCTCCCCAATGTCTATCATCCAACCACCCCATCCCTCCCAACCCCCACCACTCCAGCAACCTCAGTTTGTTTCCTGAGATTAAGAGTCTCTTATGGTTTGTCTCCCTCTCTTGTTTCATCTTGTTTCATTTTTCCCTCCCTTCCCCTTGTGATCCTCCGTCTTGTTTCTCAAATTCCTCCTATCAGTGAGATCATATGATACTTGTCTTTCTCTGATTATTTTGCTTAGCATAATACCCTCTAGTTCCACCCACATCATTGCAAATGGCAAGATTTCATTTTTTGATGGCTGCGTAATATTCCTGTGTGTGTGTGTGTGTGTGTGTGTGTGTGTGTGTGTGTGTGTGTGTATACACACCACATCTTTATCCATTCATCTGTCGATGGACATCTGGGCTCTTTCCATAGTTTGGCTATTGTGGACATTGCTGCTATAAACATCGGGGTGCACGTACCCCTTCGGATCACTACATTTGTATCTTTGGGGTAAATACCCAGTAGTGCAATTGCTGGGTTGTAAGGTAGCTCTATTTTCAACTTTTTGAGGAATCTCCATACTGTTTTCCAGAGTACCACAACCTTTTAAAAAGTGAAAAAGGATTTATTCTGACTTTTTTCTTAACACTGACATTTCCAGCTCTTTGCTGCAGTGTGTTCTTTAAAAGTATATTTTAAAGTAATATTTTTGTAATCTGATAGAAAGTTTCATAATTGGTGAATGTATTTGTGCTCTAAACCTTTGCATAAATTAAATTCTAACTATAACCAACAAAAACTGTGTAAATATGAACATGTAAATATACATTTCTGATCATTTTAAATAATATTATGTAATAGGTCTTACAAAATCGTCATTGATAGCACTGATTTGGAGACCTTACTGTCCCTAAAATATCTAGCCTATGATAAATTCAGCTTCTAAAAATATTTTTAGCTTTTATAAACCTATTTCTCCTATTAAATTTAAATGTATTTTTGCATGTGTCTTTTTATCCCACATCTCTTTAAAAATCTATCTAAGGAAGCATGAATTGATGCCTTCTTTTTTTTCTCTGCAAGTTTTCCTATAGCAGATAAAGGCATCAAAACAAGCATTCCACTGATTTTTTTTTAAATGCCATTGTAGCATCTAAGTATTTGTAGTGTGTTCCAGGAGGCTTTAGAGCTAACGTATTCTATACCTGATTTTCCTGTCCATTCTTGTCTTTACACTCTACATCAAAGACAGCTTTGAGAGACAGAGGAAGCCACAAAATGGAAAAGTGAGTAGTTTGGCATTGAGAGAGACAGACAGTGGAACTTCTTTGCCTTGGTGACAGTGTGTTGTGGGTGGAAAGGTGGCAGGGGATTCACGATCCCACTGTATGTATTTGTGTGTGTGTATGTTTGTAAGTCTTAGGAATAAAATTAGTTGGTGAATCTACCTCTCTAGCTTCCTCCTTGAGCATTAGAACATGTCACTATTGAGCTCTGTTGCAATAAACACATAGTAAAAAGTAAAATCTTGGTTGAAAGTAGACAAAGCAACCATAGGAATCATTTAAATGAAAGGGACTACAGCTGTATGGAATACTGAGCAATAAATATTTTAAAACAAGAGTTGGCACACTTTTTCTATAAAGAGCCAGATAGTAAAATGTTTAGGCTTTGAGGGCCATACAATCTCTATTGCAACTCTGCTGTCATAGCATGAAAGCATTTATAGATAATATGTAAGGAATGAATGTGGTAGTTTTCCAGTAAAGCTTTATTTAAAAAAACAAAAAACAAAAACAAGCAAAAAGCTGGTTTTGTCCTCCAGAGAGAGTTTGCAAACACTTACCCTAGAATTTTAATAGTATCACCAAAATCACCACCATAAAATAAAAGGTAAATTGAGCTCCCTCCTCCGTAATGTGAAAAAGCTGATTATGTCCCAAGGGCCTTCTAGTACTGACATTCTGAGAGTTTGTGAAAGTTGACTCTGGCATCTATTGTGGCAATTCATATAATGTCTGGCAAGATTACAGCTGGTGCTCCTTGAACCAGCAAGTTAAACATACTGTGAAATGTACTCGTTTATTTCATAGAACTGTTACCATGATTGCTATTGAGTTATGTTCTCAAAGAGCACCTGCAAAGGAGAATGCAAAAGGTTCCCACTATTCTGCAGTGTTAGCAGAACATGGCTATTAAGGAACTTTGTTGGAAAAGACTGATGTCATGTATTAACCCAAACTGGGAAAACCATACTCATCTCTGCATTTGGCCTAGCTGAATGATGTTACTTAGGTAGCAAGCTGTTCTGTAAGTGCTGCTTTAAAAAGAAAATGGAATCAGGAGAGCTAGTGTATTCTTGTAGTCATTTTCAGTTATTCATTTTTTCATCTTACTCATCTTCGCAAACTGACCCATTTCTAGCTTATTACTGAGTCTGTTCAGATCTAGTGCTTTAGTCTTCACTTGGATAGTTCTTAATATAAGCCCTCAGCACCTCGACTGACAACTAGAGCATCCTCCTGGCTAATCTCCTTCTGTGCTGTCCATCCCCCCTGAGTATACCTTATATGCAGCATTTTCTTCTTTAAGAACGTGTTTTGGCTTATCTCCTATTATATAAAGTCTATTCTGTATTGGGGCGCCTGGGTGGCTCAGTCAGTTAAAGAGTCTGTCTTCGGCTTAGGTCATGATCCCAGGGTCCTCAGATCGAGCTCCGCATCGGGCTCCCTGCCTAGCTTCTCCCTCTCCTTCTGCCCCTCCCCCTGTTCCTGATCTCTCTCTCTCAAATAAATAAAATCTTTAAAAAATAATAAAAAATAAAATCTTTTCTGTGTTTCACAGAGAACAGGTTGTATCACCATTCAATGTTTATGATTATCATACATATTTTTCCCCTTATTTTTGATGGTCCAGCTAACTCTCATCACTACAGGTTAACTCTCATCACTACAGGTTAAAGAGAAAAAGTTGATTTTTTTAAAAATAAAAACTGAACAATGGCAGAAATGGGGCCTCCAAAATAGCTCCCTACAACTTAATAGTTGCTTTGTTATCCTATTTAAATTTCCAAGTGAACACAATTAAACCAAACTTGTCAGGAATAAATTTATATCCTAAAAAACAAGGGTAATGAATTATGTATTTTATATATCACTAGGGACTGAGATCTCTTAAACTTTGAAGTTATTTGAAGATAAATTAAGATCTCTACATGATTCAGTGACAAGAAGTCATTAGCGGTATAGCCCTGATGATCCCTTTTCTCCAATAACAAATTGATAAATTAGTGTTCTTATTTATATAATAATCTCTCTGAGTTTGTTGAATATGATCAGTTCCTCACCATCCCATGAATACTGAAAGAACAGGTAAGATCAAATTTCCGCAGCATAGAGTAAGAAATCTTTTGAGAAAGTACTGTTGAGAATAACAGCCTTCTATCCTCCTACTAAAAGTTGGCTGCAAGCAATAAGAAGCACTATTTATTGTTTCCTACTTGTTCCAGACATTTAATATATATTACCTTTTAAAATTCTCAATCTTCTAATACAAATATCTATCCATTAGGAACCTTTGTGTTGGTAGTACAGAAGATGTATTAAAAATTACAGAGATTTGGGGCGCCTGGGTGGCTCAGTCCTTTAAGTGTCTGACTCTTGGTTTCAGCTCAGGTCATGATCTCAGGGTCTTGAGATCAAGCCCCACGCGGGCTCCGCACTCAGCAGGAGCTCTGCTTGAGGCTCTCTGCCTCTCCCCCAGTCATGGGTATGCTCTCTCTCTCTCTCAAAAGATATTTTAAAAAAAAAAAATTTTATTAGTTCACTTAACTGAAGAATCTAGAAGGAAGTCACTGTTGAGGCAGTGTTTGATCCAGTGGCTCAAACATATCGCCAGAAACCATTCTCTTTCCTTCTCTATTTTCTGCTTTCCATGATGATTGCTTCACCCCTAGTCTGCCAGTCCTCATGATGCTACATGCTATCTTGTGTACTTCCAGTGGCAGAGAATGCTTCTTTCCTGGTGCGTCTCTCAAAAACCAAAGTTTCTTTCCCCTCTTAAGCATCTCCTTATATCTCAGTGGCCCAAATTAAGCCATGTGCCTATCCCTGAACCAGTCACTTGGGCAGGGGAATGGGCTTCATTCATTGCGTGAAGCCAATCTAGGGCCACCTTTCTTGTTGAGGGGGAGGTGAATACTTTCCAAAATGGGAGAAGGGCAGGAATTTGAGGCGAGTAAGGGAAAATAGATACGTGACAAACAACCTGTCTTCTTTAGATGCAAAATAGCTTGAGCAAAAATAAGAAGTAGGAGTAGTATTGTGTGTATGACTTTCTAGGCAGGGGCTTAGTGTTTTAGATACATTTTAGTCTTCAAAACCATCTTGAGAAATAAATGGAATTAATCCTTGTTTTAAAGAAGTTTAGAAAGATTAGGGATGCCTGGGTGGCTCATTTGGTTAAGCGTCTGCCTTCGGCTCAGGTCGTGATCTTGGGGCCCTGGGATCGAGCCCCGCATTGGGCTCCCTGCTCAGTGGGGGATCTGCTTCTCCCTCTCCTTCTGCCCTCCCCCCGCATTTGTGCTCTCTCTCTCTCTCTCAAATAAGTAAATACAAAAAAAAAGAAATTAACTTACCCGAGGCCACATAGGTAATTGGACCTAGGTCAGTCTGACTTCAGTATCCATGCTCTTTTCATGATGTCATGCTATCTCCCTAGTAAACTAAAAATTGACTATAAAAGCATATTAAGTATCGTCTTAGAAATCTATCACTGGTGAAGAATTCTAGAAAATAATCCATCCTGTTTTGGTTTAATGTACAATGTACCTATATAGAAATAATCCTTGTTGAGACAGATTTACAAAACGGGAATTAATATCTTGTTTTGCCCACTTTGAACACCAAGATCCTTATGATAGTGGTCAGGTATGGTACATGCACATATACATACATGCGTACACATATAAACATATGTGTTGTATATATGATCGTGTATATCACAAATTCTAAGAGAGGTTCTTTAACTTGGCACTTAATGAAAGTGGCAGGGGAATGAGTTCAAAGGAAGAGACACTATCCTCTACAATAACTGACAGTGAATACTAAAAACTCTGTCATCTGATGTCACTCTCCAATTGTTCTTCACTTAATGGTAATAATCAAGTATTGTGCCTAGGGGAACATTTCTGGCCCAGTCTGAATTATTTCCTGGGTAACCTACTGCTAGTCTCATACTCTGTCCCCTGGGGAGTTTACTTCTTGCTTCTGGGTTCTTACTGCTTGCACTTGCCCAAGGCTCAGGCTTTCAGTACTGAATCACAATTATTTAACTTTTATTGAAGTCTTTGCTTCTCTGCAGTGTTCTGCAAGAAGCTGACTAGGGCTGTGGGGTGGTGCAGCTTTCCTCCTTTACTTAAGATCATTCTGTCTGTGTCTTGAATAACTAACTATGAGTTGGAAATAAATTTAAAATTTACTTTAATAATTTAATGATTTCAAGCAAGAAATTTCTCTAAGGCAGAAATATTGTTGGATTAACTAAGAGGCAGTCAGACAATCCTTCGTCTGTATCTTTGGCTTGTCTCAGTATTTGGAAATAGCTATATGTCATTCTACTTTCTAGTGCTTTACCTTTATTGACCTGGCTTCACTTTTCAGGCAGTTTGTAATTCTATTTAAATGTTGTCTTTTCTTTATTATATTATGCATTTGTTGTTTTACAGTTTTATCTACCAGGGATTGCTTCTTTGCAAATCATTTTTTTAAAAGATACAGTTTTTAAGACATTAGTGTTAAGAAGCATCTATCAAAATGAGCTTACTCTTAAATGCGCTAAGTTTTATTGATGGAATTTAAAGAATTTTATGGCACCCATCGGTGCCATTGATAAGAAATGTAATATCCTTTTCTCAACACTGTTTTAACATTTGACAAGTACTTGAAAAGCAAAGTTCTCACCACTGGAGAGGGACTAGGGAAGAAATGTAAAAAGTAATGAAAATGATTCTTGTCTTCATGGGAAGCTTAGAAGCTGCAAGAAGAGATACACATTGTTTTTACTCACTCATTCAAGAGATGTTTATTGAGGTATTATTACATGCTAGACACAGTGTGGTAACCTCTGAAATTATAATAATGAGCAGCAGAGGTACAATTCTTTTCCTAGGGTTTACCATTTGGGGCAGGGGTTAAGGGGTAAAGGAGGATTCACTGAAGGAGTAAATTTTAAAAAAGAACAGGAGGCAGATGGAAAAGTGCTGAATATGAGCTAACTTTGGAAAGAAATATTAGGATTTCACAGAACACTGAGGTTATGTCATAGGCTGCTTTAAATCAAATTCCAGAAAAGCTCTTTTCATTTGAAAACTATTCCAAAGCTTAAACAAAATGCTATGTGGTTTCAAGACCAGTAGTCTGAACTTTTTCTGAAATAGGCGCCAACATATATCTAACAAAGAATTAATATATATGAATATTGGACCAAGTAATAACTTGAACTAAATATTGATTTCAAGTCCACTTAATTGGTATACCTATTAAAGTAGAGAAATCAGTGGTTAATTTTGGTGTTTACTGTTGCTTGAGTGTGTTTTGTTCAGAAAATTAAGTTAAGCTTGATGGAGACTGTTTCAATAATCTTCCTAGTAATTGAATGCATTTGATATTCTCTTTAAAAGAACAGAAAAAAGAAATTATCTGACACCGTTAAGATTATTTTTAAGCATATAGCTGTTGATTTTGTAAATGGCCCACCTAAATTTGCCTAACACTTGATTTGTGAATAAGAGAAGTTAGAGAAAGATAACATTATAAGTAGAGTTAGGCAAGAGTTTATTTTCCAGGTACTCTCATTAAAGAAAAAGCCATTAAGTCTTCAGCTCTAGAGTTGTTCTATTTAAGGAAGCCTGGATCCCTGGTGAAGAGGATTACAAAATTCAGGAAATGGCAATTAAAATGCTAATCCCTCTTGCAAAATTCTGGTTTAGAATCTGAGGGCCTAATAGAAAGTGGGAATGATTGTTTTGAGAGAACATTCATTCTAATATATTTAACTTTTTAAAAAAATACAATTACACTCTACACTAACAAGGAAGAATAATCAAGCCTTCTTATAGCCTTTAATGCGATGTGAAGAATGAATGCACAGTTGAAGGTCGACAGTATTTTAATATGGTCGTGACGGGTGATAGATGGCTCTTCAGCTTTGGCAATAGTGCTTCTAAAAAAACTGAATTGTGAATTTCATTTAATTTTATTCAATTTAAAATGGATATGATTGAGTTACTAGAAAATTTTAAACATGTGTGAAACAGCGTAGGCCTATGAATATTCTGTTTCAACCATAAATTTATGAAATCTAAATAAGATCAAATATTTGAAATGTCCCACAAAATGTAAAATAAACAACATATTTTGAAGACTTAGGATGATAAAATGTAAAATATTTCCACTATAATTTTGTAATGATACATACTGGTATAATATATTTTGGATATATTGGGCTACAGAAAAAATATATTATTAAAATGAATTTCACCTTTTTGTTGTTACTTTTCCAAATGTGGCTACCAGGAAATTGAAAGTTACTGTGTGTTACATTTCTTTTGGACCATGCTGATTTAAAGAGTTGCTCTAAGACATCACTGAAATCCATTTGATGCCCAAAATGCAATCTGGCTCAGCAATTAAATCCTATCAAAACCATAGCTCCCCCCCTCTGGCTCTACCATCAGTGACTTAATTATCATAAGCAGTCACTGAATCTGATAACTAATTTGATCTCATCTACATTTTAAACTCATAATAGTTATAATCTTTTATTTGGTATTAGAGAAAATAAAATTTCACAGAAAATTTGGGCCAGGTAAATCGGTGAGAAATTGCAACAGAGGAATTGTATGATTTTGTTTGAGTATTATCATGTGTTGGATAATACACAGTGTGAAGCACTTAAATTACTTAAACTGTATCTGGGTAAGTTTATGGTATCTGTTTTCTAATAGATGTGTTCTTTCATCTTTTGCTTTATCCTCACCTCAAACAAAATTGGCAGAAAGCATGGTCGAATGTGTAATTCTTTCAGTTTTGTCAGGTATCTCTAATAGGCAGTACATCCTGATGATATTTCATTGTTCATCTGTCAATTCTTCTAGGAGGTGATTTCCTGTCCTTTCTGAGAAAGAAGAAGGATGAAATAAAGCTCAAACAATTAGTGAAATTTTCATTAGATGCTGCTTCTGGTATGTCCTATCTCGAGAGTAAAAACTGTATACACAGGTAAGGAGGACATTTTTTTAAACATTTTCTGGTTGTATCAACAGAACGCTAGAGAAGTGACATATTTGCTGCAATATAGCAATGAAGTTCTTTCATAAAACTTACATATTTTCTTGTTGGTTTTCGTGTTTTGTGGGAAAGCCTTCTTTGATAGTTGGTTATATAGTTTATAGAAACATTTGTTTTCTCTTACCTGAGATAAGTACACCTCATTAGACAATGAGCTACTTCCTGATTAAAATCTGTTGTATTATAATCATGAATGACATATTGATAAGATGTACCACAAGTTAGTCACATAATCAGCTACAGTCTTATAGCCAAATAGGATTGTTTCATCTGCTCCCTATTCTCATTTTGTGAAGAAATTACTTAAAAAGTCTTGGAAGAGCCTAATAGTAAAACAACAATTCATGACAGTGAATTGGCCAAGGGTAGAAGATATTAGCATAATAGTTATTTCAAGGGAGATTTAGAAAACTTGTCTAATTACTTTAAGAGCAGTGACTTGGTTGTAATGCTTTTATAGATTGTGGTTTTAGTTGCTTGTAGCTGAAAATGTTCTTTATTGCTAAATGTCGGTACAACTTAAGATGTCTTGCTGAATTCATGTGAGATCCTAAATATGGCTAAGTGTACCTAAGCAAAATGAAGTGGGGGCATTGATGCAGTTTTTATTCACTGGAAACAGCAGGTAATACTATTTAACATGGGGCAGAGTTCATTGTCAGATTGAACTATTATGGACTTTATCTAAATTGGTTCAGTTATTGATGTTTGTTTTTCTCTGATGTATTTCATTATGCAGGTTTTGATTTAACATTCTGGTAAAATTGTATAATGTGTAATTATATAGCAGAACAAAAGTACCTTCACCTGAAATATATATTGATTTGATCTCAGATGTCCCATCTGCCCCACCCCCCACCCCCTGTCTCCATTTTTGAGTTGGGCCAAGAAAGAATTTAGAGCCAAACTCTCAAGTGAAAAAGAGTTTAATAGCAATGAAAGCAAAAGCACACTCTCAAGGTGGACGAGCAGGCAGACCCAGAGACGGCAACTGCACCAGGGACCAGGGTGGTCTTTCTTTTTTATGCTCGCAAGAGTTATGGGCTGGTCTCTGACTAGGGTTGCCTCCAATCATCTAAGGTCTCCTCCTACAATAGAGAGGGGGAGTTTTGGTCCTATATGGCCCTTATCTGAACTGTCACAGAGCCATCCCCCTGCAAGGGGAGTGGGAGGGGGTAGTCAAGACCACAATGCAAATGTGTTCTCATGAAGCTATAGGTTATTGTAGGGCAGCACTTACAGGGAAGAGTACATGCGTGTGCCCCCTGGCTGTTTGAAACTTGGTTTCCACCCTTCTTAACAGACGAAAATAGCTGTTACCTGCTGATGTCTGGCTAACTGTCTGCTTTATCAAACTGATTATTTAATTTTCCAAAAAATTTTGCCACATTTTCAATTTTATTCTAAAACTGAAATCATGGCTTGTGTTTCCAATATAGCTCAATGGTCACCTATATTTTAAAATACCTTTCAGTAGAGATATTGTATTTCTGGAAATGAAGAAAACTAAAACTTAGCCACTGTCCTTGTATTTTTGTTTTACTTTCTATGACTAGAGATCAAATCACATTATAATAAGATATTTTTATTTTATTTTTTTTAATTCAGGTTTTTTTCTCTAATTTAAATTCAGTTAGCCAACACATAGTACATCATTAGTTTCAGATGTAGTGTTCAACAATTCATCATTTGGGTGTAACACCCAGTGCTCATCACATCACATGCCCTCCTTAATGCCCATCACCCAATTACCCCATCCCCCCACCCCCCTCCCCTTCAGCAACCCTCAGTTTGTTTCCCAGAGTCGAGAGTCTCTCATGGTTTGTCTCCTCTGATTTCTTCCCATTCAGTTTTCCCTCCTTTCCCTTACGGTCCTCTGCACTGTTTTTTATATTCTGCGTATGCGTGAGACTATGTAATAATTGTCTTTCTCTGATTTTTAAAGATTTTTAAAAAGTATTTGATTTTGGACAAGAATTGCATTATTATTAATTTCATTAGAAGAAAACAGTTTTGTTAAAAGTAACAATGAAGGGTTTTGTTCTTCATTTATAGAAAATCTATAATTTTGGCTGCTCAGGTTTTAAAGCTACTTCAGGCACCAGATTCTCTACTGTAGTTACTTATTTTGTCTCAGATTTTATTTTTCAAATCATTAGACTATCTATAGCTTTAAATTACAATGAATAAACCGCATTGAAACTACTTAATTAATTGTCAGTTACCAGTACCAGTCTTTAATTTCCGTTGCCTCCTGGTTGAGGGAATTGTTTCAATTTCTTGCTACTTTTGTAGCGATTGCTTTTCTTGCAAATGGATGACTGTATTTTTTTAAATGCTGTGTCATCAGAATTGAAATGATTCTAAGTTGTAGAGATAGCCTCTAAAAACTTATCCCACTCACCGAATCATAACATTACCTGCTGTAATGTTATTTTTCCATTTTCCTTGTTAAGAATTTTTATGCATTCACAAATTTTTGAATGTCAACCCTTGCTTGAGCACATATTCTAGAAGGTTGTACCTATTCCTGTACTATTTGCCTGTGGGGAAGGTTCCTGATTGAATAACTTAAACAATATCACTGAGAGCAGGTTTGACAAATAGATTTCAGTGCCAATTTTCAGTGATTGGTAGTGGCTTTCTGTGTTGTGTATTGAGAAAGATTCCAGGATCAGCGACAAAGAGTCCATTGATTGATCAGTCACATCTGTTAGGGCACTGATAAGCATTAACACACAAGCCCCAAATTTGTCATCCATGGCATAGAATATTTTCTTTTTGTCTTTATTTTAATAAATGCTTTTCTTTTTTCTACGATTTTCCTTATTCGCCATATAAAGCAACAATGTAATGTTTTCTGACCAACACTTCCACTGATTTCTTCTAAACTATCTGCTATTCTGATTTTCCCTGTTGATCCTGATTAGTGGATGAATTTTATACCTCCAGCCAGTGGTCTTTCGTTACTCTTGAAATTTATGTAAATGCTCTTTTGGATGAATTCATTTTCTTTTTCTTTGCATTTCAGTACCTCACCAATACATAACACTATGTTGAAAAAATAAAATATTCTTTGTGTTGAATTTTTTATAGAAGTGAATTGTACCATAGAACCCTCTTCCTATGTGTCATCCTATAGAACTATTTCTGTGGTAGTAATAGTAATTGCAATGGATTTCAATTGATTTATAGTTAAAAGATGCACTCAAGACATGTTACATGTTTTTTCTCCTAAGAAATACCAAAATGTAAATATATAGTATTCATTACAGTGAAAAGCATTTTTCCTCATTGGAAATGAGGAAATTCATTTTAAAAATTGATTAATCTGAACATGATCGAAAGTTTGAGTTTTCAAGTAGTGAAGAAAGACACCCAGCCCTATTCTTGACATCCTCAAATATATGCATGTCTATGAATTATGAAGTCTTTGTCCCACAGATCAAAGCAAAAATTTTTAATGTGCTTTAAATTTTATATGAACTTACATATTTTATCCTGTTCAGTGATTAGAAGCTCCTAGAATGCAGTACCTGAAAATATTTCTAATTGTGTCTCATCAAAATAGTATCTTAAGTTTGGGGGGACACATTTTCTTTCTTTAGCTTTGTTTTATTGTTTTGATTACTATGAGAAGAGCAGAGCAATGTTTTGTTATAGATAAACAAGTATGACAACTATAAAATGGAAACAAGTAATTGCATGAAGAAATGGCCTGCTTTTGGAAAATATTCTTGTAATTTCCATTTAACTTCCCGAAGGGTTCTCTTGATACTCTAAGTTTCTAATTGAAACTATTTCTGTTTATAGCTAGTGAATTGCTGGATATTTTGTGTTTAGTTGTAATCAACTGCATTTTCTTTATAATTATTCTGTAGACCAATGTGAGATTTTCTTTCCTACTTGTACCTTATAAAGATTTGAAGTATACTGATAAACTTTGGGCTGTGTGTGTGTTTACTTAAAATGGTATGGGGCGCCTGGGTGGCTCAGTCAGTTAAGCGACTGCCTTCAGCTCAGGTCATGATCCCAGAGTCCCGGGATCGAGTGCCGCATCGGGCTCCCTGCTCAGCGGGGAGCCTGCTTCTCCCTCTGCCTGTCACTCCCCCTGCTTGTGCTCTCTCTTTCTCTGTCAAGCAAATAAATAAAATCTTAAAAAAAAAAAAATGGTATGTTCCTAGATTGTTAGATGTCACTCTAGAAAAAGCATTAAACCTGATTAATTTTGATGTTAAGTGGATTGAAGCTTGACATTATACTAGATATAAGCGGGAATGGCATTTACGGTTTTATTGCTGAGGAATCTTACTGGAAGATTTATTTTTATTTGGGTTTATTTCTAAAAGTTGGCTTTCTGCCGTGTTCTTTGGTGTCTGTGGAAAGTAAAGAAAGGATAAGCTTTTGATTGGTATGTGTTTGTGTTAAAGACAAATCTGTGGGGAATTTTGGAAGCATTTCTTAATTTCATGATATTCTGTGTTAAAACCAGAAAAGGTGTTTTTGGAGAGATGCTTGTAGAAAATGATTTTACTTTTCTAATTTTAAATCTTGGACTGATTTCTCTTTATTTTTGGTTGCTTTACTGCAATGATGTTTTGTTGTTATGGAGTAAGGCTAATAACTCTACAAATTAAAGCCCATAAGATCAGATTTATTGTTTAATAAGGGTTTTGCTTATCCATTGAGAATGAAGATATTTCCAGCACTTCACAAATGTGAACAGTTGCCTACTCTGTGCCAGGCTGATGTCAACAAGAATCATTGTCCCTGCCATCAGGTAGATGTAACAAAATAATAATTATGCAAAGAGATAATCAAGTTAATGATAATATGTGCAGAATGCCATGAGAGTAATATTAAGAGGGTCTAATATGACCTTTTAATATGGGGGTTATGGTGGGAGTAATCAGGGCTATGGTGAGAGAAGTCCGTAATTGCAGAAGATACTGTTTGGGTGAGACTTGGTAGGTGGGTGTGTTGCTGAATAGAAGGGGAAAGAATATTCCAGCTGAAGGAAGGTTGAAAGCAAAACATAACAATGTTTTTCATGAGAGCAGGACTTAATCATGAAACTCTAAAGAGTTCAATATTATCCCATATCAGAATGGGAAGTCCAAAGGACGGAGCCAGGTAAACAGGGTCATTCTCACCATGGGCCATTTAATTTGGCCAAACTGCAGGAGTATCTAGCTATACATTGGGATGATTTTTAAAAAGTTAAAATGCTGTGGTTTTTAATTGGAAAAGAAAAGTAATTTGAACAAAATTTACAAAACCCTGAAAAATGAATAATCTTAGGAAAAGGAGTAGGAATGGGACCAATTTTATTTTTAAATTTCATTAGAAAAACTAATTTAGGAAAGCTAAGGTTGTCCAGAAAGAAACAATATTACATTTCACTTAAATATATTATAGAAAGAGATTGTTTGACCCAGTGATTTCTGATGAGGCTAAGGAATGTGTTCTTTTTAAGATAAATGTAAGATGCTGCTTCTGTCTCATTTTAAATTTTTTGTGATTTCATACTTTATGTAGCTAAAGATTTGGGTATGATATTGATTATCTACATTTTTCCAGTGATCATCTACATTTTTCCAGTTTTTCTCTCTTTTTTTTTTTAAAACTACAGCTGATAACCTAGCATTTGAGCTCTCCCTCTGCTTTCAGTGTACTGAAAATGTATTCTTATGCTTAATGCATCTTCATATCATTTAAATGGTAAGGTAAAGGTAAAATAGGCAAAGTGAAATATTTCCTATAATGTTTTTAGAACTTCACCTTTTATATCCCTCATGAATTTCCATTTATTCAGTAAAAGGGACTTTAGGATCAATTTACAGATTAAATAATTGCAGCCCAGAGATTAAATGAAGTTTATCTAAACGGTGGCAGAGCCATTGCTAGCTAGATCTTAGATGTGCTGACTTCTTCTAACACATTCCCAGTCATTGAATGTGGGTGTTTGACTCCATCTCATTCAAGTGTTTGTAATCCCAACAGCTGCCCTTCATAACTTACTGAGGACTAGGCATTGTGCTAATTACGTGCTTTAGATGCAGTATCTGAGAATGTAAGCTTCATGAGGGCAATGATTTTTACCTGTAGTGTTCACTGTTGGATTCCAAAAGTCAGGAACAGTGCCAGGCACTTACTGGTGAATGAATAAATCCTCAAAACAGCAGTAGGTATTATGGTTAGGCCCATTTTATACATGAGGAAACTCCTGGTTAGGGAGGTTGATTATCCTGCCCAAGATGATATGAAAAGAAAGTGGCAGCTCCAACATATGGATCCTGGCACTCTGGTTCTAGAGTTCATACTCTGACTCACTGCCCTGGACTCCACTGCCTTCTGTAAGAAATGTCAATTAGGAGATTCGGGGAGGAAAGCCAGATGGTATTTGGTGTGATGGCTCAGCTTATATTTAACATCTGGACTCTTTATGTTCATGAGTAAAAACAGAAGAGGATGTAGAAGCCTATGAAATGTAGTTTTAGAAAGATATACCAAGGTGTTTTTTGTTGTTTTTGATAAAGAGTTGCTGGAATGAAGCAGTATTTTGTTATTGCCTCTCCATTTAATTAGAACTTGAAAATATATTTTTGCGTTTTTCATACACTATTGTTTAGATACCCCTTTCTGCTTTATCCATTAATTAAAAACACAGGATTAGCATAGAAATGTGATAATCTTGGTTAGTTGAGTAAGCATTTATGACTGATTTTCTTGTTCCAACATTTGATTACAATTTTGAATATATTAAGATGTACTTTTATTTTTAGCCTCTAAACCAATTTTGCTGCAATACAGAAAGGAGTGCTCAATAATTTCAAGTATGTCAGAAATATGCAATCCTTCTCTAACTTTTTTTTTCTACTGCAGTTCGGTATTTGCATATACAGTGTGATTATCATACAAAAGATATCACAAAAGCACCTTTCTAAAAATTATCCTGCTACTTTATTCAGTGTCAGAATTTCCCATCACTAGTTTCATTCATTTTAATTAAGGGATTTTTTTCCCCTAAGGTCACATGCATGTTTCCAGGAATGAAAAAGGAGGCTTTCTCTTATATTACAATCAATTACCATGTTGGCTTGGGTTAATGTACCAGAGTATCTAGCTGCCTTCTTAGAAAACAAAAATGATGGATTTGGGGGAAAGGGTCAAAAGACAGATAAGTTTTGATTTATGGTTACTGGTAGGAAAAACACAGCATATAAGACACTGTTCAGGAATTTAGGGCCCTCTGGTAAGCAGTCCTTGAGAATGAGAAGGGAGGGAGAGAAGAGAATAGCAACACATTAAAGCTATTTCATAGTTTGGTTAGGGCTAGCTTTGTCCTATGTTACATAGAAATGATGGGGGGAAATTGGCCTATACCTCTTCTCTATTATTTCTCACTTTCATTCAGTTAATTACAGTAAATACATTTCTGATTCAGAATGTCAAACGTGAGCTTTTCCATTAAACTAATACAAATGTTTAGGTTACCACTTTTTCTAAGGACCTCTTTGATGACAAAGAACAGAAACAGTGTAAGCTAACTTAAGCAATAGGACATTTATTATAAGAAAATAGAATTTTCTCACAGAACTCAGGACACAGGAAGCTCAGCCAGCCCTGGGAGCCATTGGAATTAGGAACTGGGTAGTGGTCAGGGACCAAGGCAGCATCTCTTTCTGTCTTTTCCTCTGTGTTCACTTGGTCTTTCATTATTTCCTCAATCTCACTGCTTCATTTCCCTCTTGTTCTGAAGACTACATTCCTCTGCCCCATTTGCAAAGGGCTCTCAAGTGACATTTGAATCAATATAACTTTCCAGGCCTAGCATCTGCAGATAACTAATTAGTCTTTGAGGTCTAACTTCAAATTCTTGGCAGAAAGAATTGATTGACCTAGCTTATATTATGTGTCTACCCTTGTTTTAATCAATAAGATGGCTAGACAGAGGAGAGTATGCAAGATCGTTGTTATATAGATTTACAGGAGCCGATCCTGGTGTGTGAGGAGATGATTCTCAGAGGATGAGACATACATGAAGCAGGATCCCCAAAAGAGTATCATGCATTCATCAAGTACTTACTATTTGGAAAGTACATTCACTATCTTATTTAGTCCTCATATTTCAATGAGAATGGTACCACTCATCTCCGCTTATAATAGGAGAAACTGAGCCGCAAAAAAAAGTACGTAACTTGCCCAGTGTCATACAGCTGGTAAGGGGAAGAGTCACTTCTAGATTGAGTTAATGACAAAGCCTGGGAATCTAAACAAAACATTTAAACTATATGTTGGATATATCTCCAGTTCTTCCCATCTGGGAGTATGAGCAATCATGTGGAAATTTCTCTTATGAAGCAAAACCTAAAACGATTTCATCAGTACTGATTTAGAGAAAGCCTTTCGCAGGGATAAGAGAATCCTTTACAAGTCTTATCTCCATATTTTCCTGGGATGATTCATTCTCCCACAGTTCCATGGTGTTAGGCTGCCAGCTTGACTCTTTCCTGAAGTTGGTCCATGTAGTCTTCTTGAATCCTAGCTCCTACTGAGTCTGAACAGGTAGGAGATCACACTCAGAACTGTGGAGTTGGGTTCATGATTACCTCAGAGATTTGGGTGACCATTGGTTGTATTCATGTTCTCAAGTCAAACCTGATTTATGCTAGAGTAGCTAGCTGTTTCTAATTAGTCTTGGTCAAATGGAAATTCTGGTCTCCAAGAAATCTGTTAGAACATGGATGACATAAAAACAAGCCTAACCTTCTCACTTGCAAATTGCTTCCAAGGCAGGGTCTGAGCAGTCAGCATATGGACCTAGAGAACCCAAGCCTATGACATTTACCAGACACTGACTCCCCTTATTAATTTTGAGAATTACGGGGTGGTGGGGGATATGCCCAATTTTTGTTTTCAAATATTGTTCATTCTGTTTTAGATACAGAGCACCACCAGAAGCCCTTTTCATTCTCAGGTTTCCTTTTTAAAGTGTTTCTGTCCCAATCAGACTGTCTCTGTCTGCATTGCCAACTCTAATAGACTGGAAGGTTAGCATTTGCAGAGCCACTTAGCAGCTTCAGCATAGTGGTTAAGACCACAGATTTGACCTTGGAATGCTCTGTTTGAATCTTGGCTCTACACCATGTTAGTTGTGTGACTTTAGAACCCTCCCCAGCCCCCATCATGGCATTCCCTATAACCTCTCCCCTGCTTTATTTTTCATCAGTCCTTATCATGACCTGACATTTATTTTATTTATATCTACATATGCATATATGTGCATGTATAAATATATGCATATATATAAAAGTGGTGTGTGTATGTGTGTGTGTGTGTATCTATCTGTCTGTAAAATACTGGTTTGCTTTTTATCTGTCTCCCTCAAGTAGAATGTTAGTTCCGTGAGAGTATTGGCTATATTTTGTTCATTCTCAGTATAGAGAACAGTTACCAGCGTCTCGTTGGCAATCGGTAAAAAAACATCATTGCATGGATGAATGAATGAAGTTACTTATTATGCTTCTGTTTCTTCAGTATAAAATGAAGATGATAATATTCTCTCTGACACACTGATTTGGATTAGAGAAGGCAACTGTACTTGAGTAGATAAGAAGTATCTCAAGGTTCTCCACTATGAAATATCCCCACAACACTTCAAGGGGACCACAGCATAACTAGAAGAGACCACACATGCCCACACCATTCTAAGATTAAATTCAGTTATCTAGTTAGCCAAGGATACAGAAACTTTTCAGAAAAAGATGGCCATATAAAGGAAGAGCAAATGCAGGATATCTCCGTTCATTTTACCATGGTCCCTAGACTTTCTAACAGTGTCCAAACAGGCTTGGGCCTTGTTGAATCTGAGAGGCTCATTTTCTTGCTAACGTAGTAGTATGGATCATATAATACCATTCAGGGAGTATCTATACATCTGTGTGGTTTTGTTTAATGTTTTAACATTGGGCTAAACATTTCTTATACCAAACTTGGTAAAGCCTAGGTATCTCTGGGCAGCTGATCTCTATCTCCAGCCCATAGCTCCATATTTTGCCACCTTACTCCCATTACTGTTTCATCTGTGTGTTCCCAATCCTGGGTATTTTCGGGCCGGGCACTCCTCTAGATACTGTGGCTGTGGTGGTAGAGGGGAGGAAAACTAATCTGCCCTCTAATCTGCTAGGTTTTTGCCTGAAATGCCCCTGTAATAAAAGGCTAACGGGGAAAAACAGAAGTTAAATAACATGTATGCATGAGAGAGACCCAGGAAAACTGAGTAACTTCCCAAGATGGCCCAAGCCACCACCTTAAATACCAACTCCAGCTAAAGACTAAAGAAGATGTGTCGTGGGTAGGAGGGAGGCCAGTTGTGGGAAGTTATCAGGCAAAGCAGTAAACAAGGGTAGAATTGTTACACAGATTTAAGTCAGTGTCTTCTCTATTGATAAGAGTTTCTAGAGATTTAGAGTCTACCTTCTCTTCTTGGTACAGGGAGGGAGACATTCTTATAAATGGAGAGCTCCCTTGTAAATCTCTCCTGCAAAAGTATAACTTCTACTCAGTTGTAAAACTCCCTCTGTATCCGCTGTTTCTAAAAAAATAATCAGCTGAAAATAATCCTTATGTCAAAGAAGCATATTCTGGGGTGACAAATTCTATCCCCCTTCAACAGTGAATGAAACAAAGCCGTGCCCTTCTGGAGCTTACAAAAATGAGGGAGAGCAGACAATGCATTTAAAAAGTAATAAGCAAGTAAATATAAAATATTCCACATGATAATAAATGATATCCTGAGTAACAAAATAGGATAAAAGGGAAGGGGAGGCTGGAATGGACACTATTTTATAGAGAAGACCCAGGAGATAAAGGAGTGAGCCATGTGATTATCAGTGAGAACCTTACCAGCAATGGGTGTAGCAAGGTCAGAAAAGCCCTGAGATGTGAGCAGGTAGGTGTGTCTACAGAAGACCAAAAAGGGAGATGGAGAATGAGCTTAGTTATTAGGTGGCCAGATCACGAAGACCTTGTAAGTCATTGAAAGGGCTTTGCTTTTATTCTGCATGACATGGGGGCTGTTGAGAACTAACTTGATCTGTCCCAGGTTTTTGAAAGATCAGTTGGAATTCTTTTTTTTTTTTTTTAATAGACTGTAAGAGGGCAAGTGCAGAAGTATGACCAGTTAGAGAGCTTTTGAAATAATCTAAATGAGAAACAATGGGATTTGGATCAGAGTGGCAGTGGTGGAGATCTTGAGAAGTGGCCGAATCTGGGTGTATGTTGAAGGTAAAGCCATTAGGTTTTGCTAATATATTAGCTATAGTCTCTTAACAGAGAAAGAGAGAATGAAAGATGACTTTATATTCTCACACAGACTTTAAAAAATGGTCTTTCTGTATTTTCCTTATAAATTCAGGTGGCTCTAAGACACTCTCCAAGGTTTTATTTTCTGTAATTCTAATAATTCTAACATTATTGCTTCAAACTATAATGAGCCAAATAAAAGCACACCGTGTAACTTTGATTTTACTGGGAGCCTGCTGTATGCGGAGAGCTGTGCGAGGGTTAATGATACAGCTGAGATTGGGCAGACTCCCACCACTTCTGGCATTTTCATTGTGCCAGACTCTTGTGTTATAATTCTTGTAATGGAATAAAGAAAGTGACCTTGAAATGAATGGCACTCAAAATCTCACCTGCAGGGGTTTTTTTGCATTTAAATTAAACATATGTTTTCTAAATAAGTTATAGATCTTTAAGAATTGTGCCTTGCAAATAGTATCCTAGTTTGCAGACCAATTGATTTAAAGAGATAAGTAAAATTAAATGTATGCATAATTTATCATAATTTATAGTGGGTCGTATTTTCCCCCAGAGGTCTCTGGGCTTCTGACTTGTCAATGAAAATAATTATCTACTGAACTGAATAACTTGGTGTTGCAACTAGTGTTGCTAGTTAATAATGCCAATGGATCGTGCCTGATTGTTGGAGAAATAATGTCATCTGTGGAACTAAAGTGACATGAAAGAGAAGAGGTCATTCAGTTGCTATTTTGTTTAGTAGACAAAAGGTCATATCCTTCTAACGTAAGGTTATGTATTATAGAATAAAATGACTTCTATTATATTAAATATTAAATATTTATAAGATGGCCTGGAGAGAATAGTTACAGTTTGTGGTCTGGTACACTTATTTATATTTCTTATGGATAGATACTTTTGTTATGGAAAAGAAATACTTGACTATTTTGTATTCTTAGATCGACCTTTTAAGGCTGAACTTTTTTTCATTGCACAGTCTGATTTGCTTTGTGTGGGAAAGAAATACTGCAGACTTTCTGTGAACATTTTTTATTGGATACTTTTCATGTAGTGGGAGTTTGATAAACATCTGACATTTGAATGAATAAATAAATGGATAAATTAATGAAAAAACAAAATAGGTCTTTTATCTGCTATCCGAAGTGCTGATTGAACACCATTAGATGACCAAGGACTTTCTAGAAAAATAATCGTAAGTTGTTTCACCAACATTTCAATGAAAATGTTCATTTTTACATTTTTAGTTTTCTCTGATTCATTTCTTTATAATGCATAATTGAAGAAAAAATGATATCTTATGCAAACCAGTAAGTATTATACAAACAGACCAAAATTCTTTGCCTGCTGTGTGTTAGTATGAAAGTTTTAGGATGCTTAGGGCCTTTTTTAAAATTGTTTGAATGTGATTATTTCAGAGTTTCAGTGAGACAATATCACTGCTCTTGTCAGAATAGTGTCCTCCTCCAAGAGTCACAGAAGGTGAATACTATCCTGGTTCAATCCGGTTCTCATCTAACAGTAATTATTTGTTATATTGACCCTGTCCTATCTCAGACAGTAACCACAGCTTAAGCAAGCAGTAATTTATAACATGCCAGAAAGTATTAATTTTTAACATATACTTGGAGATAATTGGCAGTAAACAACAGATGCGTTATTATGTATTAGAGTGCTCAGTAGGCACATATTTCATTTAGCCTCTTTCTCCCTTCCCTGCCCTCTGTCCATTCATTATGTAAATAATGTGAGAATATGAATGTTATAGCTAGAACACTGCCAAGGTACTTAGTTCCTTACCATTTAAGCCCAAGAGTATGTAACAAGTAACTTTAATTCTCAGTGAGTAATATTTTTCCCTTCATTCTTACAATTCCCATTATGCCTCTTTAAAATTAGGCTTCTATTTACTTATATAAATTAGTGAAGGAATAAAATTAAAATAATTGTATCTGCTATTTGAGATTTTTTAAAACCCAAGGCAGGACATAACCATATGGCATGATAAACAAATAATCTATAAACCTCTTTATAACCAAATGAAAATGTAATTGGTATGTAATTTAAAATTTAGCCTTTTTTTTATCGCATCATGCCATGTTATAAATTTTTAAGTATTTTTTCCTTAGTATATATCATGTGCAGGAAGGAAAATTACAATTTTCATGTGAAATTTATACTTATGTACATATCCTGCTAGAAACAGATTATTGGAGTTCCTGTATTTTTGCTTTTATGATATCATATAAAATTGCCTGGTGAAATTTCTCACTTTATTTGTAATTTCTAAAGCCCCTCTATATACCACAGATTAAATCAGTCATAAACCATGTATCGAATAGCCTTCTTTGTAAAAGGCCCTGTTTAGACATGTTCCCTACTCTCGAGGAAAATGAGAGAAGTAAGTTAAAGGTATAAAAATATCTTGATAATTTGATAAACAGTACATTGAGGGACGGGGGTGAACAAGAAAGAAGAATAGGGTTTCCAAAGGCCTTTCATAATAGGGAGAAAAAAATAGCACAGCAGTCAAACTTGTAAGAGCCACCCAACAAATATTGGGGCAATTTATTGATTTCTTTTATGTGATCAGCTGTATTAAAAATAAGCTTAATCCCCAAGGGATTTCCTGACGTTTTACCGTATTTAGCATAATTTTAAAGGTTTTACTTTTTTCCTGTAACTTCCTTAAAGAATACTTTATCTGCTTTGTAAGCATCTGTGTGTTGAAAAGCAGTCACATGGCAAATGTTCCATAATGTTTACTTGAAGTCATTAAATATTTACTTAAGCACTTTCTATATGTCAAGCACTTGGTTGGCATTTGGGATAAAATGCTGAGCAAAGCAGAAGGGGTCTCTGTCCTCATGGAGCTTTGAGTCTAATGAAAGAGACATGCATTTACAGATAATCATTCCAGAAAGCATGCAAAAGCAGGAAATGACCTCATCATAAGGCCATGGAAGGCATCTCTGAAGAAGGGACATTTGAACTGAAAGTTAAGTAACTAAGAAAATGTGGTAAAGAGAGCAAACAATCAATTAGGAGTGAGAATGGCCTTTCTAGGCAATGAAAGGCAATCAAAGTATGGCTGGGTTAAATGTCATTGAGATGTGACTGGAGAGATAGCAGGGATCAGACCCTGTGGGGGCAGGCCAGGTCCAGGAGGTTGGTCTTGCCCTTTAGAATAATGGGAAGCCACTATAGGGTTTTGAGTAGGAACCATCAGATTTCTCTTTCATGCAGATTACTCTAGCTGCAGTATGGAGACTGGACTGGAGGGAAGAGTGGATAAAGATGAGGGAAGCTTTTAAGGGAGTTCAGTGTCAAGTCATCTGAGTTTCTGGCTTGTGCAACTGGGTGACAGGTCTCTATTCACTCAGGAAACACAGGAAGAGGATGGGTTTTTTCTTTTTTGGGTTTTTTTTGGTGGGGGGTGTGGGGACAAGTTTGGATGGAAATGATGAGTTTATTTTGGTGCATGTTGAATTGGAACTACCTATAAAATACTTGTGAAGCAACTGAGTAGGCAGATGGATATTTAGAGCTAGAACTCAAGGGAAAGGTCTGACCTGGAGATAACAGTGTGGAAATTATGAAAGGAAAATGAATACATGAGTGAGTGAGTCTGTGAAACTTTGAATTAATTATGAATCACTGAAAGAACTATTCAAGGATAAGAAATGAACATGGAAGAATATATCTGTGATTTTCTGAAATCTACATACATGTATTTAAAAACTAACCATTCATTTTGCCTCTAGATTTTTAAAATTGGAGGCAGTTTCAAAAATCACTTTTAACTTTGATGGTAGTACCTAATATTTGTCATTTCTGGTATCTAGTTTGATAGTACATTAACTCTAGAACAATGTTTATTTAACTTACTTGCTTTACCTAAGGAATCATTCTGATGGTTAAGTGCTTCCTTTAAAATCTTACATCAGGGGCGCCTGGGTGGCTCAGTCGTTAAGCGGCTGCCTTTGGCTCAGGTCATGGCCCCAGGGTCTTGGGATCGAGCCCTGCATCGGGCTCCCTGCCCTGCATCGGGCTCCCTGCCCCGCATCGGGCTCCCCGCCCCGCATCGGGCTCCCCGCCCCGCATCGGGCTCCCCGCCCCGCATCGGGCTCCCCGCTCCGCGGGAAGCCTGCTTCTCCCTCTCCCACTCCCCCTGCTTGTGTTCCTTCTCTCGCTGTATCTCTCTGTCAAATAAATAAAATCTTTAAAAAATAAATAAATAAATAAAAATAAAATCTTACATCAGCCTTGATAACTTTATACTCCCACAAATAATGACAACTGGAGAATGAAAGAGAAAAATATATTTTCATTGTATTCAGAAATACCCCAAATTCTGTACAAATAAATTACCAGTAGAAATGAGAAATTTGTAAAAAACACCATTCATAGAAGAAAACCTGTTTCCTTTGGAAAGTTTTCCTTTCTGGGAAGAAAATGAGGAGAATAACTGATTTTTCCTTCTTGAGAGTCTTGTTCCCTGGCCAGTAGAACTCACTATAACGTGTAGAACAACAATGACATATGTGAACACAGAATACAGCTTTGTACTAATCTCCAATGACTACGATTTAACAATATCAACACTGAAAGTGTCTCTTGCTGTTTTTTTTTTCCCACATCTCAAGGCATGCATATTTGTTTACCTAAAATAAAGACATTTCCCTAGTTTTTCTTTTTTTTTAAAGATTTTTTTAAATTTATTTATTTGACAGAGAGATAGCAGAAGTGGGCAGAGCGGCAGGCAGAGGGAAAGGGAGAAGCAGGCTCTCCGCTGAGCAGGGAGCCCGATGCGGGGCTCGATCCCAGGACCCTGGGATCACGACCCAAACCCAAGGCAGCCGCTTAACCGACTGAGCCACCCAGGCGCCCCCCCTAGTTTTTCTATGTTAAGAAACGAAGACAAAAATAATTATCGTGTGAAAAAAGAGTATTTGTTAATATCCAGATTTCCCCCCTCCTCTGTTAAGAGAGGATTAACAAATTCTGCCTCATAGCCAGTGGCTGTAAGGTTAAATTAAAATAAGAGCTATGAAAGCCTTTGAGAAAACTGAATGTCAATTCAAATTATATGTAGTGTTACATTACTGTTGTTAGGAGGAAGGGGGAGTTGTTCACCAAGACATGTGAGAAGATGAAAAAGATGAAGGAATTAAATGCACTAAAGGTATCAGTAAAAAAACGGTTTGGATGAGGTACAGGCAGATGGTAGTCATTATTCCGTATTTAGAATGTGGCCTCTCTGTGTGCCTGCGGCCAAGGACCAGCACGTCACCTGGTGGTCTGAGGTAGAACTTGCTGTGGGCAACGGTGCTGGCCATCTCGGTGAGGCTTCCCCGGGTTGCAGCTCCAAAGCAGCTGCTGAAAGAGGGCACTCTGCCCAGGGCCGTTTGAACGAATATACCTCCTCTCTTATTTTCGTATTTCCATTTCCCTTTTTTTTTTAAGATTTTATGTATTTATTTGAGAGACAGAGAAAGAGAGCAAGAGTGCATGAGTGGTGGGGGGAGGAACAGAGGGAGAGGGAGAAGCCGACTCCCCACTGATCATGCAGTCTGATGCGGGGCTCAATCCCAGGACCTTTATATCATGACTTGAGCCAAAGTCAGATGCTCAGCAGACTGAGCCACCCAGGCGCCCCTCTTATTTCCATTTTCAAGGCTTTATTTCTTTAGAAGAAAAACCCTACAACATAGAAAAAGTTTCACCCGATGTGTTTATGCCTGTTGATCTTCTTTATGAGAAGGGAGAGAAATGAGCTTTTTCTCCATCGTCTTTATTAAAGCTCAGTTTTAGAGCTGAATTGAAACCATTTTATGAAATATTTGAATACTGCTTGAAAAGGCATGTCTAACGCAGAAGGGCCACTGCAGTCTTACCGGCACATGTTCCTACATCCTGTTCATCACAGTGCCATTTGTCCGTACCTCGCTGAAAAGAGCAGACAGCCAGCTTTCTGATCTGACATATCAGATACACTGCGTCTTTTTGGTAGTATAAAACCTTTCATGTTTTCATGGATGTCCAAGCTCATTTGATTCATCTGTCTTTCCATCTGCCTGTTCGTCTTTCCCAATGCAAGAGAACATGATGGTGGTCTGGCGATGGGACTAGACACCCGTCCCTGCTGCATCTAAAACCAACCTGGCGATGCCACAATTCGATGCCCATCTTCCACAATCACTCAGTTAACTGTGGCAGAGTTCATCACTGAGCAGGGCTTGTTACGTCATTGCTGGAATGAAAAGTGCTTCTCTCCTGACTGATCTCAAACTGCCCTCGGATCTTCTGCCTCTGTATCTATGACTTGTACATATCAGCAGTCCTCAATGAAGCAGGAAGAAAGGATACAGAAAAAGTATAAATTATGTATATCTTTTTCTTATTTTTTTAACATTAAGAATCAAGGGAAATAGTATTTCAGGAAACTTTTTACATTACATGATGAAAGTTCTAAGAACCACTACTTTGAAACAGCATCTGTTGAAGGATATCTCTTTTTACCTCTTAGGGCAACAGAAATTTACTTAAATTTTTAATTTGAAACTTCTCTTTGAGTTACTCAATTCTGAAGTTGTTTAAATGTCATTGCTTTATATGTACGTGCATGCACAGCAAAGGCTAGGCACCCCTTGAGGGGTGAAACTGTGCTTTATTCATGTTAAGGCCCTATTCCTACTGCCTAGCCCAGTGTCTGGCACATAATACAGCTGAGTAACTCATGCATCAAAAAATGAAATGTAAATTTATTGTGGAGGAATCTTAATTTTTTGCAGCACAAAGTATATCTGACATTTACAAATATTTGTTCTTTGATAATGATATCTGGTAGAAAAAAGCAAATTTCCCTGATTTGTACCAAAGAGCATAATATACTCAAAATGTTACATTATTTAATATGCAAGAGAAAAATCCTGGAAAATAGATAACAAATGAAGTAAGACACCAGAAAGAAACATATGAATCAAAGACCTAAGAATGGCCTTTCTAAGATAGTACTACTGCCCTTACACTTTCTAAGTGCGTGTGGTAATGATGGTTGGTGCCAAAGGACAGTTTTGGAAATGAAAGTCTGTTGTTTGTGCACAGTGTGCCATCTCTAGGCAGCAGTGTGTGTTCACTTCCCCACCCACTGTGTTAATGTCCCTCACTCTAAGGTATAAAGACTTGTCATAGAATTGATTCCGTAAGCCATATCTTTTGTAACTTGCCATGAGGGCAGATGGCGAGCATGGTGTACCCAGAGCTAAGTTTAGTATCAGTAATTTATTTCTTTTAAGGTTACTAATAGCTATCAGTTAGTAATTTTTCATTTGTCACTTTTGAATTGGGCAACACAGCAAATGCTTGAATAGATAGAAGTAAACGTGAGTAAAGCAATACTCTGTAAATGGCACTACTTTCTTCAGTTTCCACATGCTAATAGCAAGACCTCATTGCATATAAAGATATCTCTGGTAATGTGTGCAAGGTTTTGATTTGGAACTTTTAAGGATAATAAGAAGATCAGACAAAAATGGATGGGCCAGATATTAAATATTTGACTTTCCAGATTATATGGTGTCCATCACAACTACTCACCTCTGCTGTGTAGCACAGAAGCAGCTATAAAAAATGGGCAAACAAAAGGGTGGGACTATGTTTCAATAAAATTTTATTTGCAAAAACAGGCAGCATACCAGATTTGGCCTGTGGGCCATGTTTTACAGACCCATCCTCTAGAATAACTAAAAACATTTTAAAAAGAGTTACAACCCTCTTCTCAGCCTTCCTTGTGTCTGATTTCCTTTGAGACCATGCTCAAATCCTACCCCCACCAGCTGTTCCTCCCTCTCTGTGTCCCTGTTATCTGTTCTATATCTTACTATCTTCCAAAACGAATGTTCCGTCTCTACATCTACATTGTTAGCTATCGATTTCCTTCCTTCCTTCCCTTCTTCTTTACTCCTTCCCTCCTTGCCATTCTTACTCCTTCTTACCAAATGAGCCAGTAGATACCTGCTGCTGATAAGGACTGTCTTAACGATCCTTATAGGAGATATTATGAAAATAATTAATTATTTTACTTTAACTTCTCAGGCCCTAGCAAAGTAGCCATTAAATGTTTGTTATTGATAATGAAGATCTTAATTTTTTTTCCCTAATAGCTTTTGTTTTGTTTTTTAATTTTGAACACATGAGACCAGGGAGACCAGTTAGGCAAAATATTTCACAGGCCTAAGCTATAGTAGAGATGGCAAAGAGATGTAAAATTAAATAATACTTAATAGATAAAATTCACATTGATTTATTTTTTAACTAAAAAGATGTTTTTAATCCACATTGATTTATGGATAGGAGTCCTTTATCTCAGATCCAAATTGATACCAAATGTTTTCCAAGTAATACTACCATACGTACTAACCAGCCTGTGCATTTGTAAGTCCAAAGAGCTCACAGGGGCATAGCAAAGTGAGTGGCATATTGACAAGTTATCTCTACATTTAGGAGTTTTGTGAGATTCATTTATAATAATGGTTGTCTCATCCTTAAGGTTTTCAACCTGGATTTATGAAAACAGTCCAAATTATTTTTAGAGATCTCTATAAGTAAGCTTCTGTTAATACTTCATCAGACAGATTTTGTGGGGTGTGATTTGCCAGGAAAGACTGTGTTCTTTTGGAGGGATTAGAATTTTCAGCTTCCAGTGGCTTTTTGTAGTTGGTGATATTTTTATTCTTACATTTTGTAGTTAGATGCTTTCTCTTCATAATTCCAAAATTATAAAAATATACCTTACAAAAATATTACTTTAAATTCCTTTATTTTCTTCCTACTCCTCTTCCTTTCTTTCGCAAGACATGTTGGTCTACTCTGTTCAAGGCATACTCTGTTCTGGTAGAGAATTCTAAAATGAATACGAAACTCCCATCCACGGTGTTGTTCATGTAAATGAACATTTAAGACATGCACATACAACCGGGATAGAACCTGGAAAATTATGAACTTTAAAAGAAATCATAAGTAGTTTGAATTGGGGAAGCATTTACTTCATCAGGTCAGATGAGTGCGCAGGAGAGACAGCACCCTGGGTAAGTTACCATGTCTGTGCTCCTTTGGCTACCTCCGACTAATGGTACTGGTGTCCTGAAGAGGTCGTCACACTTCCAAAAATGCTTTTCACCTACACTAGAGAGCCGGAAACCTGTGAAATGTGCCAGTTTTCCTAGCTGATAGATGTTGACAAACAATGTAATACTGCTGATTCCAGATATCAGTTATAATGGAATTGTTTTAGCAGTAGCCTTGATAAAAGCTTTGACTGCTCCTGTTGCTTCATAGATTTACTCTTTGCCCTTTTTAAAGGAAGACACTCAATCAGATCAACAGTGTCAATGGGTTGCTTTATTTCTTTTTGCAAGTATAATTGGACAATGTGTTATGTAAAATGTTAAGAAAGGAATCACTCTTCCAGTTCTAAAGCCTACATGATGAACTAAACCAAATCTGCATTGTTATTTGTTTAAAATGTTCCTATTCTGTTTTATTCTGAGAAACAAATGGACATTTACATTCTGCTTTGTGCTGATGTCCTTGATTGTAGGCTGCTGCCATATTTCAAGATAATTGTTACTGATGCTGCCTGTCTTCATACAGATAAAACATCTGCATTGCATTTTGCCATTTGGGATGCCACTCTTTGTAAGTAAAGACAAGAACATAGTTTGAGTGAAGACAAATGGCATCTTAAGTATAATGTTATTTTCTCCTTTTTCATGTATGAATTAAAATTAGCAGTTCAGAGTAAGGCCAAAGCAAAATGAATTATAAAAAAAATATGTCTAGGGGTGTCTGGGTGGCTCAGTCAGTTAAGTGGCTGCCTTTGGCTCAGGTTATGATCCCAGGGTCCTGGGATCGAGCCCCATGTCGGGCTCCCTGCTCGGCGGGGAGTCTGCTTCTCCCTCTCCCTCTGCCTGCCACTCTGCCTACTTGTGCTCTCTCTCTCTGTGTCAAATAAATAAATAAAATCTTTTTAAAAAAATACATCTATATATGATTATGCTTTTTAAAAATGTCAGAGAACAGAAAAGGAGTAGAATTTCTAGGTTTATGATAAAAGATTTAGTTATATGTATATTTAGCTACATGTATATTCTGTCAATATACATGTCAAAGCTCTTGGATGGGAAGCTTTTGTGAGACAATTTGTCCCAATTTTTAGGTTTCCTTTTCATCTACTGCACGGGATTTTACCTTTATTTTACGGTACTTTGTTGATAATACTGATTCTTTCTCAGTTGTGGTGTGCTAACTCCATTATGCTCATAATGTTACAAATTCAGAAAGGTTCTCTTCCCTCTGGGATAACATTGTAGAATACTAAAGATTGCGTGAAATGTTGTGCCCATTTCTGTATACATTGGGTGTGATCACTGTATGTGATTCTATGGGTCAGAAGTGTCATTAATTACAATGTAATGATTCATATGTATTTTTAATCCTGTGCACCCTATAGTTCTACAGTTTCATGTCAAACAAGGAAAAGCAAGCTCTTACGAATCATATGGTCATTGTGGTACCTGTACTAAGGTGGAAGTAAATGTACATCTGCCATTGTGAATTTTTAGTATAAATGGTGATAAACCTTAGGCAAAGTGAGGTTCCTGGGAGTCAGATTTTTAGATGCCTGAATTTTTGTTGCAGGTAGCTGCCTATTTGCTTGACATCCTGTGTAGATAGTGAAATTTGATAATAACTCTGCCTCTTAGTCACTTAGCATGGGACTTTGCATAAAGTAGTGATCTACTAAATATTTATTGACTAAATGATAATGTGATAATGTAAAAAAAAGTAATTTATAAATGGGGAACTATACAAATAAGTAATGTTATTATCTTCACTGTATAGGATCAGACCTAGAAGCTATTTTGTTGAAATAAAAATAGAAAATCAAACTATTATGTATTTCTTTTAGAGTATATATATTTTCTTAATATACTAAGTGTACCTGACATAGTTCTCATACCCATGAAGAACATGGTTTAAATATTGTCTCCTTATTTTCTTAGTAACATTGCATTCACATTTGCCTTTCAGATTAGAAGCTGAGTAATCAGTTTGTGGTGCATTTAAAAATTAAAATTTAATTCTAAGATTGGTAACTGCTAGACAAAAGAAGGTGAATTTACATTTTCATCATTTTTTCCTTTTAGCTAAAGAACATTTTAACTTGTTTGCTGAACATCTCAGTCAGTGTCTGACTACAGTTGTGGGCTTATGTTAGCAGTGATAATGGCCAGAAACATTTCACAGGAACAGAAAACTAGGTGCTTGGCAATTTCCTTTACCCTTGTTGCAATAATCAATTAGAAATGAGAAACAAAATGCAGTGGGAAATTATCAGCAGTATTTCCCATTCAGTGGCTTGTGCTAAGACCAGTAATTCGTAGGGAGTATGAACACTTTGTGTGCCAGGGAAATGGAAGAAGTTTTTCTTTAGATGCCTATGTAAGTTCCTAAAACTCACTTTGTGGATCCTTCTCCCTTCCTCTGTATTCAGAAGAGCATCAGTTGTTCCTAGAAATATAACACCTGTCAGCTACCAGATTTTGCTTTATCCTTTCTTGGAAGAAAGACACTTTTGTTAGTGTTTTTCTTTACTACCTTCCCTGATGGACAGCAGCCTTAAATTGAAATCACAAAACTGTGACTCTGAGCCAATTAATTAACCTCTCGTGGAAGAAAAGCATTTAACAGGAAGAGAGTATAAGATTAGAAATCCAAGTTCTCCTTTCAAGACAGAAGTTGACTGCTAATCAGTAGGTAAAGTCTCAAAGCAAATAATTTTTTTTTCACTAAACTTAACTGTTCTCAAGGACCGAACACCCCAGGAGATAAAGATTTCAAATTGTTGGCTGTACTTTACTCTTGCATGCATCACAACTCTTTACATAATATAATGGATCCAAGTGATCTGTGAATCATTGTTTGGATAATTATATAGTCAAAAGTAATAGTCACTGTGAAAATTGTAATTTGAACATCTTAAAGGTTTATGTGAATTCTTTTACATAAATAAGTTTACTGAGTTTTCTTAGAGTTGCATTATATTTAAACACTGTAAAAACATCTACAAATAAGTTCACTATCTCTTCCTACTGCAATAAGATTTTTTCAAATAACGTAACTTCAGTACATCTCCTCCCCCCTGCCACCTCCCTGTGCCCAAATTTCATACATAGCACAGTCTATAAAATTAGGATAATGATAATACTTAATCGAATTTTGGTGAAGGTATGTTTAGCACAGTGCGTAGAATATTTTAATCACTCCATCAATGTGATCTAGTAGTAGTAGTAGTATTGTTTCTGAAATGTTTAAGTAACAGACAAGAACTGGATTTTTTATCTCTTCATGTACTTCTTTTAAAAACCTGATATTCCTGTGTTTTTTATTATAAATCGTCTTATGGAAGACTAGGAAGTTTAGGGTAATAGCATCCACGTATTGTCCTTAATATCCTTGTGCCTAAATTGGACATTCTTTCTAGGCATCGCCCGATCCTCCCAGAGTCCTTGTTCAACTGCCCTGTCAGGATCTGCCTCCAGAGGTGGCTGGTTCATTCCTTAGCACCGGGAACCTCCTATCTAGCGCTGTTTTTTCTTCCCTGATACAGCCAGTAAATTGGCTCGGTTCCAGAAACCATACTTTGTGTCTGAGAGACTCCCTGACCTTTATTGAATTCTCTATGGATAACTGCAGTTACATGCTTGGAAATAATTGCACTTGTTATCTTTGAAACACAGAAAAATACCTCTAAATATTCACGGTGTGGATCGGGATAGCTACTGATGTCCAAAGAGCACTTCCTTTCCCCCTCCCTTGCACCCCATCATCTAGTCATCTGAGCCCCATATTCTGTGCACAGGGGGGTTAGGAGCTTGCACTTTGCCATGTTTGCTTTTTCTTTAAGCAGCCTAGCCTCCGTTCCTCTTGAAACACACCCTTGCTTTGCCTTCTGTTGACTTACTCACCTTTTCCATCTTACATGGAGCCACCACACAGAAGGTGCTTGGAAAAAAAAGTTTGAAATCTTGATGTCAGAGCTGTGCCTATTAAAGCCCAACCATGGATACCAGGAAATTTTTAAAAGTCAAACTAATTAGATAATTTTCATTTTCAATAAGGGTATTGATTGATTAATGAATAAGAACTCATTGCCTTTAACATCTCCCACAGCCCTGAACTTACAGTCAATAGAGACAAACCTCAGACCTAGTTTCTACTTTCTTTCATTCACTTTGAGGCAATTTACCAGATTGTTAATTGTGCCAAGCATTGCGCTAGGTACTGGCTGTTTCACTCCTTGTAATTATGTAGCTTATACTCAGGTAGGGGAGGCAGATAAAAAGGTAAAGAAACACATAATAAGGTATTCACTAGTTGTGATAAATGCAGTGCTGAGAATAAATAGTATGGAAGTGGGAAGAGAAACTGACTCACATAGGGAGTCAGGAAAGGCTTGGAGGATTCTCCATTTTGGTGAGAACTGAAGGAATTAGCCCTGTGAAGACTGGGGGGGAGCAGTTTTCCTGGCTCTGTATGAAAGGTCATGAGGGGGTCCACCAGCCAGCAGAAAACATGATAATCTTTATCTTACCCTTTCCAGAAATCATAATTCCAAAACACAGACACTTGTTAACTAACTGCTGCCTTCTTACTTTGGGGAAGTTTCACGATTATTTTTTACAATGCTTTAAATATTTATTGGCATTTATTATACCATTTTCGTCCAATCATGGATCTCCTTTCAGTATAGCCATTTTTGGGAAATGAGAAGGTGTCACCCATCTGTATTGAATGCCAATACAAAAATCCAAATACAAATTATTTTAAGATTATCTACGTTTGAGGATGATCAGTGCTACTGTTGCATTAGAAGACATAGTGAGAAGTTGTATGTGTGTTGTGTGTTTGTCATACCTAAAAAAAAAATGATTAATTTTAATCCATACAAAGCATACGTCAACTCTACATTTTTATTTTTAAAGATTATTGTTTTAAGAAATATATTCCTAATTAACTATATTAGGAGTTATAAAAAGTGAAATTTTCCTTCATGGTTTTATTTTCAAACTTAATTTTTGCGTTTCACCAGGGACCTACTACTTTGAGGAGTAAGCCCCTGAAATCAATACATTTTTCTCCAAATAATTGTCTTTCAGAATAGTATTGAAATTCTGACTTATGTTCTCCCTATTTTTTCCTCCTTTTCTCATTTTCAACGTTTGACTTTTACCTATAGTATATAGAAACTAATAAATATCATGTTAGAGTAACTCATCATTCACTGAAAAAGTAAGTCCCCACTGTGTACAAGGATCTATGCTGTATGTCAAAGGTACGGATACTGAAATAATCCATGCATCATACCAACGTATTATTTTTTTTCTTGAGTACACTAAATATATACTAGTGTTAGGTGACTGTAATACAAGCAGATTGTTCATCCATTCATTGTTGCTATAAATTTTTAATCACTTTATAACTCATCTGTCGCTGTGTTATGAAGGGTCATTGCCAGCAGGAAGAAATAACCGTGTTTATACAGGTCAGGCATTTTATCTTTTTCTCCCCAGCATTGCTTCATCCATGTTTGGTTTTAACTTTTCCCAGTTTTATTGCAAGTTATAAATCAGACATTTTATAAGCCTCTGATTTAGCATTTAAATTGCTGTGTGAAATACAAAAGCGGCCCAGCCAGCAGTCGTGCGGCAGTGTTGAAGGTTACGTGTATCCTAGCGTGGACAAAGAACGTGTATTTCCTCAGACTTTCCTTCCCCACCCAATTATTCATCACACAAATCATTGTCATACCTTTGTAGATATACAAGTTTTTTCATGAAAGAAATACAGATAACTACTTCTTAATTATGAAGTGGTATTTTTTTGAATGCCCAGGTCCTCAAAATACATTTTGTAAATGTAATCAGGAATTTTGGCCTATTATTAATGTCTGTGACCACTTTCAATTGTCAGTTTTGTGGGCATAAGGTAAGTCTTCATCTAAATAAGAGATCCACATTAAACATGTTTAGTATCAATATGGGAGGTTATTGGAAAAAAAACTCGTACATGGTTTTGTTTTACATAGTTTTGTTTTAACTCGTGAGTAGAGCAGATGGGGAAAGATGTCAGCCAAAAGTGTGTTCTAAATTAGCATTGGAATATGGGAGGTTAGACTGTTGTCTTCAGCCCCATTAATAATGTGATATTTCTAATTCATATTTGAAAGTTACTTAATCAAAATCAAGAAAAATGCAGTTAGGATAGTTTGTCCCCATTTGGGTGTTTGCTGCTTTATAGCATATACTTCATTGTGTGTTTAATCTCGAATGCAGCAATGCAGAGTGGGGATTGCAAGTAGTATGATGCCCACTACCATTCAGCAATACCATAGGTTAATCAAGCATAAATTTCTATGGGTTCGTGGGTGGTAATGTACTTAGAATAATAAATTCACATAATATGCAAATAAAAATGAGTCAAGTTTTTATTTTAATATCTGGGATGTACATTTAATATACTTTCTAGCAATCCAAATGTAATTTTGGTTTGGAAACTTTATAAAATGATTCTAAAGTATATATGGGAAAAATAAATATACCACAATAGTGAAGAAAACACTGTAAGAGAGGGATAAAGAATTTTTTCCATTTATATGTTAAAACATATAAAGCTATAGCAATTAAAACAATGTGTGAGCATATATCCATGCAAAAATATTGGTGAAAATAGAATATAATGTCAAAAGATAGACTAAAGTATAGGTAGAAATTTAGAATACAGTAAAAGTGGTGTTTTAAATCATAGGAAACACTTATTTTAATAAATGGTGTTGGAACAATGAGCTAACTATTGGTGGTAGGGCTAGGGTGAGGGCAGAGCAATACAGTTTGATTCTCATACCTCATCTTAGGACAAAATAAATTCCAGAGGGGGAATCTTCATAAACAGTCTGTTAGGTTAAATAATAATTATTGGTTTAAAAATAGAATCCCACAAATAGGCACCTTAATATTCTCATTAATTATTCTAAAACCTTCCATATCTCATACACTTACTTATTTTTTACTTCTGTTTAATCCTAAATGTGATGTGTTCAAGTCCTGTTATTTAGTAATACATTTATCAGGACCTCCTTGAATTTCCAAGACTCTTGGCTTTCTGTTTCACTGCTGTGTACTTCCATATACCAATCAACCAATCACTGTTAAATGATGACCTAGAAACCCGGAGGAAAAGGTTTGAAATATATGTGATAAACTAAGTCTTAATATTCCATAACATATAGAGTTATTACAAAACAATAGAAAAATGAGCAGAGGACGTGAACAGGCAACTAATTTAGAACATGAACAGGTTAATTTCTAATTAACCTTTGAAAATGAAGAAATGCAAATTAAAAACAATGAAATGCCATTTTCTATCAGACTGGTAAGGAATTTTTAAATCTTTAATTCCTATTATTAATATGTAGAGAAAAACACATACTCTCTTGAACTCCTGGAAGAGGTTTAAATTGGTATGAGTTTTTGGACTAAAATTATTAAAATGTACTAAACATCTGTAAGAATGCATGCCCTTTGACACAGCAATTCAACTTTTAATAATTTACCTCAAGGCAATAACCAAAGAAGATGTCAAATATATATGTATACAGTTAACCCTTGAACAACATGGGTTTGAACTGAGCAGGTCTACTTACACTTACACGTGTTTTTTTTTTTTGAAAATACAGTCCAGTACTGTAAATGTATTTTTCTTGTGCTTTTTGTAGTAACATTCTCTTTCCTCTCATTTAAGAATACAATATGTAATACACATAACATACAAAATATTTGTTAGTCAACTGTTTACATTATTGGTAAGGCTTCTGGTCAACAATATGCTTTTAGTAATTCAATTTTGAGGGAGTCAAAATATATATGTGGATTTTTTTAATGAGTGGGGTGTCAGAGCCGGTAACCCCTGAGTTGTTCGAGCATCAACTCTAGGTGTTTTTAGCTGTCTGTCATATCATGTGTATGACAGCAAATTTTGGGAAACATCCAAAATATCAACATAGATGATGAGATCCTACTTTAATATTGATAGGCATAATCACAATACTAAATAATATATATGGTATGTAATTTTTATAAAAATAAATTTGTATTTCCATCTATCTGCATAAATATTTTAGGAGATATAACAATATATTAATAATTGTATTTTATAATTATGAATATTTTATATAATATATAATAAATATTTATATAATATATAAATGCATATTTAAATATATTTAAAAATACGTAAAATATAATTTATTTTAATTATATATAATTATAAATATAATAATTGCATAGGTAGGGGGTTTTTTTTACATTTATACTTATGTCTGATTTCAAAATGATTCAGGTAGTAACTTATTTGTATCTTCTATTAGGTATGTCCAATACATATGTAATATGAACCCCTATGCTATTTAAGTTGCTCTAGCAGCCACGTGAAAAATGTAAAACAGAAAAGGCAAATTGATTTTAATAATACAGTTCATTCAGTCAGTATATGAAAAATTTCTCATTTCAACATGTAGTTAATATGAAATTTGTTATTGAGGTGTTTTAACATTTTTTGTTGTGCACATTTTCGAACTCCAGTGTGCATTTCGTACTGAGAGCACAGCTCTGTTGGACCAGCTATGTTTCAGATGACCGCATGTGGCTAGTGGTTGATGTCCTGCCCAGTTCACCATTAGACTGTTAAGCTCTCTGAGGACCAGGGGGTCGCTTTTATATCACCAGTGCCTAATACAGTGCGTGGAATTCAGTAAACACTTTTAATACTTGAATCTGCTTCCACAAAACGGGGAAGTAGTATCGCTTCCTCTGTTGTACTTTTCATTTTCATGCCTAACTCCTGCATTAACCTGTGTGCTCCTCAAGACAGCAAACATGTTTTATTCAGCTTTTTATCCCTGACATGGTAGACACACAATATGTTGATTAGAAGGAAGTGGAGAAAGAAGAGAGGAACTTTTTTTTTTTTACATCAAAGAAGTTTTTTCTAGTAAATCAGTCTCTTGTAATATTATATGTTAAATCTTACCAGGTCAAATTTATAGCATTATAAACCACTTAGCAATAGAAATTGAAAAACCTCAACTCTTGATTTATCTGGGCTTTAAATTAGCCATCCAAAAAGGCTGATTGCTGATTTTCTTTTTGAAGATCAGTAGGGGTTAGTGATTCAGCAACCTTACTTAATATAACCTTGTCCCATGTTGAATAAATTTTGCAGCTACGGAATTCTTCCCTGTCAATCCTAATAATCCCTTACTGTAACATAAGATTTTTTCCCCTGTGATCCTCAGTGGAGACAGACAACAGTTGGTCAGCATTAATTATGTAGTGAGCTTTCACTATAATGTTACTTAATATATTTTCCTTATTATATTTTATAATAAGTAATGTTACTTCTTACATTTTCCTTCAACTTTCTTTTTCCAAATTATAGAACACTAGTTTTTAAAAATTTACACCATGGAATTTTAAAAATACATTTTTCTAATAGACAAGATAACTCAGTAATGTGTTTATTGAGTTTGTGAACTATCTTCCCCACATAAATGATGTTATAAATAACACTAGTGAGTACTTTTATTCTGTCAGTAATAATAACTGAACAGCCATCATATGCCAATATAGTGTTAGTTGCTAAGAGCAAGAAATTGTTTGTTTTCTGATGTGCTCTTAGATAATACTTTTATTTTAGGTAGGGGCCTAGCAATCATTGTTGAACCATGTAAACATCATGCATACTGCTTATTAGAGTAGTCAGATGTGTAAATTAAAGTAGCTTTGCTCCTAGACCCAGTTCAGCTCTGGCTTTGATACTTGTCCAGCATCTCTAAATCTCACCTGTAGATTACCAACCTCATAAAATTGTTGCAAGAATTATATGAGAAAAAATGGGTCTAAAGTACTTAGCCATAGTAGATACACAGTTATCAATTGCTGTTATTATCATCATTATCATTAGCAGTACTAAGTTTTCTTTGAAGAATCAACTAAACATGCTCCTGTCAACATAGGAAATGAAATGCTGAGATCTTCAGAAACTTAAAAATTACCAAAAACCTGAAAATAAAACCAAAATAGGCAACTGATAATAAGCCAAATGCCACATATGAAATATGGACTGAGACTTCTCAATCTTTCCTCACAGGAAAGATGCAACAAGCTAAGGAAATCCCCAAAAGAGGAGGAAACTGAAATAAATATACAGATAAATTGTTTCCTCAGGAAGGCATTGATGTATTCGTTCATTTAGTCTATTGAGTGCTATTATGTGCCAGACACTAGTCTAGGAGCTTGGGATATATCATTGAAGAAAACAAATATACCTGCCTTACAGTTTTCCCAGTGAAACTCATACGTTTAGCTTTAACCCCAACAGGCTCTGCTGTGAGGCCAAGATAGGAGAACAGTTAGTTAGCTACACTCCTGTAGGGACAAAGAAAAGAGGTCAACTCCTCAGCTGTCCCAAATTGATCAGGCCAAAATCCAATGCCCAGTGTCTGAGTGCCCTTCAGTCCACTTGAGGTTGATGTTGATATCCAAGAGGCCTGTTGGTCCATGAGAAATGCCAGTCTGTGGGGAATGGCAGGAATAGTTGGGAGGTAGAGAGAGGATGGGTTATACTTAAAAACAACAGTGACAACTTAGAATATACCCCAAAGGGCAGCTTCTAGGTGAAAGGGCAGTGTCAAGCCATCTGAGCTACAGTTAATGGGAATCAAGGATAGACTTTAGGTTCCTTGTAGTAGGGAACTGAAATAAAGAACAAACCAAGAATGGAGACTGACCATGTAGTGGTTGAGAGAGGGGCTGGGGGCAGATTGAAAGGGAAGGGAAGCTTGTTGCTAAATAGCCAAGTCATGTTTACACCTATGCAATTTCTAAAATGATTTTTTTTTTTTTTAATCTAGCATGTTTGAGTTAGTGCATAAAATGTTTATGGTATTTACTTTGGAAATCTTTCAAACTAGAATTTTCAGTTTTTTTTTTTTTTTAAGATTTTATTTATTTATTTGACAGAGAGAGTCACAGCGAGAGAGGGAACACAAGCAGGGGGAGTGGGAGAGGGAGAAGCAGGCTCCCCACAGAGCAGGGAGCCCGATGTGGGACTCGATCCCAGGACCCTGGGATCATGACCTGAGCCGAAGGCAGTCGCTCAACTGACTGAGCAACCCAGGCGCCCAAGAATTTTCAGTTTAAAGGGAAAGGAAATAGTGTGTTTTGGGGAGAAAGTTTCTCTAGTTCAATGAAGTACATATCATAAATTTGTAAGTTTGCAGTTAACTGTTGTAATTAACTGTACGTGAGAAGTAATTCAATAATTTTCTATTCTTCATTTGAGAGAGTGTCCCTTGTAGAGGAGAAAAGCACTGTCGTGAAAATATGCAATGTTAGAAAATTTGATAATGTGATTCAAGTAAAAAAAGAAGTTTGTCTTAACTATTAAAATTCATTGTGCAACAAGCAGCAAAAACAATTGAAGTTATCTGCCAAAATTATTTTTAGCTATTTCAAGAATTATTTTGAAATATTTATAAATGATAGTAGTTTGGTGACTTTGGCTGTTGTACTAGAAAATTTAAAGATTAGTAAAGATCACATTTTAAACAGTATTTGTTTATAGATAGTTTTAAATAGGAGAAATTTTACCTGATACTGTATTATTATCAAGGTCTTAAAAACAATTGCTAATATATCTCTGTGATAAAAAGAAAAAGCAATGTTATCTTCATTTGACTATTTGAAAAATTAAAGCAGGACCCTGTCAAGAAAAACTGATGCAATCTCTGTCTTCTTTGTTGGTCTGATGATTGTTCCCTAGATCCAGAGTTATGTACCCAAACTACATTCAGTATATATTTCTCATCAGTCAACTGGTTTCTCTTTAGTGACTGATATTTCCAGCTCTCTTGTAAGGGCTATAAACAAAATTCAGTATGAAATTCAGTAAAAAACAAAATTTAGTAAGATACTTGTTCTTAAACACTAGCATTTTAAGCAGAAGTGTTATTTTTTACCTGATTAGTAATTGGAACCTTAATTAATAGTGATAGCTGAAAGATTTTGACCAAGGCGTCAGAAATAATCTTTCTTCCTTACTAAGTTATGGTAAGTAAATAATTTTTCTACTTTTAAGGGAAGTGCCATCCGCTATAAGTACCTCATTTCTCTCATTGAAAAAGACAAAATGTTTTATTTTCTTGTGAAGTGGAAACATGGAAAAGTTTATAAGTATCAAAAAATATTGCTTTGGTATAATAACGAAACCTCAAATACTAAAGAAAAGAAGTTCCTCACTAATACAGTATTTTGTGACTTGATTAGTCTGTAGTGCTTTAAAAACTAAGCACAAAACAATGGCATATCCCAAATAATCATTGTTACAGTTTTATTTTAAAAAATGAAGATAACCACATTCAAATAAAAAATTTATTGAATTTCTTTTATAGTATTTATCAAAAGTAAGTGAGTAAAATAGAAATGTAACATCAGAAGAAGAGGCTTTACAAACTTAAGTGTTTTTTTTTTGTCATTTATTAAAAAGAATTTTAAATGGCATATGATGTGATTATGACCCTTCTTCCTGCCCCAGCTACTTAGAGGCCCACCCCAAACCAGTAAATTAAATTTAGATTGTTCTTTTAAATTTGAGAGTTGGCTCCCAGGCAGATTTAACTTTGGTAATTAAACCAGATAATGGGAGGAGGGGGAAAGATGGCGGAGCAGTAGGGGACCCTATTTCAACTGGTCCCCAGAATTGAGCTGGATATCTACCACACCACTCTGAGCACCCACAAAACCAGCCTGAGATGTAAGAAGATCTGGAACTCTACAAACAGAATATCGCAGGCGGTTGGTTTTGAGGTACAAAACAGGGAGCCATGATTCCGCGGGCAGATATTGGAGGATAAACGGCAGCGGGAGGGAGCCTGGCCGTGGGGATCCTACACTGCCGGTGAGCGACAGCCTCACGCGCTGTGGACGGGGTGCAGAGTCACAGACCGGTAGGTAGCGTCGGGGAAAGGACTTTAGGGCAGCCTCTGGGGCGGAAACCCGGAGCTGCGGGGTCACGCCTGCAAACTGCAGCCCCTGGGACCTCCGGACGGAAAACTGGAGCGGCGGGGTCGTGCGGGCAAACTGCAGCCCCTGGAAACCCGGAGCAGTGGGGTCGCGCGCGCGTGAACTGGGAGCGGCTGGCAGTTTTAGAAGCACAAAGGGCAGAGACGTGCCCCGACCTGGAGGCAGGACTGGGAGTGCTGCAGAGGGGCGCACAACCCAGGACACTGCAGTTTATAGCAGCACAGACAGAAATAGAGATGGTGTGGCCTGGAGAGCTCACTGAAGAACAGACTGCAGTCTCTGCTCTGAGGCAGAGGGTTGGAAACGGTCTCTTCTGCTCTGACTCGTGGAAGAGATGCAGAAAACTGCCAGAAAACAAAAGCCCCAGAGACTGATTCCCACTGAGCCCATCCCCTGCCACAGGGGGGCAGAGCAACTCCGCCCAAACAGGGTTGCCTAGTAACAGCGCAGCAGGCCCCTTCTGCAGAAGATAGGCTGGGAAAACAAGAGGCCAGCAACCCTAAAGTCCCAAGAAAACAGGTGCATCTTGCTTGGGTTCTGGTCAATAATTTGGACTCTGTACATTCCCTCAAACACCCATCAACAGAATGACTAGGAGGAGGAGCCCCCAAAATAGAAAAGACTCAGAGATTATGACTTATGCTGC
>NC_138375.1:63447768-63485828 GCF_054177405.1 Leptonychotes weddellii | reverse complement strand
AATCTAAAAAAAAAAAAAAAGGACAGGCAGGGGCGCCTGAGTGGCTCAGTCGGTTAAGCGTCTGCTTTCAGCTCAGGTCATGATCCCAGGACCCTGGGATTGAGCCCCACATCGGGCTCCCTGCACAGCGGACAGCCTGCTTCTCCCTCTCCCTCTGCCTGCCACTCTGACTATCTGTGCTCTCTCTCTATCTCTCTGTCAAATAAATAAATAAAATCTTTAAAAAAAAAAAAAAAAGGACAGGCAAAAACATTTGAGGAAAACAGAGCCCTAATTAGGGTCTAGTATGAATAAGTGTTTCTTTAACCTGACCTATTTTTCATCTCAGACATTTCCACCAGCCGGACCTGGGCTCACACTTCCAAATTCAGAGGTCTCCTCTGCTCAAATATCACCTCCTCAGAGGCTTCGCTGTCAACCCCACTAAGAGTCTCCACCCCACCTCACCCCCCTTACACTCTATCTCCATAGCTGCTCTATTTTTCCCAATAACATGTATAACTATTAGCACTTGGACATTACTTATCTTCTTGTTCATTGTTTGTGTACCCAACTAACTTGTAAGCTGCGTGGGGAAAGGAATTACTCTGCTTATTGCCATATCTCAAATATGTGTTAATTGTCAAAACCCTTATTCACCACCAAAGCATGTTTGGAGACAACACATTTTCCCTGATGTTTCATATAGCTGAAAGTAGAGAATTCTTTGGACTCCGAATCCCTTCTTCCCTGCCCTCTTTCTTCCTCATACTCTTCTTCCTGCCATTTTTTTTCTGATCATTGTTTTTATAGAAGTAAATGGTATTAACATATCGATCATTTTACAAGTTGAATATGAATGTAGCTCCTTTGTCTCAGAGGCCGTGTGGGGATCCTTAATGAAGTACCCACTGGAAGATAGTAAACATGCATTCTGGCCGTGGTGGTTGGTGCCTCTGACTTGCTGTGGGGCCCTGGCTTCCTCAGGATCCTAGGCTTCCCTCATTCAGGAGGAGCTTTGAGTGAATCTGTCAGGGCCTTCCACTCTGAAGCTTGCAAACTGTGATGATGTACATCTGGCTGGTCTTTTCTCACCCTCATTCATAGCCTAAAGGTGAGAATATCTGAGATATGGATTTTGTATGTTTATTTGTTGTAGAGTTTGGTTTGGTTTGATTTAGTTTTCCTGCTGCTGAGCTAACCGGAACGTGAGAGTCTTTTTAAGGACCTAGGCGATTTCCCTGCATTCTTGGAGCTGCTAAGAGCCAGAGAGCTAGGTTTGGACATACGTAGCACACAGAGTGTTCCTTTCAAGAACTTGGTGCCTCCATAGGGCAGGAAAGGAGGTGTAACGAGTATGAAAATGAAGCCTTTTGTATTGATTCTAATTCTAAATTCAGAAAATTGGAGACTATGAGAAGACATAGGGTATTTAATTTGTAAGAGTTTCCCTTTAATTCTCCCCTCTATGAATCATTTTCTTTTTTTTTTTTTTAAAGATTTTATTTATTTATTTGAGACAGAGAGAATGAGAGAGAGAGAGCACATGAGAGGGGGGAGGGTCAGAGGGAGAAGCAGGCTCCCTGCCGAGCAGGGAGCCCGATGCGGGACTTGATCCAGGGACTCCAGGATCATGACCTGAGCCGAAGGCAGTCGCTTAACCAACTGAGCCACCCAGGCGCCCCTCTATGAGTCATTTTCAAGCTGTAAAGAGACAAGTGTTGCTTCTTTTCTCCATCCAACATCCTTTTCTTGTTCTTTCAGGGGTTCAAAAAATCTGATTGGCATTATGTCCTTGGTTTCATTTTCTTGATTGAAAACATAACCAAGCTTTTATTGTTACGTTTCTTTAAGACAAGAGTGTATGTTTGTGCTAATAATGTGTGAGGCACTCAGTTATAGAAAGCTTTATCTAACAAAATTCTATCTTTTCTTAGTTGTAAACTTTGTAACAGCTCCATTGTTGCAAAGCAACTCTCTCCTTGAAGGAAATGCTCTCTTTGAAATCTCCGAGCTTAAAAATAGCAAAAAAGCATTCCTTTGCAGAGTTTTACTACAATGACATGAAGAAGGAAACAGGATGTTTAAAGAAAATTTTTCTCATGTCATTTTATGAAGCTAAATTTACCTTCAAATTATGTGCTTCAGTGCTGTATGTTTGCATTACAAATATTTCCTTGCCTGAGTTGTAAAAAATTCTCCCCACCTCTACTTAAATCACTCATCTATGTTTTGCATTTACTTGGCATCAACTAATATCTTTCCATGGAGGCAGACTGGGAGGCAGCCTGATTGCTAGCAACATCTAACATTCAAAAGCAAAACAGTATTTTTCAGGGGATCTTTATTCAAGTGTGGTAGAACACTCTGAGATTATTCAGGGTTGAGATTTGTGGAAGAGAGGCTGTATATAGAGAATGTTGTTATGGGGGCTTTATTATTGTCACGCTGATGTTGCAGTTCTCAGGAAATGTATGCTAATGTGTTTCTACTAACTTTTTTTTTTTTAAAGGCCTTGAGTACATAAGCCAGTGTTGAAACTCTTTGGCTACCTAGAAAATAGACCTTACTATTTATAAACTCCTTGTTATTATGTTTAAAAAATAATAATCTCCTCGACCTTTGCCAGTGTTGAAACTCTTTGGCTACCTAGAAAATAGACCTTACTATTTATAAACTCCTTGTTATTATGTTTAAAAAATAATAATCTCGGGGCGCCTGGGTGGCTCAGTCAATAAGCGTCTGCCTTCGGCTCAGGTCATGATCCCAGGGTCCTGGGATCGAGCCCCGCATCGGGCTCCCTGCTCAGCGGGAAGCCTGCTTCTCCCTCTCCCACTCCCCCTGCTTGTGTTCCCTCTCTCCTGCCTCTCTCTCTCTCTGTCAAATAAATAAAATCTTTAAAAATTAAATAAATAAATAAATAAATAAATAATAATAATCTCCTCGACCTTTGTATAAATAACAGAGAAATGAAGAAACTTAGGCAATTTACATCTTGGTGTTTAGTTTTTAAAATATGTACAGATGGCATACCAGGCAAGTAGTAAAGAACTATATGAAATAAACATTCCTTGAGAAAATTAGGAGAATTTTTAGATATCTATTTTCCGTCTTAATTATCTGGAATTTACACAACAAACGAAGAGGTCTGATAGAATTGCAGATACTTGTAGCAAAAATACCTTTAGTTTTTAGCACTTACGTAGTGTTTTTCAAATAGCTTTTAGCCGCAAAGTAGAGACCTAGGGCCATCCCTTTCCCTTTTCAGAAACACAAGCAGAGACCTCCTGATCTGATCCAACTGGCAGTAGAGAGATTAAGTACGTGTATTCCACAGTTCCTGATGTGAGTAATGTTACTGACTACTAATCTTTTCATGGTTCTAGCCGTATTTATCCATCTATGACATCTCTTTCATTATCATAATTGTTTTATTTGTCTTGTTCTTTTATTTTTGCATGCAATAACATTTCCTTGTGTGTCAGAATTTCTAAAGTATGATTTTGTGATATTTATCCATGTATTCAACGTGTATGAAGTGCCTATGCTTTATAAGACATTCTGTGCACCATGTAATTATGTGTGCTTCACAGAAGACACAGAGTCCTTCCCAATCCACATGTCACAGATGAAGTACTAACAGAATGAACCACAGAGTTTAAAATGTTGCTCCATATGGCAAATTTGGCATTGGCACGACCTGACTTACCAGGTTGTATGCGTCATTATCCCAGAACTGATAGGTGGAGGAAGTCCAAAGGAAGTTAAACAACAACAACAAAAGGAAGCAAAGAAGAGCCTTAGAAAATGTATCAAGGGATTCAATAATGTGATAAAGCAAAGATGAAGAGACAATAGATTTTTTTTAAAAAACACCAAGAATAAACTTAAGAGATGAAAATGTTGGGGAAATATATAATATATATGATACATGGCAGCTTTTAATCATAAAGGTTATTTATGAATCAATAAGTAAACAACACAATGGAAAAAATTAGTAAAGGCAATTGAAAATGAGGAAAAGCAATTTACCTAAAAATGGTTATACAAACATCCTATCCTTAAAAAAATGGAAAAAATTTGAATTTGACCTATTTATGTATGTAACAAAAGTGTAACATATTTGACAAATGTTAAAATCCATTGGTCATAAAAGAAATATAAATTTGAAATAAATGAGCTATCCTTTTTCTCCTGCAGATTGTTAAGAATTAGAAAGAATGCTATGAATCAGTGTGGATGAGGAAGTGGGAAAGCTGACATGCATGTGCAGCTGGTGGGAGTATAAATAGCAAAGCCTCTTTGGGCAGTAATTTGAGAATGTTTCTGAAACTCTGCTCATTTGCATTTACTCTATCCCAGATATTTCACTTCTAGGAATATATTGTGTGAAACTAACTACAGATGTGCAAAGACATTGTGTGTGGCCAGGTGTTCATTGCAGCATTATTCATGGTAGCCAAAAAAAAGAAGGGGAAATCTGGAAAAATAAACTAAAATATCCAATGATCAAGTGTTAGTTATATAAATTAAATTATGCCCATTGATGGAACACAAATGCTGATATTATAAATCCTGTGATGCAAGAATATTTGTAGCAGAAAATGTTTCCTGTGTATATTTCTAGCTAAAAAAGGCAGGATAAATTTCAGACTCAACATGATACCAATCTTTAAAATGTGTGTATACACACAAAGACAGATTCTCTGTCAAAGAAAAAAATTACATATGGAAAGAGAAAATACTAAGAAGACACACCAAAATTTTAAGAATGATTCTTTAGTTAGATTCTTAAGTAATTTTTCTTCTGATTAGCCATATTTGTTCCACTGAGCAATAACTTTTGTAAATGGAAAAAAATTAATTTCTCCATTCATACTTAAATGTATTTATTTTGGAATTATACATAATGTCAGTCTTCTTCAATTATGTATTTGTTTGATTTTTCCTTATGTTGTACGTATATACAGTTAGCCATAGTAAGGACATCTGTTGTAGCTGGGTGCACTTAGGCGTTGGAATCTATATATAATAGCTCATTTACCTGGGATGCAATGATTTAGCAATTCCATTTATCCAGAGAATAGTTAAGAATGAGAAATAATCTATGAAAGATCTCTGTACCCTAAATAAATACCATCAAGTTCCTTGCATTGTAATCCTAACACTTCCGATATGGGAGTTTTCCTTTGGAGCATCTTTATTTTTACTTTAAGCATAAGTCTCATAGGTTTGGTTTTCAGGTTCTCATAGATTTGGATCAGCAAATAAGGAAGGCCATGGGGAAAGGTATAGACCAGGGAGAGAAGAAACAAAGACACTTTGGAAAACACACAAGACGTACAAGAAAAAGGCAAAGTTCTTTTTTTCCTTTTTTTTTTTTTTTGTTCTTGTTTAAATTACAGCTAGTTAACTTACAGTGTTAGTATTGGTTTCATATCTACAATTTAGTGATTCAACACTTACATACAACACCAGGTGCTCATCGCAACAAGAGCCCACCTTAATCCCCATCACATATTTCACCCATCCCATCACCCGTCTGGTAACCATCAATTTGTTCTCTAGAGTTAAGAGCAAAGTTCTTAAAACAGCAGAGAGCATGTGAGAAGAAACCCGCTTGCAAGTCTCACTCAGGCATCACGCCCTTAAATCAGAGTTTAGCCACCGTTATTCATAATGATTACCCTGAGTCCTGGGGGACAGTAAGAGGTTCTTTTCAGTCTGCTTAGGAATATAAGAAAGTGTGTGCTGCATTTTAGAAAATTTTTCATTAATTTTAGATGTTTTTCTCAAAGGGTTATTTGAACCTCAGTTTCTTGGATATTTTCCTGATATAAAATACCTATTTTCTTGGCCCAGCCAGTCAAAATGAGGCTTTGCTGTGTGTATGTATTCTCACCGAGTGAGAGAGTCACCTGCAACATGTCTTATGGTTGGGATCGTAAAATACCAACATGTGAGTATGAGAGTTGATCTTGGAGATGCTAAAGATTAGAAACATGACAAAATAAGGATCTTAAAGATCCTTTTAGATCCATTTTAACCTAAGTAAATTATAATATTTAGAAAAGCAAAATGTTATTGGGGTGCCTGGGTGGCTCAGTCGTTGAGCGTCTGCCTTCGGCTCAGGTCATGATCCCAGGGTCCTGGGATCGAGCCCCGCATCGGGCTCCCTGCTCAGTGGGAGCCTGCTTCTCCCTCTCCTACTCCCCCTGCTTGTGCTCCTGCTCTTGCTATCTCTCTCTCAAATAAATAAATAAAATCTTTTAAAAAAAAAAAAAAGAAAGAAAAGCAAAATGTTACCAAACTATATCTGCTTTTCCCCATTGCTGTCAATTACCACCTAACCAAGTTCAATCAGAGTCTAAGGTCAAAATAGTTACTCAGGTCACTTTCATTTTTCTCTGCCATATTAAAAAAACTAAATGCAAAACCAGGTTATAAAATTTGTAACTGCTTCTTAATATCTAATCAGAATGTCTCTGTGACTGTATGTGTAACCTCATTTAGAGATGATGAGAAAAGTCAAATTTCTTTCCTAAATATAACTCCACAAATGGCTCTTCTGCTCCTCCCTTCACCACTGTCCCAAAGAGCAAAGAAGCCTGAAGTAGTTCACTTGTAATGGGGATGAGAAAAATAAGGAAAAGTCTTGGGCTTGAGACACCTCAAACCTTTGAGTGCCTACAATGTTATCCCTTAGACTGAGGATCCGAGAGCCTAACGTCCCTCAGGCTGATGGACCTGATCAGCTGGCCCCTCATTACCTGTCACTCACGCCAGCCTTCCTCCAAACCCGCTTATCCCAATGTACCTCTCTCTTGCCCCATGTCCTTTAAAAATACTTTCACTTCCCTAGGAGCATTCTACATCCATCTCACCTTGTTACTTCCTTCAGGTGCTTAGTTAGTCCTCATTTCCCTCAGCAAGCCCTGTTTTCTCTACCTTATCTTGGTTATTTGCCTTTCTTACCATCCTATCACAGTACTTTCACTGAATTGTGATTGTTTACTTCGTTATCTGTCTCCCCTGTAGACTTCTGTGATACTGCTCTAGAATATAAAATACTAAGTTCAGTTAACGAGGAAATAGAAAATCAGCAAACAAATCCATAGAATAGCATGGAAGACTGCTAGGTGGTTCTTGAGAGAGGACATAGAACAGGAAGTTAGCCCTTTTCAGGTCACAGAAGCCAATATATCTTTGACGTGATTGTTGCTGTTTTAGTCCCTGTTATTAGTATTCTCCTAGCATATTAAATATACTGAGAGGTTATTGAAAATGAAGTTTCATGGGTCTTTTTTATACTATTATCAAAACAATCTGTAAATTATTTGTGACATTTTAAATGTTGGACCTTGAAGTAGAGCCCATTGCAAATTTCTCATCCTTAACTCTGAGTTATCCTAACAGAATTCATTATGATTTAATTATAACTAAATGATTTTAAGGTAATCAAAATGACATTTTATAAAATGGCTCTTGTATTGGAAATAAGTGATGGAAATATGAAATAGTGATAGGCAAGTATTTGCAAGAGCTTGTATCTTTGACTAGTTATTTTTACCTTTGAAAGTGGAAAAATGGTCTAAAATGGCCCCACAGCAGAGAAAATTGTTACAATTCCCTACATGACACCCCTCTGCTGTGCTATATCTTTTCTTATGGAGGTTTCAAATTAAAAAAAAAAAATGTTCTATATTTGTCTTCTCTATTTTGAGTGTTAGGGATTATATTTTTTTCCACAAACCACTTGAGACACAACACCTAGAATCGTAAGGTTAAATCTTGTCAAATTGTGTTGATGGCAAACTACTAAATTCAAATTAAAAATTAGGTTTTTTATTGTATGTGCCATATACTGAATTATCAGTCCAAAGACCATAATCAGGAAACTTGTTCAATAAGAAGAGAAAATGCAGCGGTCACTAAATTTACAAAGTACCAAAGCTACAGACATACATTTACCCAGGGTCCAAGATAAGTAAAATTTGCCAGGTTAGAAAACATGTCCAGGGTGTGTAATTTCTGTTTTGCTTTTGCTAGTGGGATCTGTTTTTCTTCATTGATAAATTAGGGCATTTGCTGTATCAGAAATTATCAGAGAACTTAACCCCAAAATAGATTGCTTTTTAGAATCTGTCATCATTTGGAAGGTAAGTCACAATGACTGATCAAAGCATAATCTGACATCAGCTCAAAACATGTTTCATATTTCTGATGTTTTAGACAGTACAATGGACATTTGTACAGGCATTTGAAAAGATTTTCCAACTCTTGCCCCATTATTAACTTGCAAAAACAAATAACCACATTAATTTTTGCTCCTTAAAAATACATCTTCACAGAGTTGTTTTACTCTGGTGCCTCCTGCTCTTAAGGAGGCTCACTGCAAGAATTGTCAGTTTGTACAGCATTTCTGAAACTTTTGGGCAACCGTAATTGAAGATAAAATCTTTTATTCTAGGAGATAAATGCTATTTCCACATGAGTTTAGTTCCAGGAAAAATTTGCATGTACAGATGATTTTGTACATCACATGAGGAAAAGAGGCTATGAAATCGCCATATTTTTCATTCTGCCTTAGCTCCCAAAAATGACGAATCAGAATCAGTGCCTGAATATCATAAATCTGCTCTATCTTTGGCTCCTTCTTCCATTTAATATGGTCTACATTTTCTTTGGCCCCACATCTGTGTTGTAACCTATCAGACAAAGTCATCAATATAGTTACATTGTACTAAATGTAGCCTGTGATCAACCCAAAGTTCCCACCCAAATTTTCACAAAGGCACCATAAGACTAGAGGTGGTGCCAATACCATAAAGTCCTGAGAAATAGGTAGAATATAAATCATTAATAAATATGAATGTTAGGTTTATTATAAATGCAGCTCTCTGGAAAAAGGATTGAGTTATGATTTCTGTCAGAAGAAGGTCAATATATGTCTCTTGATTTATGTGTGTCTAAAATATATAAAACAAATATAATCAGATACATACTGAATTCTAAGCATTTGTAGAATAATTTCACTGTGAAGTTATTAGCATATGTATGCCTATCTTGTACTTCTGGCTACATTTTCTATTTAATTATCATGTTCAGGAAAGCACAGCCCTTTCAGTGGACTTGTAGAGCTGTGTCAAGGAGAGAAGTATGAAACCTGCAGCTTCATTTACTACTCGATTTGTCCTCATTTTAATGAAATGGAAATTGTAAATTAAACCACTAAAATGTGCAGTTTTGCAGATTTTATTTTATAGTATTGAGCTTTCAGACCATTTATGTTGTCTTTAAAAACAAGTTAATAATGGATTAACAAAGTATACATTAAAAAGAGAAACAAAAATATAGGAAGAAGGTCGCACAGCTTTATATGTGTATCCAGCCAAACTCAAATGATATATTCTTTAGAATTAGGAGGATTTGTTAACTACCCAGACAGTCAAAACAGAGTTGAGCACGATGCCTTTTTAATGACCTAATGAAGCAAATAAAATTCCATTATATTTTGAGGGTGCAGTTTCCCTAGTGAACTGTTAACTTAGAACTTCAGGGTAAAAAAAAAAAAAAACACTTCAAATATCCATTTGAGTTTTCATTAAAAAGTAGCATTATAATATGCTAATAAAATTACCTATCCAATGATGTAATAATGCTTTCTGGGTGCACATATACTTTTAGGGAGATGTTCTAAGTGAGCTGATTTGAGGTGATATTTTTTCTTTGTAATTTTCTATCACTGCTTGAATTCTTTATCGAAAATCTGTATTATTTTCCCAAAACAATAAGAACATGCTAAAAAATTTTTAATTGGCTTATGGTTGCATTTTTAGTCATAAAGCATCCTACCAAGTCAAGTATATCATATCTGGCTTTACGGATCCAGAATAGGGTGGTGGAAAGAGTACCAGATTCGCTTCTAACCCAAACTCTATCACAAACTTACGACATAACAAAATAGCCTCCAACATTTATGTATGTGCTTACTATGTGCCAGGATCAGTTTTAAATCTTACTTAAGGTGAGATTTCACAGACAAGAAAAATGAGGCCCATGGGTGTATAGTTTGAAGTTAAGTGACAGAATTTGAATTCAAACCTAGATTCCAGAGTCCTTATTTTTAATCATTAGCAATATTCTGCTTCTCGCCTTAGGAAAGCCACTTTGGAAACTGTTTACTCATTTCAAAAATTAAGGTTTGGCTCCAAAATGTTCTGGACAGTTTGCCTGGAAGCCGCAGAAAGAATTGAGTAGCAGGAGAAGGTGAATGAATGATCCTTCCCTGTTGAAGTTTCTTACAGACTCCAGCAGATGTTTTCTCTAGTCATTGTCTTATATTTAAGTGTATCTAAGGTTTGCAGAAACCAACAAGAGTACAGTTAAAATGACACCTGTTTGGGCAAAGTGCAAACATCACATACTGCCGGAAGGGTGGACCCACCCTGTGTAAAGTTTAATTCTGAGAAGTCTCTCAATTGGAACCAGAAAACAGATGTGACAGATATTTTGCCATTATACATCATAAGGTGTCAGGGATATCTATAACATGTATGAGTTTTGACCAGAAGTATGAAAACTGAAGGGATGGGCACAATCCTTCAGAGATTGTAGCAGTGTGTCTTCCTGCTGGAGGGTATCCCCAGCTCTGGGAATATAAGGGCAAGGTGATCTTCACAGTGTAGAAGGTGAAATGCTTGATGAATTGATCCCTGTGTTCCAGTTTATTGGGGAATATAGAATAAATAATTCAGAAATGGAAGTAGGAAAGAAATCTTTTTATTGCAAAGAAGAAGCAAACCCATGCCTAGAAGGTAAAAATGATAAAATCAGTAAGTTTAAGAATATAGGGAGAAGAAAATCTTATCCAATAGCCCTTAACCATTAGCATTTAGATAAGGAAAAGAAAGAGGAACATAGTTTAAGACATAGTTTTTGATGTGTTTACTGTAGACTTTGGAAAGTCATTTTCAAGATGTTTAGAGAAAGGAAAGGTACTATTTGACATCTGTGTTATTATTCCTGTATTATTACAGGACAAATTCCTGTATTATTACAGGACAAATTATTACAGTGACAAATTTATTCTCACAGTTCTAAAGGTCAGAAGTTCGGAGTAGGTCTCACAAGACTAAAATCAAGGTATTATCAGGGCTGCATTCCTTCTGGAATACTCCAGGGTAGAATCTGTTTCCTAGAGACCACCTGCACTCCTTGGCCCTTGGCCCTCTTCTCTGTACTCAAAGTGCATCACTCCAACCTCTGCTTTCATTGTCACGTTGCCTTTTTCTGACTGACTCTACTGCCTCCTCCTTTTCTGTTAAGATTTTATTTATTTATTTATTTGAGAGAGAAAGCGCCCGTGCCTGGGAGTGGAGGGGGTGGGGCAGAGTGAGAGGGAGAAGCAGGCTCCCCGCTGAGCAGGGAGCCTGTTGCAGGGCTTGATGCCAGGACTCTGAGATCATGACCTGAGCCAATCCCAGGACCCTGAGATCAAGGAAAGTGCCAGAGTGTACAGAGCAGATAGCCGCCGGAGACAAGAGCACTTCCAATAAAGTGACAGGTAAAGTCACGTTAGAGTGCCGAGCAAGGAGACGGAAGGGGTAGAGACCCAGAGGAGAGAAATGGGAGGGCACTGTGAGGTCAAGGGCAGGATTTTTATGTTCAGAAGCTGATGGAAAGAGTCAGTAAAGAAGAGGAGCTAGAACAAACTTGATAAGTAAGTAAACTGAACTGAGACCCAGCCAATAATATCTCATAGGCCATTTAGGCCAGACATATCAGAGTATTTTGTGGAAAACCGCTAAGCGATGTGGGTTTCATACTGGTTACATTGTGATGATGCTCAGGGTAGCCCTCTACTATCTAAGCGATGTGGGTTTCATACTGGTTACATTGTGATGATGCTCAGAGTAGCCTTCTACTATCTCCACAAGCCAGTCAAGCCTGTGGAGTTACTATCTTTCAATGAATCGAAAATATATACACAATTATATTGAATTAAGTCTTTAGTAGCTTCTCGGAAACACTTGTGTTTTAAAATCTGCTGGCAGTTCAGCGTTACACGAATTTTCTTAGTGACTATTTCTCTGAAAACACTTTAAAATGCAGTTTGCCGTTGTGATCAGCAATAGGGTAAGGCTGTAAAATTTCCACTGTTCTAAATTCCATTTCCCTTGATCTGCCGTGCCTGGACTGTAATTTTTTTTTTAAGCCATTTATCTTCTTGTTGGACTTTTTTGCTGGAGTATACATTGCTAGTGGTTTTATTTGATCACTGGCAATGAGCTCTGATACTCTTTTTCTGATACTGAGCATTTCAAGCAATCCCCTAATGAGTCTGCCTCTGTGCTCCAGGGCTGTTAACTTTGATAGATTTCTTGTTGTGAGGATAAGCTTCAAAAATAACTGACTCATTTTCCTTAGGGTTTTTCCATTTTTATGGAATTTTATTATTTCTAAATTGTAAATTTTAGTTTGCCTACCCAGATCTTCTCTACTATAAATTTAGCTTCCCAATTTAAGTGACATTTGAATACCGGGGAATTGGGGACTTGAATGCACTTATTTAGCAAACATGTATGGACAAGTACTATGTCACATGGACCTGGGTGTGAGGTGCCAGACTCTCCGAAGAGGTTCTGCACAGAGCTGACATTTAAGGCAGAGTCAGACAAGTCTGTGATTAGCATTCAGTGAGATACACGCTGAATTGTGCTGTGGTAATTGTGGTGTGGTACACAACCAGGAAGGACTTGACAAAGATAATGACACTTGAGTTCGATTTTAAAGAATCAGTAGGATTTTAGCTAGGTGAAGAAGGGAGGGAAGATCTGAGTTAGGAGAACAAAATGCTCATTTAAAAAATAGTCTGTAGGGACACCTGGGTGGCTCAGTCTTTAAGCGTCTGCCTTCGGCTCAGGTCATGATCCCAGAGTCCTGGGATCGAGTCCCACATCAGGCTCCTTGCTCAGTGAGGAGCCTGCTTCTCCCTCTCCCTCTGCTGCTCCCCCTGCTTGTGCTCTCTCTCTCTCTGACAAATAAATAAAAATCTTTAAAGGAGATTATTATTTTTTATTATTATATTATATTATATTATATATTTTATTATTATATTATATTATATTATTATTATTATTATTTAAAATAAAAATAAAAATTAAAAAAATAAAAAATAGTCTGTATTTTACATAAAGCTGGGGAGTCTGTGAAACAAATGCATTAGAAAAATGATGGCAGGGAGAATGCCTCACTTAAGAACACCAGCCTCCTCCTAGGATTATGGTCTCTATTCCTTTTCTTCAATCAGCCACCTACCTTTCCCTTGATAATCTTCTAAGTCCCAGCTGTGTTCATAATGCCTCTCTCAGGAAATCTTCAGTGGCTCACCATTGCCGTGTGATGACATTCAGACCCTAAACCAAGTCTTCATGGGCTTAGGGCCTACTGCTGATCCTCAAAACCCTATTCTTTGTTCAAGGGGCCCAACTCACTGTTCTTTCTTCTTACCTTGCCCTGCCATCCACCAGTCATAAATAATCTTTACTTCCTGTCTGCCACCATCACATATTTTTGATCTGCTCTTATAACACCAAACCACACTCTACCACACGACATAGTTTAGTGGTGTGCTGCCACCCCCAAAGTGACCAGCTGGTGCTAGGAACAGAGATCACCCTATTTGTGGGATGAATCAATGCATCAAAGAATGCTTATGCAAATTAAAAGTAGAATCTTCTCGTTAAAGAGATTAAAATCTTATTGGGGAGACAATACATGTAGACAAGAAAACTAGAAACGTTCATTTATAAGACAATAGAACAATAATTGTCAAAAAGCATATAAATGTGGAGTGTGTGTCACAGCGAAAGAGGAATCCTGTAAACGGTGTCAAAAGAATCCTGTTTCCCAAAATGAGATTGCAGGATTGTAGCTTAGATAGACAGGTGCCAAAAGAAAGCACTTTTGTTGTGAAGCATACCTCAGTGACATTTGAAGGTCAAATTATGAATGCAGAGTCACGGACTTGAGTCTGTGAGTAGTCCCAGCCCAGCCTCTGCAAGCCTCTCACACTGGCTCGGCACAAAAACAGAATGTGACTGCAGTAATCTACAGAGCAGATCATCTGCTCTGATAACAGGCCATTGACTAGTTTTAATTTACCTGCCTGTTGAAATTCTGTTTTCCTAGTAGTGGTTATTAAAGTGACGAAGAAAAGGTCTGCATTTCTTTTTTTGTCCCAAATTGAATATTGTAAGAGCATCTGCTGAGAGGAAAGAAAATGAACCCAAGACATCTCTCTGTCTCAAATCAAATAAATATTGTGTGATAAATTGGACTGCCGTTCACATTTACTATTTTCAGATGTCATACAATAGAAATAAGGTGTTCCATATAGGTTTCTCCCCCTAAAATTCAGTTAGCCTGTGAAGCCATACAGCTAGCTCTTAAGGATTCAGCAGATTATAGACTTAGTGATACTGATTTTGTCTTCAGACCACATGGGAAGAAACAGGGATGAATCAAATGACAGGCATGAGGAGAGATTCATGAGGCATCATATCCACCAGGAAGCCCGGCTGGCTGCCAAATGCAGAATTGGTTCAGTTGTCTCTCATTTCCTTTGTGTATCAGTATCTTAACTGTCCTCAAAGGAATATTATATATGTAATCGCAAATATTCTTTGTAAATGTTTCATAAGAAGAAAAATCCTGTTCTGGAAGCTTTCAGTCATAACTTGGCCATTCAATATACTAGCCCATCATGTAAAATTTCTTCCCTACTGCAGGTATTCATACCCAGAGCTGTTAAATTTCAATTCTCTGTACTACATAAGTTAATTCATCGAAATCCTGGTCCAAACCACCTCCTTCTTTAAGTCTTCGTGTTTTGTTTTCATTTCTATTGCCTTTAATTTTATACTGTCTAATTTAAAAATGAAAAGTAGACATAACTTGGCAGCCCTTGGGCTGCACCACAGGAGCTCTTCTGAGTCTCATCTTGTACACACAAAGTCACCTGTCTCCATCCTAGATGAAGACAGACCTTTGGGACCAGACCAGTTGTGTGACTTGGTAAAACACACTGAGAATTTTTCTGTCTGGATTCTGAATTTAAGCTAAACATAGACCTCACGTACTCGGACTTTCTCTTGGGAATCTGATAGACTGATGGATGCAGCATGTGGGAGTGTGGGGGAAAACCACAGTGCAATGTATTACTTTCTTTCTTGCCGCTCTGAGTATAATGACCTTTTTCAAATTCTGTCTCTTCACAGTGCACTTAAAGGCTTTGGGGGATTTGACACACATAAACACCAAATGCAAAGATCACAAGCAAAGTAAATGTATAAGACTAAAAATAGGAAAAACAGGACCAGTTGCATAATGCAAAGTGTGACCCTGATACTGTGACCATATTCTGTTCCAGGATCATTGTTTATAAAAGGTTCACTATTTTATTGTTCTTTTCTAGTAGTTTCTATAGGTAGAATTTTTTTCACATATTAGGTGCTTAATAAGTAATTTTTAATTAACGTTTTAATTTTAATTCCAGTGTAGTTAACATACAGTGTTACAATAGTTTCAGATGTACAATATAATGATTCAACAATTCTATACATTACTCAGTGCTCATCACAGTAAGTGTACTCTTAATCTCCATCACCTATTTCCCCCATCCCCCCACCCACCTCCCCTCTGGAAACCACCACTGATCTATATGTAAGAGTTTGGTTTTTGCTTGTCTCTTTTTTTCCTTTGTTAATTTGTTTTTTTAAATTCCACATATGAATGAAATCATATGGTATTTGCCTTTCTCTGACTGACTTATTTCACTTAGCATTATACCCTCTAGATCATCCATGTTGTTGCAAACAGCAAGATTTCATTCTTTTTTTATAACTAATATCCCATTCTTCTTTATCCATTCATCTTTGGATGGATACTTGGGCTGCTTTCATATCTTGGTGATTGTAAATAATGTTGCAGTAAACATAGGGGTGCTTTTGTAATGAATATTTTTAAACTATTTTTAATTTTGAGGCCATGAAAATCTTGAAATAATTCATTAAATATTTCTAGTGGTCTAAAAAAGTATGTACTTTTTCAGGAATGCCTTGCTCTCAAGTTATTTTTGTACCATTAGTATCTTTTAAAAATATGAAATAAATAGATAAATGATGAGTTACATAACAGTTAATAGTATAACTCAATCTCTGTTTAAGTTCTAAGAGTTCTAGTTCTTAGTTTCTTTTGTAAGAGTTTGGCATTAAAAGTGCTTAAAGGAAAAAGGGATTTTATTTGGGCATTAATGTAAACACCATATTTTTTATGGGATAATATCCTTAAAGTAATACAAAGATAGTTTATTGAATTTTAGTTTGTTTTATATAAAAAGGCTACGATAGAAAATGTGTCCTATAGACCAGTTAGCTCTTCGGTATTGGAAAAAACCACATGCTTTAAATGTACACACTTTTATCCAAGCTTTCCTTCTTCTAACAAATGCTCATCACAGGGGGTGCTGGTCCTGTGAAAATGATTGGACAAAAATCTCACCAAGATAATAAAGCAGAATATTAATCCTCAGAAGTGTTTTCATATAGTAAAGAGAGTGAATGTTTAGAAAATTGCATTATTTTAATTTGATAACGCTGGAAGAGTTAGTCAATCCTTTATGTAACGATAAGATTGAAAGATTTTTTTCCATAGGTCATGTCAAACATAGTTTCCCTGGCTGGATAATTGCCCTAGCAAATGTGTAATTATTTAATAGCAAGGTTATCCTCAAGCATGAAGCAACTTTTTTTTCTCTTAAGTAGGCTTCACACCCAGCATGGAGCCCAAGCATGAAGCATTTCTGATCATCTTTCCCCATCTACTTCCTCTGGTGCCCATCAGGTCCTCTGCAGACCTTTGTTATCTCTCCTATAAGATCGCTTTTTACCACCATAGTACAAACTCCTTAAGGACAGGAACCTGGTCTTCTCTAACACTGTCAATGTTTGCTACAAATTAGGTGTCCAGAAAATGTTTGCTGAATCAGTGATCTCATCCTTTCTTTAACATTCCCAGAGGAAGAGGTTCTGTCACCTCCCTATATGCTAACATCCTAAAAATTCCTATAGACAGGAATTCTGCTGTCTCATTTGCTAAATACTTTAGACCCACTTTCTTCAGCATTGTCTATTTTTCTTACTCATAAACACACTATCAACTAAAATGTTTATCTACTGTCACTCTCTTGAATACTATTAGCATAAACACAGTAGATGCTTTTGAGTTTTTAGTAAGTGATGATCCCTTTTTTGAGTCTGGGCCTTATCTTTCTGCCATTTATCTTTTAAAACAGGAAGACTTTTCTTTTTCATAAATCGTCTTCCTGAACCATTATTAGTTCAGCATGAGTGGAATTCTTTGTTATTATTGTTGGAAAGAACTTTGGTGAGACCATTTTTAGAGGAAAAAAATAGATATTGGTATAAAAATGAGCAGCTGTTCTTCCACTGATCAAACAAGAATAAAATTACTTTTAGTACGAACAAGAATAAAATTACTTTTAGTACGAACAATTCAACTTTATTTTTTTAAAGCTTTTTTTTTTAAAGGGGAGGGGAGGGAGAGAGAGAATCTTGAGCAGGCTCCATGACCAGTGTGGAGCCCGACGTGGGGCTCGATCTCATAACCTTGAGGTCATGACCCTGAGATCATGACCTGAATTGAAATCAAGAGTCAGACACTTAACCAACTAAGCCACCTAGGTGCCCCAGAATTCAACTTTATTTTAAAGGAAATACTGAACATTCATTTTAAAACATTACTGATTAGTATGTTATTTGATAATATGACATAACAGGATCTGGAATATGAAGAAAACTTTTATAGGATAGTCGGGGTCCCTGATTAGGTTTTAGACAGTAACTTCATTATTTAGCATATGGCAGTTTGATGAGATTTACATGTCTATTCTACAGTTAATATAATGGTCTATAGAAACTAGAAACATTCAGAAAATAAAACCAATTCCTTATCTGCATAATGGTTGCTTTGCCTGTTGTTGTATTAATAGAATCAGTCACCAAAATAACTAAATTGCAGAAAACCTAAACTAGTTAGCTTTAAAGAAATAATTAGTTCTGAGGTTACGGCTGGAGAGGCCTTTCTTTGTCAAAGACACATTTGCTCCCAAAAAGGTTTTCGCAGAGGCCCTGGTCACCCTTGCTTTAAACAAGCCAAGCAGTGAAGCAGGTACAACTTCTCCACAAAATGACATCACTAGTCTGTTGAATAATCAGACCACACACTGCTATAGTGTGGGATTCCGTAATTATTCTGATTGTTTCCACATGGATCGAATCTGAATGACCTCTTCCATTAGTGATAGTAGTATTAAAATACTCAAAGGTGGCCTCCATTTTCCTTTATCAGTGTTTGCTGGGTTGCTCTTTGTGCAGAAAACAGATCCTCTGGTCCCTGTGTGGTATTTGCTGCTCCCTTCGTCTCTGCTGGTACTGCTGATGTCCCATCTAGTGCATGTTTTATACATTACCCCCCCTCTGATTGGTTCTGTGCCTGGATAGAATTGTGCTTCTTTTGTTCTTGCCCTTAACTCACAGTGTGCCTAAATTCCCTGTTGTTTTCACCATTTGCTATGTTTGCATTTAGGCTCATTAACATGTATCTTTTTGGTGAGTTCTTTTAGGCATATACAGTAGTTCTTTTTATTCTAATGGATGCTCTTTTCCCTCAATTCTCCTTTCTGATGGCACTGGGAAGTCTCACACCCGCTTTTTGTGTGTTAGCATCTGCTCCTTCTGTCCTAATCCTGTTCTCCCCTCGTGTGAGCAGCCTGAGGAGCCATTTTTCCCTGTACCCTCCTTCCTCCTGCCTCTTCCCTTCCACTAAGCAGCTTGAAGCCATCTAGGTTTTTGTCTTCATTTTTTTAAACAGAATGAATCAACAGTTATTTAGATGTAATTGTGTCATGCATTTCTTTGCTCCCCACCCCTTCCCCTTTGATGGATCCCCATTTTACATTATATGAAATATGTCCTTGGATAATTCTTTTAGATGTGTCCTATTTTGATCATGCATCATTTATCTAGTTCATACCAGAAGAATGTACATCCCCCGGGGACATGAATTCTTGTCTGTTTTGTCTCTGCTTTGGCTAGAACAGTGCCTGGCAAATATTAAGTACTAAATAGATAGCACTATTTTTAAGGAATCAAATCCGCTTATCTCTTGGCCTTCTCCCCTCAATTTTAAATCTTTTTAATGGAAATGATAAACTGTCTACCACATGTTTCTGTTTGGTGATACCAAGTATACCACACAATAGTTAATCAGTATCCATATCACTTACTGTGATTTGTTCTAATCTGGTATCAGAATTCCCTCAAAGCGTCTTGGGGAAGTTTACCACTAAATTAACTAGCTTCCATATGCCAGTTGTTTAAAATTTATTCTTCTTTTCATATCAGGTTAGAAGTGGTAGTGCAGAAGCTTGGGGCCAGGTAGGAATGTGGGAATGGCATTGGCTAGACACATAGATATTCCAAGAAGCAGAATTTAGAAGAGATAGCAGTCAATAGCCTGGACATCATTGGTTAAAAAAAGCTTGAAAGAGGGAAAACTCAGCTAATGAAAAGTGAGATGCTAGAGAGAAAGCAAATTGAAGATCAGAAGCTAAACTAGGAGAAATTGCACCAGTAAGAAGGTGCCTGCCACAGTTTTCTGTTAGGGATGGATGAGAAAGAAGGTGGCCTTTCATGAACAGTGACAGTTTTCTTTGGTCTGTTACCTCCAACTCTGCCCTACCCATCCTTGCTATTGAGCCGTCATTCTCACTGTTAATAAATCTGTTGTACCACTTATCTATTGCTTTATAAAAATACCATGCCAAATACAGTGACTTAAAACAACAATCATTTATTTCTTTTTGTTCCATCAGTTTGGGTCATCAATTTGGGCTGGGCTTGGCCGAATGGCTTTCTGCTATTCTCCCTTGGGGTCACTTATATGGCTTCAGATATCCAGTAGCCTGACTATGGCTAGAGGGTTTAGTTTAGTCTCACTCACATGGCTGGAGTCTTCCAATGGACTGTAGGCTGCCCCCAACTACTCTGCTCCCCCCCCGCCCCCCCCACACACAGTTTCTCACCCAGGCTTCTTTACATGGTATGAGAGTGTTCCAGGAAGACAGAAGTAGAAGCTGAAAGTCTCTGGAGGCCTACACTCCAGAACTTCATAATATTACTTCTGCCAAATTCTGCTTGTCAAAGTAACGGGTTACCCTAGACACAGGGTGGAGAAGTACAAAATATCATGGCCATATTTTTCATACCACACCTGTCTCTGAGAGCTTACTCCTAACCCTCACACTTGTAATTTCCAATACTATAGTTTATGTGCTTACATAGCTATCTCTTCTTAGAAAATTGAACTGCTTGAGGACAGGAATTAGGTTATCTTTATCTGTATGTAGCACATAGCAAAGGCCCTGGTACCTAGTAAGGTCTTAATAAAGGAAAGTTGAACCAATGATGGACTGATTGGTTAATATGTACATACATATGTCTATATGGATATACGTATGTATATCCTTGTTTATTTTTGGTAGCTAGATTCTGTAATTATAAGATTAATGGAATAGTTTAAAAAGTACAAAGTAAAATTAGAAGTATGTCTTTTGGTGTAAAATACTGAGAGTTTTGGGGCATCTGGGTGGCTCAGTCGGTTAAGCATCCGACTCTTGATCTCAGTTCAGGTCTTGACCTCATGGTCGTGAGTTCAAGCCCCATGTTGAGCTCTACACCGGGCATGGAGCCTACAATAGATGATGATGATAGATAGATAGATAGATAGATAGATAGATAGATAGATAGATAGATAGACAGATAGATAGATGATAGATAGATATAGATAGATAGATACGTACATACATACATACATTCATAAAGATTGTTTTTGTTTATGTCAAGCAGCAACCCTAGAATACTGTGTTCTTAGAACATAGAAACTCATCTGTGTAATGGAGTCTTAGTAGTGTTTCCTTAGTCAGTTCCCAGATCAAATAACCAGAAATGATTTCATTCCTTATTTCCACCATCATTGTTATCAAATGTGTTGGGCCTCATAGTCCAAATTATATATTATCTTACAGCATGTATTCAGAAGAATGACTACTTGTGCCAAAATAACAAGGTCTTAATAAGGAAAGTGTCAAGTGTAGCCCTAATTACTTGGCTTTAAAAATACTGTGAATAATCTAAAAGGTCCATCTATTACTTAATATCAGCTCAGATTCAGCTGACAGCACTAAAATGACAATTTGGCATTTCATGGAATTTAAAAATCCTGTGCCCTAATTAAGTCCCCACACAGGTAATTATTCCATGTGTAATTTCACCAAGATCCTGGGATGTTCACTTTGATGCACTGCATACTCTCACCGAACACCGTTAAGCAGCTGTCACACTTTTCCTCCGCTAGTTTGGGGATCACTATACAGTTTTTTGGAACTTTTCCTGAATAGGTTTTACATTTATATAAGTTATTTTGTCCACTTTGAGACTCACAGACACTTTTGTTTTATGTAACTGTGGCCTACAAATTGGTAAAAGAAAATTTCATTAAGAGACCAAAAGGACACATGTATATGCAAAGTTAATATTTGCTCAGACAGGTAATCCTTCATGAATGCAAAATGCAGATTTTGTGTGAATACATCAAAGAACGATGGACTGAATAACAACTAATTATGGAAGAACGTTTGGTGGATATTTTAAAAAAACTTTTATCTTGTAGAATTACAAGAAGAGAAAAAGAGCTACATATATGAAATCAAGTCTTAAGACTTCATTTTTGTGGTATTATATTATCAAACAGAATGCAGAATTAAAATTGAACAAAGCTAGGGGCGCCTGGGTGGCTCAGTCGTTAAGCGTCTGCCTTCAGCTCAGGTCGTGATCCCAGGGTTCTGGGATCCAGCCCCGCATCGGGCTCCCTGCTCCGCGGGAAGCCTGCTTCTCCCTCTCCCACTCCCCCCTGCTTGTGTTCCTGCTCTCGCTCTCTCTCTCTCTGTCAAATAAATAAAAAATAAAATCTTAAAAAAAAAAAAAATTGAACAAAGCTAAAGCAAGCTCTCCTGACTGTGGAAAGAAAATAGAGAGAGACAGAAAAGAAATTGAATTTCAGATATTTGTTTCAAGATAAAAATGAATTATTATAAAATAGACGTGTATTCGTAACTTAGACTCTCCTATTTGGATTCATACTCTGAAAGCAATCATAGGACTGAAGGGAAATTTATTATAAAGTCACCTGGGATATCACTTCATAAACACAGAAAACAACATTAGAAATTGAAATGGGAATAATGAAAATTTCATTTTAAAAGAATGTAAATGGAAGGCAAGGAAAGAACGGTTGAGGCACATGAGAGAAAAGCATTCCTCCTCTTGAACTCCTATAAATCTGAAAAGTGTTGTCCATGAACAGGATACCGGTGTCACAGAAAAAAGGATTGGATGTTCCCCCTCTATACCTAGGGGCTCAGTCTGTTCTGAGGACACTTTCTGTGTTCGTACACTGGATGAGTCTGTCTTCCTGCCTCAGGCGTACAGCCTAAGAGTCTGTTAGGGACCTCCGAACCAGAGGCAAGATGCAGGCTGGCCAGTAGCTCTGTCTGGTTGGGGGAGAGAAGGGGTTGGTCAGTGGGGCATTTGGTGGATGTCATCCATTACTGACCCTCTCAGCAAAGTGCAGAGTTGGTACCATCCATTGCACAGAGACGATGATCCTGCGAAGAGTTCACCACAGCAGATCGTTCAGTATCTAAATCTAGGTGCCTTCCACCATAATTAGAGTGTGTTTGTTCATCAGTAGCTGAACATTTTGCAGACTGTAAAAAATGTAAATGATCCTGAGGCTCATTATTGCACCTTGTGCATCACAGATTACACAGTTGCTCTGCTCCTTTATGTGCCTTTTATATCTTAATTTGGGTCCTAGTGTGCGTATGTATATCACATCATCAAAGTATAAACTACCACGAAAAGACTGTGGAGGAATTGTTATATGCCTTGAGACAGAATAGAAAAATAATGCAGATTTTAGTCTTATCAATATATTCTATATTCCAGAGCCTAAGTATTGAGTCAGGGATTCTATTCCATGAAACTTAAATGAGAAAGCAATCACCTCTCAGGAACAAAATGGCAGACCTCTACCTCATCAGGTAGTGCAGAGGATTACTTTTGTCAAGATAAAATTAATAATATTTCAAAGCAACCAAAGGAACACTCAGCTTTGTAAAATACTAAAAGAACATGGGCTTTGGAGTAAGAGATATTCTATACTCATTCACTTAATATCTCTGTGTTCTTGGCCAAATTACTTAATCTCCCAAATAAAAAATTTAATAAATAAATAAATTTTCCTTATCTGTATAATAGATATCTACATTCAAATAGAGATTAGGGATAAGAGGTAAAGTTCCTATTACCTACTAAGTGCTTAATAAATAGTTAATATTATTCTTACAGCACTGGGAAGTGCATTTTCTTGGTTGTACCCAAGTTATTCAGCAGAGGCAAGCAAAAGGATGCCTGTATTGTGAATCTTGGGCCCTGGGGTAGGTGGCACTCTTGTAACTTACCCTCCAGGCTTTACTTCCATTCATCAGCTGTTAACACTCATTGTTGCACTGGAAACGTGGAAAACTCTTCACCAGGACCATCTAGCACAACTGTGTGGCTAGATTTATCCAGCCAATTACAGGAAGATAATGCCTTTAACCTAGAGTATAATAGAATGTTAGAGTTGATATATATGGTGGCTGTCAACTGGTGGACCATGGACCCCTGGTTCCTCCAAGTTATTGCAAGCGTTCCAAGTGCACATCAAGCATTTGAGACAGAATAATATCTTGTGTGTGTGTGTGTATGTGTATATATATATGTATATATATACATAATATATACACATATATACATATATATATATGCAGTACTATTTTACTGCTGTGATTAATAAAATACAAATTCATTTAGAACATTGTTGAATTCTTAGTAGCTTTTTATCATGTTGTATTTCCTCTGTCAGCCATTATAATAAACATACAACTCTTACATCAGGGTGGATATGGTACAAAGGAATCATAAAATCATTTAATATTATACAGGAGCCCTCATGCTCAGGAAAGTCAAGAACTGGTGCTCTCATTTCTAAGGTCCAGGAAAATGTTGTGTGATGTACTCACTTAAACAACTTGTTAAGGAAAACACTGGTGAGAATTCTGGTCTCCTGATCCCTAGTCCAGAACTCCCAACAGTGGAAATGTTTGCAGTATTGCTTCTGGAAAAATCTGAGATGTATTTAATGTTCAGATTAGTATGCATGAACTTGAGTATTGACAGAAAATGGGTTACGTGGAAAACATTTAAAATAGGACTTGACACATATAAAGCCCTCAATAAATGGTAGTTATTATCATGATGGCTATTCGGTAAGGAGTGGTTTTGTCACTTTTTCTCTCTGTTGCTCAGAGTAACTTATCACATTCCAAATGTAATATTTTAAGTTATATCATTTGTCACTCAAGCAAGTGGCTTCCATTTTTACTTCTCATACTCTCAGAGTGGGAGTGGTGGGTATTTTAAAACTCTCCCTTTGAGAAGTCTTGTAGGAGTAGAGGCTCTTGGCATTAGTACTGGGGCTAACTTCAGAGGCAAGTCCTTGCGATGCATCTTACTGCAGCCTCAGACAGCTAGTGGCCTTTAATGTGCATGCTTGAGACAGAAGTCAGTTTTGTGGTTGAATTACCCATTGGAATTTGGCATATTTCTTTGAACTAAAGAGATTTAAACATTTACTTTCCATCAGTATTTTTTAATGTGTCCTCCCCTATTCCCCTATGCCCTTAGAGCAGATTTTTTATTTCTTAAGAGATTTAACATTAGATCAAGATTTATTTAAACTGTGTACCCAAAGCTAGTCTCCAGAGATTTGGTGTCTCATTGCACAATTTGGCCCACAGGTGACAGCAGAAAACAGAGAGATTTATACCTGACTACATAAATAGAGTACCCATTTCATCAAACTGTAAACCATCCAGGCTAACCACAGTAGTTAAATATAAAGTTGCCCTTGGGTTCTGCAGGTAAATTAAGGACTGAAGCAAGTGTTACCACTATATGTGTTTCGTTCTGAATTTGTTGTCAATGTCCATATTTAGTATGAGTTCCTTTGCTTTAGCTAACTACCTAGGAATTTGATTTCTAAGCTAAATACAGGAATACGTAGGGTTAGTATTTGTACATTGCCAAACAGAACTCTCTTATAGGGAACTCGCCCCAGGAAAGGAAATGAAAGAGCCAAAAGGAGTAAGCACTTCTGTATGTGCTGAACATGTCCATTTTAAGTAAAGGCAGATGACTTAACAGTAGCTTCCATAAATGGTTCTCATTCAGTCAGCTGTGTCAGGCAAGGACTTAGTGGTTGTGTGTCCCAGCTATTGGGCAGCAGCTTCATTAGAGGAAATCACCAAAGGCCTCGGTTTCTTCACAGAATGCAGCCCAGGGGAGCATTACTCCCTATCAGTAGAGTGGCTGAGGCATTCAAACCCCAGTGATGATCTTCCCCTGCTGTTGAGAAGGTAACCCGGTTTAGAATAAATACACAAGAGCCAGCCCTAGACAGACTTTTTAGGAGTTACATTTGCATTATTGCCCTTACCCAATGCCACAGCACACCTTTAAATATTCACCCTGTCACTCTTCCCACAAGAGCCCACTGTGTGTGCCTTGCCCAGGCCTGTTTGAAGCCAGTCCCCTATGCTGGGCCATTTTCCCTTTCCCCCCTCTTCTCACAAAACTGCCCTATCATCCCATTCCCTTAAGATTTTGTATGTCTTTATACATCTTTATCTGTTCAAAAAAATTAATGCCAAACATGACTCAGTAGTAATAAGTGCCCCCTTCCCCACAGGTAACATATTTGCATTTTAGCAGCGGCTTTAAGCAAATGAAGATACTTAAATACTGAGGATTCTATGTCCTGACAGGCAGCAGGAGGGCCTTTCAGGAACAGGGAGTCCTTTGGTTCTCACCATGTGTACCCAAAGGGCCTTGGACCAGACCTGAGCAAAAAAGCATAAATTATACTCTAACCCCCCCTCCACCCTGGTCTGTTACTGCACTCACAGAAGTAACACTGTTGTTTCCAACCTCCCAGAAGTCTGTGACACTGAACAATTTTTCCAAGGAAGAGAAAAAGCAGCGTTTAATAATGGGACTAATTTTCACAGTTTTGTAGCTGGGGCTTCCGTGGGGAGCTATACTTTTAGAAATAAGTGCCTCAATAACAATGGGCAGAGAACTTGCCAAGGGAGGGTATGGAGCATGATGGAGGAGGTTGTGATGGCAAGAAAGACCAATTGAAAACTAGAGGTGAAATTAAGGGTGTGCTTGAAAATGAGAAATGTGGGGAGATTTTTATATTAACATTTACTTTTTTAAAAAAGATTTATTTTTTAAATTTTATTTATTTTAGAGGAATAGAGAGAGCACAGAGTGGGGAGGGGCAGAAGGAGAGAAAAACTTAAGCAGACTCTGTGCTGAGCACAGAGCTGGACGCAAGGCTCAGTCTCACAACCCTGAGCTCACGACCTGAGCTGAAACCAAGAGTCAGAAGCTTAACCGACTACACCACCCAGGGGCCCCTACATATACTTTATTCAAAGGAAAAATAAGGTAGATTCTGAAGTGAAAATGAACAACATCTGACTTGTGGAAGAATCTGGCTGGTCATCTCTTTTTTGGCTCATCTCTGATCCCATCACTGTCCGCTCAGTATTGGCTGTATAAATGGTCCCCAAGGGGTCATCTCGTTGCCAAAGACACTCCCCCTTGCCCAACCTTGATTTTCTGGTGCACTCTGTGTGAGACAGTTTACTATTCTGTTTGTTATCGTGTGCAAAATTTTGCAACAAAAAACTGGCATTCCTACTCTCCTTCCATCAAAACACTCATAGATACTGTTTTAAAGCCAGTGATGACATTTGGCTTTTTCAGAAAATGGGTTTTTCATATGCTTGTTACACAGACAATTTCTGGTTTTTTTCCTCTTTAGAGAGGGGAGACAGTTTGAAGTGTCACTTCTTTTCTTGCAGGTAACCAATTTTAGCTCTTCTCTTGTTTAAAATTCAAAGGTTGTAGCCAGCCATTGGGCATGGATTAAGTGGTACACGGTTTGATTACATCAAGTAGCTGCTTCCTTTACTACCCACGCTGTTACTGCTTTTATGCCATGTTTTAGTCAGGATGAGAAACCCTTGAGGACTTAAAGAGGATTTCTTTGTGACTCAATATTATCCAGACCCAGTGGGAATAGTTTTTGTTTAAAACACACACACAAATATTTCTCTAACTTCTCTCCTGTGTGAAGGATATACCCTGACTTTGTGTAATTATAGCAACAAGCAGTGAAATGATGTCTAGGGTAAGGCATCAAGACAAGGAGAACGCTGCTGGGCCTCCTGGCTCTTCCTGGTTTGCCACAGCATTTGCTCTGAGAGGCATCATCTCTGCAGAGCACGGTGCCCACTGTTGTGCTTCTAGACAGCACAGAAAATTGACTCCTCTCCACTGCCGGCTGGAGTTGGATTTCCTGTAACTGCTCTCTCTTCTCCGATGATCCATAATTAGCCTGTCTTATAATATGTACGACTTTGTAAGACAACTCTGGTACACACTCAGAAGTGTGACTTTGTATCTTCAAGGAAGATTACTCAACAGACATAAGTGGACCTTTTCCATACCCTTTGGGCAGTCGGCAGTATTTGCTGTTACATTCCTCTGCATGTGGTGAGCAGGCTATCTCAGATACCTCCTGTGAATGACAATACCAGCCTATTAGATTTCTCATCTCTGAGTTCCTAGAGGATTTGCAATCTGTAACACATGGGCTCATAGTGGCTTGTTTTCTAGCAGTTTCATGCATGAAGAGGCAGGGATCACCAGTGTGGCTCCTAGACTATCAGACTCAGGGCTGGGCAGCAGCAAGCTTCATAAAGGAGGAAATGGAGAAGGAGGAGGAAAGGTGTGTGTCTGCCTTATCTTCCAAATTAGATCATCAGCGACTCAGGCCAGAGATCATCTCTGCTTTTCCTATCTTAAGACTTAGTAGAACATTAGGCAAGCAGTGACTATGCAGTGCATGCTGACTGCCTGAAGGCCTCAGTTTTTATTTTAATTCATAGATGATGCCACAAAGATACTATTTCCATTCACTTGAACTTCATGCAACCCCAAAAAAGAGTTTTCTGTAACTATTACTGAATGTTATTTACATTGAATTGAAGGTATCTCTAAATTGGTTTTAGATTGATCCCTCACAGAACTGCAGTCCTCATTGCAGAGAACAGACCTCTTAGCTGGTTGTGCAGTGAAGACGGTTATGACACCAGAAGTATATGTAGTTGCAAAGTGTAGGTGGAAACCCGAGGAAGGCATTGACACTGAAATTCTGTCAACGACTAAGATGAGGCAGTGAAAAAAAGCTCATTCTGACCAAAAGTAATGGCATGCGGTCCCGAGAAGTATCAGCAGCCCACTAGGCTTCGGGAGATGGGCACTGTGTTGCCACCGTACTTCTGTCAAAAATGAGCTGACTGTTGTGGCACCTGGATGGCTCAGCTGGCTGAGCATCCGACTCTGGGTTTTGGCTCAGGTCATGAGCTGAGTCATGAGATCAAGCCCTGCATCAGGCTCTGCACTCAGCAGGGAGTCTGCTGGGGATTCTCTCCCTCCTCCTCCCCCTGCACGCGTGCTCACGCTCTCTCTTGGTCTAAAAAATAAATAAATCAGGGCACCTGGTGGCCCAGATGGCTAGGCGTCCAACTCTTGGTTTCTGCTCAGGTCATGATCTCAGGGTAGTGAGATCGAGCCCCTCCCCTCTACTCACTTGCTCTCTCTCTCTCTAAAATAAAATATTAAAAAAATTTTTAATTAAAAAAATAAATATTAAAAAAAAAATGAGTGGGCGCCTGGGTGGCTCAGTTGGTTAAGTGACTGCCTTCGGCTCAGGTCATGATCCTGGAGTCCCTGGATCGAGTCCCGCATCGGGCTCCCTGCTTGGCAGGGGGTCTGCTTCTCCCTCTGACCCTCCTCCCTCTCACGCTCTCTGTCTCTCATTCTCTCTGTCTCAAATGAATAAATAAAATCTTTAAAAAAAAAAAAAAAAAAATGAGTTGACCATACCTTTGTGGATGTATTTCTGGACCTTGTATTCTGTTCCATTTAGCTATCATATCTTTTTGCATTTGATGAACTGTGTTGATAACAATAGCTTTAAATTAAAATCACTTTAGGTAAGCTCTTCAACTCTGTACTTTTAAAAAAATTATTTTGATTATTTTAGAATCTTTGCATTTCCGTATTCATTTTTAAAGCAGCTTATCTAATTTTACGAGATCTTGTCTAATTTTACTAATCTGCTAGAACAATGGCTGGGAGTGCATTAAATTTACAGATTTGGGGAAAATGGCCTTTTAACAATAATGAGTCTTCTACTCAATAAGCATGGAATGAATATCTTTCCACTTGTTTATTCACTATTTTTTCTCAGTAAAGTTTTGTAGTTTTAAGTATAACGGACTTGGTTGTCTTGTGCTAGACTTATTTGTAGGTATTTGTTTTATTAGCATTACTATAAATGGAATTTATTTTCCAATTGTTTGCTGCTAGCATACAAGAAGTTTTTTTATATTAACCTTTTATATTGCATCCTTGCTAAATTCATTTATTCTAGTTCTTGGTATGTAAATTCCCTAAGATCTTCTTTCTTTTTTTTTAGTTTTTATTTAAATTCTAGTTAGTTAACATAGAGCATGATGTTAGTTTCAGATGTACAATTTAGTGATTCAACACTTATATTCAACACCCAGTGCTCATCACAGCAAGTGCACTCCTTAATCCGCATCACCTGTTCAACCCAACTCCCCCCCCACACACACCCACCTCCCCTCTCTGGTAATCATCAGTTTATTCTCTATGGTTAAAAGTTTGTTTCTTGATTTGCCTTCCTCTCCACCCCCACCACCTTTGTTCATTTGTTTTGTTTCTTAAATTCCACATGAGTGCACTCATATGGTATTTGTCTTTCTCTGACTGATTTATCTCACTTACCTTAATATTATTTAGCTCCATCCACATTATTGCAAATGGCAAGATTTCATTCTTTTTTATGACTAAGCAGTATTCCATTGTTGAATATATATATATATATATATATGCCACATCTTTATCCATTCAGCAGTCAGTGGACATTTGGGCTGTTTCCATAATTTGGCTATTGTAGATAATGCTGCTATAAACATTGGAGTACGTGTATCCCTTTGAACTAGTATTTTTGTATTCTTTGGGTAAATAGTAGTGCAATTGCTGGGTCATAGGGTAGTTCTATTTTTAACTTTTGAGGAAACTTGTTTTCCAGAGCAGCTGCACCAGTTTGCATTCCCACCAACAGTGCAAGAGGGTTCCCCTTTCTCCACATCCTCACCAGCACCTATTGTTTCTTGTATTACTGATTTTACCCATTCTGGCAGGTGTGAGGTGATATCTCGTTGTAGTTTTGATTTGTATTTCCCTGATGATGAGTGATGTTGAGCATCTTTTCATGTGTCTGTTGGCCATCTGTCTGTCTTCTTTGGAAAAATGTCTATTCATGTCTTCTGCCCATGTTTTAATTGGATTATTCACTTTTTGGGAGTTGAGTTGTAAAAGTTCTTTATATATTTTGGATACTAACCCTTTATGAGTTATGTCGTTTCAAATATCTTCTCTCATTCTGTAGCTGCCTTTTACTTTGTTGATTGTTTCCTTTGCTGTGCAGAAGCTTTTTATCTTGATGAAGTCCCAGTAGTTTATTTTTGCTTTTGTTTCCCTTGCCTCAGGAGACATATCTAGGAAGAAGTTGCTACAGCTGATGTCAAAGAGGTTACGGCCAGGGTTCTTCTCTAGCCTGGGATTTTCTATGTTAAAAAAAAAAAATCATGTCTGCAAATAGTGCCAATGGGGCTAGTTTTACTTTTGTCTGATATTTGTGGGGGTTTTTTGTTTTTTGCTTTTATGCCTTATTTCAAAGCCTAAGACTGCAAGAATACAAGTGGTGAAAGCAGGCATTCTTGCCTTGATCTCAGGGAATAGCAATTTAGTCCTTCACCATTAAGCATGATATTGGTGGTTGAATTTTTTGTAGATGCCCTTTGTCAGGTTGAGGAAGCTCCTCAGTATTTCCAGTTTGCTGAGCATTTTATCCTTAACAGATATTGAATGCTGTCAGATGCTTTTTTGGCATCAATTGGAATGATCAAATGGTTTTCTTCCCTGTATTCTGTCAATCTAGTGAATTAAATTGATTAATTTTCAAATGTTAAACCAACCTTGCAATATTGGATAAACCCTACATGGCCATGATGTATTATCTTCTTTATATATTACTGGATTTGATTTGCTAGTATTTTGTTTAAAATATTTGGCTCTGTCTTCATGAGGGTATTTTTCTGTAATTTCTTTGATAGTGTCTTTGTCAGGTTTTGTATTAGAGTTCTGCTGGCCTGATGAAGTGAGTTAGGCAGTTACTCTCTATTTTTTGAAAAAGTTCCCATAGTATGGTTATTTCTTCCATGAATGTATGATAAAACCTACTAATGAAACCATCTGAATTGGAGTTTGCTTTTTGGGAGTATTTTTTGATACCAAATTTGTATTTGTCTGTAAATGTAGAACCATTATTATCTATATCTTATTCTGTCTGTAGAATCAGTAGTAGCAGCCACTTTATAGTCTAGATACTGATATTTTGATTATATAATGTTTGATATTTTTTAGCATTCTATATAATTTTATCTATCATTTTCTGTATCAAATGTCATTTTCTCTATCTACTTTTAAGACATTTTCTTCTCTTTGAATTTTAGCAGCTTGATTTAGGATGTGTGTAGGTGGGTTTTTTTCTTTAATTTTATCACAGAGATTCTTGAATATGCAAACTTACTTCTTTCAACTAAATTTGGGACTTCTTCAGTCATTATTTTTTCAAACGGATTTTCTGCCTCAGTCACTTTATTCCTCTACTTCTGGGACTCCAGTAATATGTATTTTCGATCTTTTGATATCATGTAGATTCCTGATGTTCATTTCACATTTTTCTGTTTTCCTTTCTTTGTGCTCTTCAGCTGAGGTATTTTATATTGGGTTATCTTCAAGTCTACTGCCTCTGTTATCATCAGTATGCTTTTGATCCTATGCAGTGATTTTTAATTTTAGATATGTATTTTAAGTTTCTCCATTTCTATAATTTTTCTAGTTATTTCTTGACTGAGATTGCCTGCTTTTCCATTAATTTCAAATGTGTTTTCCTTTATTTTATGGAGTATAATTATAATAGCTACTTTATATGTGGTTACTATGATGTTGGCATTTATTGATTGTTTTTCCCATTAGAATTGATCACATTTGTCTTGTTTTCTGTGTTTAGCAATTTTGAGTTGTGCCCTAGATAATGTGAATGTTACATTGTACAGGCTCTAAGTCCCTATTATACTGTGCTGGAGATTGTTGATATTTTTGTTTTTGTTTTAGCATGCAATCAACCCAGTTAGGTTCAGAATATAGGTTCACTGCCTCATAGTGATTCATATCACAGTTAACTTCTCAAAGCCTGTGTTTTGGTGTGCCCTGTGTGAGACAGTCAGGAGTTACTCTGAGACATGGGCAGTGATTTAAAGGAGTTTAGTTCTCTAAATGGGCTTAGGTGTGCCCATCAAATGTGTAGCTCAGGGTTTAGACTGAAACTTGTGTGGGTTCAAACATGGAACCAGGTCATCCCCTTCTCTACCTGTTTCCCCTCTATGATTTTCCCTACACTTGCAAGAACCTCTTTTCCTGATTCCTCAGCTCACAAAGATGTGGTTTCTATTAGATTTCAGACACTGAGGTTGCCTCCCTTGTAATATTGTATAAATGGAGTCCACATAGGGGAAAGCTACAAGAGAGATGAGGGGGAAAACTACAAAACAGGAAACTAAATGATGGTGTGTTCTAAGGCTTAGTCCCTGAACACCTCGATTTCCTCTCTACACTCACTCTCTAGGTGAAAGCATTCTGTAATTCCATAGCTTCAAATCTGAAAGCTGACAACTCTTAGACCTCCTCTAACCTCTAGACTAATATACCAGTTGCCTACTCAACATCTACACTTGTATATCTAATAAACTCTACTTGTCAAAAACCAAGGCCCTCCTCCACTGATACTGGATTACTTTTGACTGCGTATAACAAAATACACACACACACACACACACACAAGAAAACATGCATTAAAAAAAAAAAGTCCACGGATAGAGGTAGACAGTCCCGAACATGTATGGCATACTCATTAGGCACCCATACTCATTAGGCACCATACTCATTAGGCACCCAGGCCCCTTATCTCTTGATGCTTTTCCAACTTTAGTATGCTTGCTTTTTATGTTAGCGGAGGGAGAAATGTAATGGGAAAAAAAAATTTTTTAAAAAGAAATTACCAAATTTATTTAAATTCAAGTTAGTTAACATATAGTGTAATATTGGTTTCAGGAATAGAATTTAGTGATTCATCATTTACATATAATACCCAGTACTTATCACAAGTGTCCTCCTGAATGCCCATCACCCATTTAGCAGACCCCCATCCACCTCCCCTCCAGCAACCCTCAGTTTGTTCCCTATAGTTAAAAGTCTATTATGGTTTGCCTCTCTCTCTGTTTTTATCTTACTTTATCTTTCCTTCCCTTGCCCTGTGTTCATCAGTTTTGCTTCTTAAATTCCACATAGGAGTGAAATCATAGGGTATTTGTCTTTCTCTGATGGTCTTATTTTGCTTAGCACAATACACTCTAGTTCCATCCACGTTGTTGCAAATGGCAAGATTTCACTCTTTTTGATGGCTAATATTCCATTGTGCATATATATAGCACGTCTTCTTTATCCATTCACCTGTCGATGGACATATGGGCTCCTTCCATAGTTTGGCTATTGTGGACGTTGCTCCTATAAACATCGGGGTGCATGTACCCCCTTGATTCACTATGTTTGTATCCTTTGGATAAATACCCAGTAGTGCAATTGCTGGATCATAGGGTAGCCCTATTTTTAACGTCTTGAGGAACCTCCATACTATTTTCCAGAGTGTCTGCACCAGTTTGCAGTCCCACCAACAGTATAAGAGGGTTCCTGTTTCTTCACATCCTCTCCAACATCTGTCATTTCCTGACTTGTTAATTTTAGTCATTCTTACTGGTATGAGGTGGTATCTCATTGTGGTTTTGATTTGTATTTCCCTGATGATGAGTGATGTTGACCATCTTTTCATGTGTCTGTTGGCCATTTGTTTGTCTTCTTTGGAGAAATGTCTGCGTCTTCTGCCCATTTCTTGATTGGATCATTTGTTCTCTGGGTGTTGAGTTTGATAAGTTCTTTATAGATTTTGGAAACTAGCCCTTTATCTGATATGTCATTTGCAAATATCTTCTCCCATCCTGTTGGTTATCTTTTGGTTTTGTTGACTGTTTCCTTTGCTGTGCAGAAGCTTTTTATCTTGATGAAGTCCCCATAGTTCATTTTTGCCCTTGCTTCCCTTGCCTTTGGCGATATTTCTAGGAGAAGTTTCTGTGGCTGAGGTCGAAGAGGTTGCTGCCTGTGTTCTTCTCAAGGATTCTCATGGATTCCTGTCTCACATTTAGGTCTTTCATCCCTTTTGAGTCGTCTTTTTTTGTGTGTGGTGTAAGGAAATGGTCCAGTTTCATTCTTCTGCAGGTGGCTGCCCAATTTTCCCAACACCATTTGTTGAAGAGACTGTCTTTTTTCCATTGGACATTCTTCCCTGCTTTGTCGAACATGAGTTGACCATAGAGTTGAGGGTCCATTTCTGGGCTCTCTATTCTGTTCCATTGATCTATGTGTCTGTTTTTGTGCCAGTACCATACTGTCTTGATGATGACAGCTTTGTAATAGAGCTTGAAGTCTAGAATTGTGATGCCTCCAGGTTTGGTTTTATTCTTCAACATTCCTTTGACTATTTGGGGTCTTTTCTGGTTCCATACAAATCTTAGAATTGTTTGTTCCAGCTCTGTGAAAAATGTTAATGATATTTTGATAGGGATTGCATTGAATATGTAGATTGCTTTGGGTGGTGTGACATTTTAACTGTATTTGTTCTTCCAGTCCATGCACCATGGAATGTTTTTCCATTTCTTTGTTGTCTTCCTCAATTTCTTTCATATGTGTTCTATAGTTTTCAGAGTACAGATCCTTTACCTCTTTGGTTAGGTTTACTCCAAGGTATCTTATGGTTTTTGGTGTAATTATAAATGGGATCGATTCCTTGATTTCTCTTACTTCTGTCTCATTCTTAGTATATGGAAATGCAACTGACTTCTGTGCATTGACTTTATATCCTGCAACTTGGGCTGAATTCCTTTATCATTTCCAGCAATTTTTGGGTAACCTTCCCCATTTCAATAAATGTCAGTTCCATCCTTCCAGGTGCTCAGGCCAAAGTATCTTGGAGTCATCCATGATTCTTTTTCTCTCCTAGTCCACATCCAACCTACCATCAAATGTTACTGATTGTACTTTTCAAATATATCCCAATATACCTGACTGATTCCATCATCGTGCAGGCTATTGTTGCCTTTCATGGACTTCTGAAATAGTCTCCTAAGTGGTCTTTCTGGATCTGCCATTCCTGTATGCAGAATTCCCAGATTACCTTCCAGCTTACTCTGAATAAAATCCAAGGAACTGGGGCGCCTGGGTGGCTCAGTTGGTTAAGCGACTGCCTTCGGCTCAGGTCATGATCCTGGAGTCCTGGGATCGAGTCCCGCATTGGGCTCCCTGTTCGGCAGGGAGTCTGCTTCTTCCTCTGACCCTCCTCCCTCTCATGTTCTCTGTCTCTCATTCTCTCTCTCACAAATAAATAAAAAATTTAAAAAAAAAACAAAACAAAAAACAAAAACAAAATCCAAGGAACTTACTAATAAAAAGCTATACATCATTTGGTCCTGGCTAACCCTCTGATTAAATTAACTATTCTCTTCCCCTCATTCCATAAATATACCAAGCATGTACCAATTTCAGGGTCTTTATTATCTATTGATCTTTCTATCTTGAATGCTCTTCTCCTAGATGTCCCCATAGCTTTCTTTTTTTTTTTTGTCCCCATAGCTTTCTTAACTTCCTTCATGTCTTTGATCAAATACCATATTATCAAAGAGACCTTCCCTAACAGCCTATTTATCTAAAATAGGATTCCTTCTAGTAAATCTCTCTCTTTATACAACTTTCTTCTTAATACTCAGCAGCATTGGACATTTTATCTGATTTTCTATGTGTATGTATAGATTTCGTACACATATACATTCTCTCCCTTTCTATATATAAATATGTAAAAATGTATAAACATTTAGGTACATATAGGAATTTGATTATTGAAGGGCTTCTCACTAGAATTAGAGTAGGGACTTCATCCTTACTGATAAGGAAGACAGCAGTGAGCAAAAGAGATAATCAAGACAGATTTCTCTAAGAAGGTATTTGAGCTAACGATGAATGAAGATGAGCCAGCTTTACTATAGCCTAGAAGGAAAGCACTCCAGGCAAAGGGAACAGCTACTCTGCAAGGCCCTACAGTGGAAATAAGCTTGTCATGTTAGGGCATTTGTCCTGCATTTGAGGACAAAAAGAAGCCCAGTAAGGGTAGAATTTAGAAATTATGTAGAGTGGAATAAGATAAGGTAGGAGAGATAGGCAGAGCCAGATCATGCAAAGTTTTGCCTGTCCCAGATGCAGGAGAAAAAGGGTTGCAGGCCTCTCTGGCACCTCAGCCATTCTCCACCCTTTGGGAAACTCTAAGGCTACAATAGCCAAAGGCTATCTAGCAACATGCAGCTATTTAAATTTAATTAACTAAAAGTAAATTTTAAAATTCAGTTTATCACATGAGTTCCATTCCAAGTGTTTTAACAGTCACACGTGGCTAATGACTACCTATTGGGCAGCACAGCACAGATAGAAAACGTTCCATCATCACAGAAGTTATATAAAACAGTGCTGCTTTAGGAAATCCAGTCCAATGAGAAATAATGCCAAGTTTGCTTACCGTCTCCTCTGTGATTTTCTCTTAACCCTAGAATCAGTGTTTTTCTATTTCGGTGGAAATATATGCGATGCCTAGAAAATTAGCATGGGGCCTATTCCCTATGCAAATATTCTCACCGGTGATTTTTACCTATGACAGAAAAGATGAGAAAGACTGGTAAATCACAAGCATTCTTAACCTCATTATAAATACATTGCAAATGTAAAAATGCAAAGTGTGGAAGTCATAAATGTGAAAGCAGCTTTCAATTTGTTTTAATAGGTATTTTCTATGTCTTATTGTAACCTAGGGATCTTGCTGCAAGAAACTGCCTGGTAGGTGAAAATAACATTCTGAAAATCAGTGACTTTGGAATGTCTCGTCAAGAGGATGGTGGAGTGTATTCATCTTCTGGCTTAAAGCAGATTCCCATTAAATGGACAGCACCAGAAGCTCTTAATTATGGTAAGAACAGACTGTTTTGCTTTTTGGTGGTAAAAATGTATTCCATCAGCACAAAACATACACAAGCAAAATTACAGGAGTAAAGCAGAGCCCAAGTTAGAATAATTTGAAAATCAACACAATAATGTGTAAGTATTCATATTTTGTATTTACACATGAGCAGAAACTTAATTCATTAAACTTATTGGTCAGATTTCTATATGTAAGATTGCTAGATTTAAAAGATGGATATACTTATAAGCACTTTGGAGAAGGTTTTTTCTAATCCAAAAAAAAAAATGATTCTTTTTAAAGTGTAGCTGTGGCTCTGGACCATTGCTTTTGAATGTCTTATAAATGGTACAATAACCTCATCTAATATTAGGTTTTAAAATATTGTCAAGTGTATAGTTTCTCACTCTAAAAGTTAACATGGTTTCTTAGCATTT
>NC_138375.1:63398799-63447268 GCF_054177405.1 Leptonychotes weddellii | reverse complement strand
AAATGCTAAGAAACCATGTTAACTTTTAGAGTGAGAAACTATACACTTGACAATATTTTAAAACCTAATATTAGATGAGGTTATCGTACCATTTATAAGACATTCAAAAGCAATGGTCCAGAGCCACAGCTACACTTTAAAAAGAATCATTTTTTAAAACTTTTTTTTTCACTTTAAAAGTGAAAAGTTTTCACTTATTGCAATTTTGAAAATCATTTAACTGCAATGGAGATTAATTGGGAAGGAGATTTTTTTTTTTAATAAAGATTTTATTTATTTATTTGACAGAGAGGGAACACAAGCAGGGGCAGAGGGAGAGGGAGAAGCAGGCTTCCCGCAGCGCAGGGAGCCCGATGTGGGGCTCGATCCCAGAACCCCGGGATCATGACCCGAGCCAAAGGCAGACGCCCCTAATTTTTTTTTAAGATTTTATTTATTTGACAGCGAGACAGAGGGAACACAAGCAAGGGGAGTGGGAGAGGGAGAAGCAGGCTTCCTGCTGAACAGGGAGCCCGATGCGGGGCTTGATCCCAGGACCCCGGGATCATGACCTGAGCCGAAGGCAGACGCTTAATGACTGAGCCACCCAGGTGCCCCTGTCATTTAATTTTTTAAACCAAGCTATAGTAAAGAGCCTACAATGACATGTAAGCTCTTCTCCTACCCAACTCCAGCCACACAACACATAATTGCGTATATATCCCCTCCCCCACTTTTTAAACAGGAAATGGCAGCATACTTGATAGTCTTTTCAGCATATATTGCTACTGTGCGCAATATAGCTGTTACCAGAGGACTGTGTTTGTAAAGGGCAAATAGATTATTTCTTAGCTGATGAGGAGTAGCCTAAAAAAGAAAATTAAAAGACATTTTTTCATTTGTCACCTAAGAATTTTGGGCTGATGCATCCTCTAATTAGCCTCTCATGACTAAGTCCTCTGAAATGAGGAGGCAGGATTTATAGTGAAAAGAGTCCTGGATCAATCATCAGGGCCAGATTTCCCACCAGTTATGTCATTAGTTGCATGACCTTGGCAAGTCATCTACTTATCTACACCTAATTTTCAATTGAGAAGATAGTGCCTTTTCCATATAAGGGTATTGTTAAGATCAAATGAGATGGAGAAGTAGCAAAATTCCATACAAGTATAAGTTGCTCTTAGCCCATTAAAATTATCCAGCAAGGTTCTGGTTCAACATGATGATGTAGGAAGATCCCAAACTCACACCTCCTCTCATAGACACACCAAGTCTATGGAACAATTTTCTCAAAAAAACCCTAAAAACTAGCTAAGCAAGTGCTACATATTATTCAAACAAGAAAAGAAAAAAACCCTACCACAGCAGGTAAGAGAGGCTAAGACACAATCTCACCACAGACTCCACCCCCAGCACGGAGAACCATCATGAGGAGGGAACTAAAAACCCAGAGCTTCCCCCTGAAGAGCAAAGGGTTTAAGTCCCCCACTTCAGGCATCCCAGCATTTAAGACCTGCACCTAAGAGGTGAGCTCCCAAAACATCTACCTTTGAAAACCAACAAGGCTCACATTCATATAACCCACAAGACTACAGGGAACGTAAAAACAATTCTTAAAAGGCCCCATGCTTGGAATCACCTGCCCTAGGGCCCAGAGCAGAAGCAGCCAATGGACAGGCTATGTGAAAGAAGCTCCTTTGCTAGTCTTAAAACATCAGCCTGAGAGGCATCTTATTTAATACACATCTACGGGTCTGCTGGGGATACTTTCCAGGGATGGAAGCTGGCAGATGCCATTTTCACATTCTCCTTCTGCTGCACCCCAGAGCACCATTATCTCTCAGCGGGGAGCTTTTACACATATCTAGTAGCCTAGTTTTTGCAGCTACCACAGGTTCTGGATCATCAGGTTCTGGATGCCAGGGGGCTTGCAGTCCTGTGTACCATATGACTGTAACAGAGACACAGTTCTTGACAGGCTACCACCCCAGTGCCCTGACAGACAGCAACATACCCATAGTCTTTCTTTACTAGCTTGTCCAGGCCTGAGGGCAGACTTCTTGTATGGCACCCAACTACAGGCCTGTGGAGGTTCTGTCCAGGAACAAAGGCCAGTGGACACCATCTCTGTACTCTTCCTCTACTTCACTTGCCATAATCTCCCAGAAAGGAGTTAATACCCTTGTCAGGTGCTTAGGTTTTAGCAGATTCTACCCGGGGACACCTCTATATCACCTGGCTCTGGGTGGTCAGCAGGGCTTACTTTCACAGATCCCACAGGACCGTAACCAATGGAGAAAAAGTTCTTAAACAGCTATACTCCTAGGACACAGTAAGAGGCAGTAGGCCCAACAGCTCTTTCTGTGAAAGAGGCCTATTGGCTTATCATCATAGCTACAGCCAGAGGTGCAGGCTTCTAATTGAACACACATCTAAGACCTGACTATATGCCTGCCCTCTAATGTCTCTGGAAAGGATTAATCTTCATACTCTGTCCCTGCTGTATTCCAGAGCACCAGTATCTCTCAGAAGAGAGCTCTTAAACCCACCTGTTGTCCCAGTTTTAGGGGCTGCCATCCAGTGAATGCCCCCTTGATCTGGCTCTGGTGATCAAGGCACACTCAAATTCCTGAGTCCCAGAGGACTGTAACAATCAGAAAGAGAGTTCTTGGCAAGCCAGAATTCCCCAAGGCACTGCACCAACAGCCAACTATGAAAGAAGCCTATTTGCCTGTTGGGAGCTTCAGACTGAGGGGAAGTCTTCAGGTTTGGCACACATCTAGAGGCTGAGGTAATGTAGATTGGTAGCCACCATCTTTGCACTCTCCCTCTGCCTCATTACACCTCCTTGGTATCTCCCAGAAAGGAGCTTATGCACTCATCTAGGGCCCCAATTTTTACAACTGCTGCCCAGAGGATAAGTCCAGATCAGCTGGCTCTAGTGGTCAGTGGGGCTTACACTTGTAGTCCCACAGGACTCTGGGACCTTAGCCAGTAGTTAGGGTCTGGCTGCAAATCAAACTCAATTTCAATGCTGAGATTCTTTTGGACACGATAGGTCTAGGAGCACCCTCCACTACTGTGAGCTATTTAAAATAGTCTGCATGGGCAATCACAAAGGTTTGAAAGAGCTAGGGCAAGGCTAAATGAAGACATTCATGTAATACATGAGGGTACTTCTTCAAGACTGGGAGACGTGCCTGTTCCTCAAATGCATAAAAACCAACAGAGTCAAGCAAAGTGAAGAAACACTGAAATATGTTCCAATTGAAAGAACAAAAGAAACCTTCAGGAAAATAAAATTTTAGTGAAGCAGAGATAAATGATTTACCTGATAAAGACTTCAAAGTAATGATCATAAAGATGCTTACCAAACTCAGGAGAAGAATGGATGAACATGGTAAGAACTTCAATGAAGAGATAGAAAATCTAACAGTACCAAATAGAAGTCACAGAGCTGAAAAATGAAATAATTGAGCTAAAAAAAAAATACTCTAGAGGGGTTTACCAACAAACTAGATGAAAAAGCAAGGATCGGTGAACTCACCCAATCAGAGCAGCAAAAAATTTTTTTAAAAAGTGAAGATAATTCAAGGGACTTATAGGACACCATGAAGCAGACTAACATTTGCATTATAGAAGTCCCAGAGAAAGAAGAGGGGAGAGTAAGGGACAGAAAACTTATTTGAAGAAATAATGGTTTTAAACTTACCTAATTTAGGGAAAGAAACACATCCAGATCTAGGAGGCCCATTGAGTTCCAAGTAAAATGAACTCGAAGAGACTCACACCAAGACACATTATAATTAAAATGTCAAAGGTTAAAGAGAAGAAAAGAATCTTAAAAGCAGCAAGAGAAAAGCAAATTGTCACATACAAAGGAACCCCCATAAGACTATGAGCAAATTTTTTAGAGAACGTTTGCAGGCCAGAAGCGAGTAGCTCCATATATTCAGAGGCTGAAAGTAGAACACTTGCAACCAAGAATACTCTACTTGGCAAAGTTACCATTTAGAATTGAAGGAGATACAAAGAGTTCTCCAGATAAGCAAAAGTTAAGGAGTTCATCACCACTAAGCCAGCCTTACAAGAATGTTAAAAGGACTTCTCTAAGCTGAAAAGAAAAGGTGCTCATTAGTAACGAGAAAACACATGAAAGTATAAATCTCATTGATAAAGGTAAATATATAGTGAGGATAGATTAATCATTTACAAAGCTAGTATGAAGGTTAAAAGACAAAAGTAGTAAAAATAACTATAATAATTAGTTAAGGGATACAGAAAATAAAAATGTAAACTGTAACATCAAAAACCAAATGTTGTGAGGGAGAGTAAATTTGTAGAGTTTTAGAATCCATTCATACTTAAGTTTTTATCAATTTAAAATAGAGTGTTATAAATATAGGTTGTTTTATGTAACCCTCATGGTAACCACAAAGCAAAACTCTATAGTAGATACACAAAAGATCATTAGAAAAGAAATTTAAACATACCACTAAAGAAAGTCATCAAACCACAAAGGAAAAGAGCAAGAGAAGAAGAAATGAACAGAGAAAAACTACAAAGAGCTGGGAAGCAATTAAACTGGCAATAAGTACGTATCTATCAACAACTGCTTTACATGTAAATGATCTAAATTCTCCAACCAAAAGACATAGACTGGCTGAATGGATAAAAAACAAAAACAGGACTCATCTATAGGCTGCCTACAAGAAACTCACTGCAGATGTAAGGACATACACAGACTCAAAGTGAAGGGACAGGAAAAGATATTTCATGCAAATGGAAATCAAAAGAAAGCTAAGGTAGCTATGCTTGTATCATACCAAATAGATTTTAAGACTGTAATCAAGGACAAAGAAGGGCATCACATAATGATAAAGTGGCCAATATAACAAGAGTATATAACATTTGTAAATACTTATGCAGCCAACAGAGGCTCACTTAAACATATAAAGCAAATATTAACATACCTAAAGGGAGAAATAAATAGCAATAATGTAGAAGAGTTGAATATACCACTTATATCCATGGATAGATCATCCAGACAGAAAAATCAATAAGGAAATACAGACCTTAAATGACACATTGGACCAGATGGACTGCATAGATATATACAGAACATCTCATCCAAAAGCACCAAAATACACATCCTTCTCAAGTGCACATGGAACATTCTCCAGGACAGATCATATCTTAGGCCACAAAACAAGTCTTAATAAATTTAAGAAGATCGAAATCACATCAAGCATCTTTTCTGACCACAATAGTATGAAATTTCACAGTTATTGGGAGATTAAACAACATCCTACCGAAAAACCGATTGGTTAAAGAAGAAATCAAAAGAGCAATCAAAAAATGCCTTAAGGAGTGCCTGGGTGGCTCAGTCAGTTAAGTGTCCGATTCGTTTCAGCTCAGGTCATGATCTCAGGGTCGTGAGATTGGGTCCCGCATGGGACTCCTCCCTCAGCATGGAGTCTGCTTGGGATTCTCTGCCTCTCCCTTTCAATCTGCTCATGTGTGCTCTCTCTCTTGAATAAATAAATAAAATCTTTTAAAAAACCTTGAGACAAATCAAAATGGACCAAAATTTATGAGATGAAGCAAAAGCAGTTCTAAGAGAGAAGTTCATAGCAATAAATAAAGAGAAAAATCTCAAATTAACATTATTCATCAAGTAGTTAGAGAAAGAAGAAGAAATGAAGCCCAAAGTTAGTAGAAGGAAAGAAATAACAAAGCTCAGAGCAGAAATATATGAAATAGAGACTAAAAAGACAATAAAAAGAATGGTGAACCGGGGCGCCTGGGTGGCTCAGTTGGTAAAGCAACTGCCTTCGGCTCAGGTCATGATCCTGGAGTCCTGGGATCGAGTCCCGCATCGGGCTCCCTGCTCGGCAGGGAGTCTGCTTCTCCCTCTGACCCTCTCACCTCTCATGTTCACTCTCTCTCTCTCATTCTCTAATAAAAAAAAAAAAAAATCTTTAAAAAAAAAGAATGGTGAACAAAGAGCTGGTTCTCTGAAAAAAATAAAATTGACAAACCTTTAGCTAGACTTACCAAGAAAAAAGAGGACTCAAAACAAGAAATGAAAGAGGAGATATTACACCAGTACCACCGAAATACAAAGGGTCATAAAAGACTACTATGAACAACAGTATGCCATAACTCATGGACAAACTAGAATAGATAAATTCCTAAAAATGTACAACTTACCAAGACTGAATTATGAAGAAATAGAAAATCTGAACAAACTGATTAATGATTCAGTTTCCTTACTAGTAAACAAAAACTAACAAAGTCCAGGACCACATGATCTCACTGGTGAATTCTACCAAACATGGAGAAAGATTGGCATTAATTCGTCTTTAAAACTCTTCCAAAAAATAGAAGAGGAGGAAATACTTCCAAAGTCATTTTACCAGGTCAGCATCACCCTGATACCAAACCAGACAAGGACACCACCAGAAGAGAAGATTACAGGCCATTATCCCTTATGAACATAGCTGCAAAATTCAACAAAATTTTAGCAAATCGAATTCAACAATACATTAAGAGGTTATACACCATATTCAAGTGGGATTTATTCCAGGGATGCAAGAATATTTTAACCTTCACAAGTCAATGAGATATGCCACATTAACAAAAGGAAGGATAAAAATTATCATCTCAATAGATGCAGAAAAAGCATTTGACAAAATTCAACATCCATTTGTGATAAAAATCTCAACAAATTGGGTATAGAAAGAACATATCTGAGCATAATACAGGCCATATATGACACAAGCCCACAGCTTGAGCTATTGTTATACTCAACAGTGAAAAGCTGAAAGCTTTTCTAAGACCAGGAATAAGACAAGGATTCCCACTCTCACCACTTTTATTCAACATAGTATTGGAAGTCGTAGCCAGAGCAGTTAGGTAAGGGTAAAATAAAAAGCATGCCAACTGGAAAAGAAAAAGTAAAATTATCACTCTCTGCAGATGACATTGTTATATATAGAAACACTAAAGACTCTACCAATAAACAGTTAGAACTAATTAATGAATTCAGTAAAGTTGCAGGGTACACTATACAAAAATCTGTTGCATTTTTATACATTGAAATGAACTATCAGAAAGAGAAATTAAGAAAACAGTCCCATTTACAACTGCATCAAAAAGGATAAAATACCTATGAACAAATTTAACTTAGGAGGTGAAAAACTTGTACTCAGACACTGAAAGAAATTAATGAAAGAAAATGATGACAATACAAATAAATGGAAAGATATTCCATGCTTCTGGATTAGGAGAATATTGTTAAATGCCTATACTACCCAAAGCAATCTACAGATTTAATGCGTTTTTGAAAGAAATACAACAAACAATTCTAAAATTTGTATGGAACCACGAAAGACTGAATAACCAAGGCAATCTTGAGAAAGAACAAAGCTGGAGGCATTGTGCTGTCTGATGTCAAACTCTACTAAAAAGCTAGGGTAAACAGTAGGGTATTGGAGTAAAAATAGGTACAAAGATCAATGAAACAGGAGAGCCCAGAAATAAACCAACGTATATATGGTCAATCAGTTTACAACAGAGGAGCCAAGAATATACAATAAGGAGAGGACAGGTTCTTCAATAAATGGTGCTGGGAAAACTAGAGTCACGTGCAAAAGAATGAAACTGGGCCACTATCTTATACCATAAACAAAAATTAATTCAAAATGGATTCAAGACTTTAACAGAAGACTCAGAACCACAAAATTCCTAGAAGTAAACATAGGCAGTAATTTCCTTGACTTGCTCTTGGAGATAATTTTTTGGATCTGACACCAAAAGCAAAGGTTTTCTACTTTAATAAACCAGTAGGACTACATCAAGCTACAGCTTTCTGCACAGCAAAGGAAAGGATCAACAAAATGAAAAGAGAACCTACTAAATGGGAGAAAGTATTTGCAAATCATGTATCTGATGAAGGGTTAATAATACCCAAAATAATTCATACAACTCAATATCAAAAAAATATATAATTCAATTAAGAAATAGGCAAATTTGGACAGTTTTCCAAAGAAGACATAGAGATCGCCAATAAGTACATGAAAAGATGCTCAACATCATTTATCATCAGGAAAACTACAATGACATACATGCCCCAGATGCCCTGTGGTACTGGGAGGAAAAAAAAGCCATGGTTTTAAAAAGCAACTAGAATATAAAAGATCCAGCTCTAGAACTCTACGAAACAACAGGGGAGCTGCTGGAACTCTCTCCAAATCAGAGGGGCTGGCAAGTGTCATGTTTTACATTCCCCTGCACCTTGAAAGCCAACCTACCTCCTCAGTGAACCCTGAACCTCTAGCCCACACCAACCCAAGCCATCCTACCAAGGCAGCCCCACCCAGCACAGCACACACCAGGACATGCCTGATCAGTGCCCATTACATCACTAGCTGTTCTCGCCAAGGTGACACAGGTGCAACTTACCCTGAAAGACACTGGGCCCACATGACTTTGGCTCCAGATGACTTGCTAGGGCACTCCTGTTGCAGAGTGCTCTGGGACCCACCCAGCCCACACCTTGCCCTGGCTCCAGCCACCCTACCAGGATGCATCCTGCATAGAGCACCCAGGCTCATGCATCTCTGTCAGCCACCCCACCAAGTGCTCTTTGCCTGCACTTAACACCCCGGGACTGCACCCACTTTAGCCTCAGCTCTCCTGCAAAGGTGACATCTCTATGGAGAGCCCCAGGACAACCCTAGCCCATGTTCACTTCAGCTTTAGCTCTCCTGCCAGGGCACCCTCTGCACAGACTGTCCAGGATTGCTCTGGCCCATACCCACTTCTGCTCCAGCCATCCCATCAGGGAAGCCCAGTATAGAGTGCCCAGGAACCCCAGCCTGTATTAGTCACAGCTCCAGCCAGCCAGCCAAAGTCACCAGGCACAGATAGTCTTCACAGGGGATGACCATACACAAGGCCATTTTCTCAAGTTTAGGAGATGCAGCAGTTTTGCCTCATTCATAGAAACAAACACAGAAAAATAAGCAAAATGAGGAGACAGAGGAAGATGCTCCAAATGAAGGACAGAACAAAACCTCAGAAAAAGAACTAAATGAAATGGAGATACTCTGTCTACTTGACAAATAGTTCAAAGTAATGCCATAAAGATGCTCACCAGACTGGAGGAGAATGGATGAACTTTATGAGAACTTACTAAAAGATAGAAAAAGTAAAACAGAACTCATCAGAGTTGAAGAATACAATAACCAAAATGAAAAATACACTAGAGGCAATCAATATTAGATTTGAGGATGAAGAAGAACAGATCAGCAATCTGGAAAACAGGGTAATAGAAAGCATTCAAGCAGGAAAGCAAAAAGTAAAAAGAATTTTTAAAATCAGGTTAAGGGATCATAACCTTGATCTTAACATCAAGTGAAGAAACATTCACATTGGGGTTCCAGAAGGAGAAGAGAAAGGCCAGAAGAAAATGGCATCATGATATTCAAAGTGCTGAAAGGAAAAAAACTACAACAAAGAATACTCTACCTGGCAAGGTTATTTTTCAGAATTAAAGGAGAAATAAAGAGTTTCCCAAACAGAAGTTAAAGGAGTTAATCACCACTTAACTGATCTTACAAGAAATGTTAAAGGGACTTCTTTAAGTGGAGAAGAAAACATAATTAGAAGAAAATTATGAAAGGAAAGGGCAATATTCATATAAGACAAAACAGACTTTAAAACAAAGACTGTAGCAAGAGATAAAGAAGGGCAATACATAATGATAACCGGATTAAGAGGATATAACAGTTGTAAATATCTATACACTCAATATTGGAATGCTTAAATACATAAAGCAAATAGTAACAGACATAAGGAGAGAAATTGACACTAATAAAATAATAATAGGGGACTTTAACACCTTACTCACATCAACGGAGAGATCATCCAGGCAGAAAATCAATAAGGAAACAGTGTCTTTGAATGACACAATAGACCAGATGGACTTAATAGATATATACAGAACATTCCATCCAAAAACAACAGAATACACATTCTTTTCAAACGCATATGAAACATTCCCCAGATGAGATCACATTAGGCCATAAAATAGGTCTCAGTAAATTTAAGAAGACATATCATATCATACATTTTTTCTGATCATAACAGTATCAAACTAGAAATCAATTACAAGAAAATAACTGGAAAAAGCACAAACACATAGAGGCTGAACAACATGCCACTAACCAAGCAATGATTCAATGAAGAAATCAAAGAGGAAGTAAAGGGATGCCTGGGTGACTCAGCTGATTAAGCATCTGCCTTCAGCTCAGGTCATGATCCCAGGGTCCTGGGGTAGAGTCCTGCATTGGGCTCCCTGCTCAGTGGGGAGCCTGCTGCTCCCTCTGCCTGCTGCTCTCCTTGCTTGTGCTCTCTCTAATAAATAAATAAAATCTTTTTTTAAAAAAAAGAGAAAATAAAAAAATACATGGAGACAAATGAAAACACAGTGGTTCAAAATCTTTGAGATGCAGCAAAAGTATTTCTAAGAGGGAAATTCATAGCAATACAGGTCTTCCTTAAGAAACAAAAAGAGGGAGAGGAATAGATAGCGGCAGAGTAGGAGACCCTATTCCAACCAGTTCCCGGAATTGAGCTGGATATCTACTAGACCACTCTGAACACCCACGAAATCAGCCTGAGGTGTAAGCAGATATATCTGGATCTCTACAAACAGAATATTGCAGGCGGTTGGTTCCAAGGTATGAAGCGGGGAGCCATGATTCCGCAGGCACACATCCGAAGATAAATGGAAGGGGGAGGGAGCCGAGGGGATCCTACACCGCCGGTGAGTGATAGCCTCCTGCACTGGGGACGGGGCACAGACTCGCAGACTGGTAGCGGAAGGGAAAGGACTTTAGGGCAGCCCCCCTGCCGGACTGAAACCTGGAGCGGGTGTGCGAACTGGAAGCGGCTGGCGGTTTTAGAAGCACAAAGGGCACAGATGTGCCCCAACCTGGAGGCGAGGACTGGGACCCCTGCTGAGGGGTGCACAACCCAGGACGCTGCAGTTTAGAGCAGCACAGACAGAAATGGAGATAGGGTGGCCTGGAGAGCCCACTGAAGAACAGACTGCAATCTCTCTCTTCTGAGGCAGAGGGTTGGAAACGATCTCTTCTGCTCTCTCGGAAGAGACTCAGAAAGCTGCAGGGAAAAACACCAGAGAACAAAAGCCCCCCAAAAACGGTTTTCACTGAGCCCATTTCCCCCCCACAAGAGGCAGGGCAACTCTGCCCAAACAGGGTTGCCTCAGTAACAGCATGGCAGGCCCCTCGCCCAGAAGACAGGCTGGGAGAACAAGAGGCCAACAACCCTAAGGTCCCTACGAAACAGTTGCATCTTGCTTGGGTTGTGGTCAATAATTTGGACTCTGTACATTCCCTCAGACACCCCTCAACAGAATGATTAGGAGGAGGAACCCCCAAAATAGGAACGACTCAGAGACTGTGACTTCTGCCACAGATTTACAAATGGATACTGATATAACCAAGATAACCAGATTGAAGAAGTGGAATTCAGGGTAGCAGTTGTAAGGACAATAGTTAGAATGGAGAAATCGATTAATGGCAACATAGAGTCTCTAAGGGCAGAAATGAAAGCTAAATGAGATCCGGTCTAATCTAGATAATCTGTAAGTGAGGCAGAAGAACGAATTAGTGGGGCGCCTGGGTGGCTCAGATGGTTAAGCATCTGCCTTCGGCTCAGGTCATGATCCCAGGGTCCTGGGATCAAGTCCCACATCGGGCTCCTGGCTCAGTGAGGAGCCTGCTTCTCCCTCTCCCTCTGCCTCTCTCCCTGCTCATGCTTTCTCTCTCTCTCCCTGTATCTCTGTGTCTCAAATGAATAAGTAAAATCTAAAAAAAAAAAAGAAGAAGAATGAATTAGTGACCTAGAAGACCAATTGATAGAAAAGAAGGATAAAGGGGAGGCCAGGGATTGAAACAATTCAAAATCCATGAAAACAGAATCAGAGAAATAAGTGACACCATGAAACGTTCCAGTGTCAGAATTATTGGGATACCTGAGGGAGTGGAGAGAGAGAGAGAGGACTAGAAGATACATTTGAGCAAATCATAGCTGAGAACTTCTCTAATCTGGGAAATGAAACAAACATTTGTGTCCTAGAGGCAGAGAGGACCCCTCCCAAGATCAAGGAAAACAGGCCAATGCCCTGGCATGTAATAGTAAAACTCACAAATCTTAGAACCAAGGAAACCATCTTAAGGGCAGTTAGGGGGAAGAGATTCCTTAAGTACAGAGGGAGGAACATCAGAATAACATCAGACCTATCCACAGAGACCTGGCAAGCCAGAAAGGCCTGGCAAGACATATTCAGGGTACTAAATGAGAAGAACATGCAGCCAAGACTACTTTATCTGGCAAAGCTGTCATTTAGAATGGATGGAGAGATGCAGAGCTTCCACGACCGGCAGAAATGAAAGAATATGTGACCACTAAGCCAGCTCTGCAAGAAATATTAAAGATGGTTCTATAAAAGGAGAAAGACCCCAAGAGTGATACAGAACAGAAATTTACAGAGACAATCTATAGAAACAAGGACTTCACAGGCAACATGATTACAATAAATTCATATCTTTCAATAATCACTCTAAATGTGAACGGCCTAAATGCTCCCATAAAATGGCACAGTTGCAGATTGGATAAAAAGACAGGACCCATCCATATGCTGTCTACAAGAGACTCATTTTGAACCTAAGATACACCCAGACTGAAAGTGAAGGGATGGAGATCCATCTTCCATGCCAATGGACCTCAAAAGAAAGCTGGAGTAGCAATTCTTATATCAGACAAATTAGATTTTAAGCTAAAGACTGTAGTTAGAGACACAAAAAGACACTATATTATCCTTAAAGGGTCTATCCAACAAGAAGATTGAACAATTGTAAATATCTATGCCCCCAAATGGGCACAGCCATCTACATAAGCTAACTGTTAACCAAAATAGTCATATTGATAATAATACGTTAATTGTAGGAGACCTCAATACTCCACTCTCAGCAATAGACAGGTCATCTAAGCAGAAAATCAACAAAGAAACAAGAGCTTTGAATGGCACACTGGACCACAATATACAGAACATTCCACCTTAAAACAACAGAATACTCATTCTTCTCAAGCGCACACGGAACTTTCTCCAGAATAGACCACATACTGGGTCACAAATCAGGTCTCAACCAATACCAAAAGATTGAGATTATTCCCTGCATATTCTCAGACCATAAATGGTTGAAAACTGGAACTCAATCACAAGAAAAAATTTGGAAGAAATTCAAACACTTGGAAGCTAAAAGATCACTCTGCTCAAGAATGTTTGGGTCAACTAGGAAATCAAAGAAGAACTTAAACAATTCATGGAAACCAATGAGAATGAAAACACATCAGTCCAAAACCTACGGGATACTGCAAAGGTGGTCCTAAGGGGGAAATATATAGGCATCCAAGCCTCTCTCAAAAAAATAGAAAAATCCCAAATTCACCAACTAACTTTACACCTTAAAGAACTAGAGAAAAAGCAACATACAACAAACAAACGTGCCTAAGCCACGCATTAGAAGAGAAATAATTAAGATTAGAGCAGAGATCAATGAATTAGAAACCAAAAACACAGATCAGATCAACGAAACTAGAAGCTAGTTCTTTGAAAGAATTAATAAGATCGATAAACCACTGGCCAGACTTATCCAAAAGAAAAGAGAAAGGACCCAAATTAATAAAATTATGAATGAAAGGGGAGAGATCATGACTAACACCAAGGAAATAGAAACAATTATTAGAAATTATTATCAACAACTATATGCCAGTAAATTAAGCAACCTGGAAGAAATGGATGCCTTCCTGGAAATCTATAAACTGCCAAGACTGAAACAGGAAGAAATTGACAACCTGAATAAGCCAATAACCAGTAACGAGATTGAAGCAGTGATCAAAAACCTCCCAAAAAACAAGAGTCCAGGGCCTGATGGATTCCCTGGGGAATTCTACCAACCATTCAAAGAAGGAATAACACCTATTCTTCTGAAACTGTTCCAAAAAAACAGAAACAGAAGGAAAGCTTCCAGACTCATTCTGTGAGGCAGCATTACCTTGATTCCCAAACCAGGCAAAGACCCCATCAAAAAGGAGAATTTCAGATCGATATCCCTGATGAATATGGATTCCAAAATCCTCAACAAAATCCTAGCTAATAGGATCCAACAATTGATTAAAAGGATCATCCACCACGACCAAGTGGGTTTTATCCCCAGGATGCAAGGATGGTTCAACATTCGCAAATCAAATCAGTGTGATGGAACACATTAATAAGAGGAGAGAGAAGAACCATATGGTCCTCTCAATTGATGCAGAAAAAGCATTTGACAAAATACAGCAGCCTTTCCTGATTAAAACTCTTCAGAGTATAGGGATAGAGGGAACATTCCTCAAGTTCATAAAATCCATCTATGAAAAACCCACAGCGAATATCATCCTCAATGGGGAAAAGATGAGAGCCTTTCCCTTAAGATCAGGAACATGTCAAGGATGCCCACTCTTGCCACTATTGTTCAACAGAGTACTAGAAGTCCTAACAGCAGCAATCAGACAACAAAAATAAATAAAAAGTATTCAAATTGGCAAAGAAGAAGTCAAACTCTCTCTCTTTGCAGATGACATGATACTTTATGTGGGAAATCCAAAACACTCCACCCCCAAGTTACTAGAACTCATACAGCAATTCAGTAATGTGGCAGGATACAAAATCAATGCACAGAAATCAGTTGCTTTCTTATACACTAACAATGCAACTATAGAATGAGGAATTAGAGAAATGATTCCATTTACAATAGCACCAAAAACCATAAGATACCTTGGAATAAACCTAACCAAAGAGGTAAAGGATCTATACTCTAGGAACTACAGAACACTCATGAAAGAATTTGAAGAAGACACAAAAACATGGAAAAACATTCCATGCTCATGGATTGAGAGAATAAACATTGTTAAAATGTCTGTGCTACCCAGAGCAATCTATACCTTCAACGCCATCCCAATCAAAATTCCAGTGACATTTTCAAAGTGCTGGAACAAACAATCCTAAAATTTGTATGGAACCCAAAAAGACCCCGAATCGCCACAGAAATGTTGAAAAAGAAAAACAAAGCTGGGGGCATCACGTTGCCCAATTCCAAGCTATATTACAAAGCAATGATCACCAAGACAGCATGATACTGGCACAAAAACAGACATATAGACCAACGGAACAGAATAGAGAACCCAGATATGGACCTCAACTCTGTGATCAAATAATCTTCGACAAAGCAGGAAAAAATATGCAATGGAAAAAAGACTGTCTCTTCAATAAATGGTGCTGGGAAAATTGGACACCTACATGCAGAAGAATGAAACTCGACCATTCTCAAACACCATACACAAAGATAAACTCCAAATGGATGAAAGACCTCAATGTGAGACAGGAATCCATCAAAATCCTAGAGGAGAACATAGGCAATAACCTCTTTGACATCGGCCACAGCAACTTCTTTCAACATACATCTCCAAAGGCTAGTGAATCAAAGGCAAAAATGAACTTTTGGGACTTCATCAAGATAAAAAGCTTCTGCACAGCAAAGGAAACAGTCAACAAAACAAAGAGGCAACCCACAGAATGAGAGAAGATATTTGCAAATGACACTACAGACAAAGCTCTGATTTCCAAGATCTGTAAAGAACTTCTCAAACACAACACCCAAAAAACAAATAATCCAGTCAAGAAATGGGCAGAAGACATGAACAGATACTTCTCCAAAGAAGACATACAAATGGCTAACAGACACATGAAAAAATGTTCATCATCATTAGCCATCAGGGAAATTCAAATCAAAACCACATTGAGATACCACCTTACACCAGTTAGAATGGCAAAAATTGACAAATGTTGGAGAGGTTGTGGAGAAAGGGGAACCCTCTTACACTGTTGGTGGGAATGCAAGCTGGTACAGCCACTTTGGAAAACAGTGGGGGTTCCTCAAAAAATTAAAAATAGAGCTACCCTATGACCCAGCAATTGCAGTACTGGGTATTTACCCCAAAGACACAGATGTAGTGAAAAGAAGGGCCATATACACCCCAATGTTCATAGCAGCAATGTCCACAGTAGCCAAACTGTGGAAAGAGTCAAGATGCCCTTCAACAGACGAATGGATAAAGAAGATGTGGTCCATATAAACAATGGATAATGACTCAGCCATCAGAAAGGATGAACACCCAACTTTTACATCAACATGGATGGGACTGGAGGAGATTATGCTAAGTAAAATAAGTCAAGCAGAGAAAGTAAATTATCATATGGTTTCACTTATTTGTGGAACATAAAGAATAGCATGGAGGACATTAGGAGAAGGAAGGGAAAAATGAAGGGGGGGAAATCAGAGTGAGAGGCGAACTATGAGAGATTCTCGACTCCAGGAAACTGAGGATTTTAGAGGGGAGGAAGGTAGCGGGATAGGTTAGCCCCGTGATGGGTATTAAGGAGGACACGTACTGTATGGAGCACTGGGTATTATACGAAAACAATGAATCGTGGATCACTACATCAAAAACTAATGATGTATTTTATCGTGACTAACATAACAATAAAATTAAATTTAAAAAAAGAAAAATCTCTAACAATCTAACCTTACACCTAAAGGAACTAGAAAAAGAACACAGAAAGCCCAGAGTTAATAGAAGAAAGGAAATAATAAAGATCAGAGTAGAAATAAATGAAATGGAGACTTAAGAAAGCAATAGGAAAAAAATCAGTGAAACCAAGATCTGTTTCTTTGAAAAGATCAACAAAATTGCTAAATCTTTAGCCAGACTCTTCAAGAAAAAAAAAGAGGACCCAGATAAAACCAGAAATGAAAGAAAAGTAACAACCAAGGTGACAGAAATATAAAGGATTATGAGGACTATTACAAAAAATTATATGCCAATGAATTGGACAATGTAGAAGAAATGGACAAATTCTTAGAAACATTTCTTCTAAAAATCAGGAATAAATAGAAAATCTGAACAGACCAATTTCTAATGACCAGATTGAACTGGTTATCAAAAAACTCCCAACAAAGTCCAGAACCAGATGGATTCACAGGTGAATTCCACCAAACATTTAAAGAAGAGTTAATACATATCTTCCTCAAACTACATCAAGAAATAGAAGAGGAGAGAAAGCTTCCAAATACATCCTGTAAGGCCAGCCTTACCTTCACACCAAAACCATACCAAGGCAGTACAAAAAAAAACTATAGGCCAATATCCCTGATGAACAAAGATACAAAAACCCTCAACAAAACATTAGAAAACCATATTCAGCATTACGTTAAAAGGATCATTCACCACAATCAAGTAGGATTTATTCCAGGGGTGCAAGGATGGTTCAGTATTCACAAATCAATCAAAGTAATACACCACATTAACAAAACAAAGGATAAGAATCTATGATCATTTCAGTTAGATGCACAGAATGCATCTGACCAAATTCAGCGTCCATTCGTGACAAAAATTCTTAGTAAGGTGTGTTTAGAAGGACCATACCTCAACATAGTAAAGGCCATATATGAAAAACCCACAGCTAACATCATACTCAATGGTGAAAAACTGAGAGCTTTTCCTCAAGATAAGGAACAAGACAAGGATGTCCATTCTTGCCACTTTTATCCAACATAGTACTAGAAGTCCTGGCCATAGCAATGAAATAAGTAAAAGAAATAAAGGGCATAAAGGAAGAAGTAAAACTGTCATTATTTACATTATTTACAGATGACATGTTACTATAAGAAGAAAACCCAAAAGACTGTACCAAAAATCATTAGGATAAATAAATAAATAAATAAATTTAGTTAAGTTGCAGCATACAAATTAACATATAGAAATCTGTTGTGTTTTTATACACTAACAACTAGAAGAAAAATTAAGAAAACAATTCCACTTACAACTGCACTAAAAGAATAAAACACCTAGGAATAAACTTAACCAAGGAGGTGAAAGACCTGTATTCTGGAAACTGTAAAATGCTAATGAAAGAAATTGAAGAGGAAAAAGCAAATGGAAAGACATACCATGCTCATGGATTAAAAGAAATAGTATTGTTAAAATGTCTATACTACTCAAAGCAATCTACAGATTCAATGCAATCCCTATCAAAATACCAATAGTATTTTTCAAAGAACTAGAACAAATAATCCTAAAATTTATATGGAACCAGAGAAAGACTCTGAACAGCCAAAGCAATATTGAGAAAGAAGCACAAAGCTAGAGGTATCACAATGCCAGATTTCCAGATGTACTACAAAGCTGTAGTAATTAAAACAGTATGGTATTGGCACAAAAATAGACACATAGATCAATGGAACAGAAAAGAATCCAGAAATAAACCCATGCTTATAAGGTCACTTAATCTATGACAAAGGAGACAAGAATATACATTGAGGAAGAGACCATCTTTTTAATAAATGGTGCTGGGATGGAGCTCCTGGCTGGCTTGGTCGTAAGAGTGTGTGACTCTTGATCTCAGGGTCATGAGTTCGATCCTCACTTTGTGTGTAGAGATTAAATATTTTTTTTAAATAATAATAAATGGTGCTGGGAAAACTAGATAGCTGCAGCCAAAAGAATGAAACTGGACCACTTTCTTACACCATACACAAAAATAAACTCAAAATAAAGACCTAAATGTGAGACCTGAAACCATAAAACTCTTAGAAGAACACATAGGCAGTAGTATTTTTGATATTAGCTTAGCAATATTTCTCTAGGTATGTCTGCTCAGGCAAAGGAAATAAAGATGCTTAATATCACTAATCATCAAGGAAATGCAAATCAAAACCACAATGAAGTATCACCTTACACCTGTAAGAATGGCTAGAATCAAAAATAAATAACAAGTATTGGTAATAATGTGGAGAAAAAGGAGCCCTTTGCATTGTTGGTAGGAATGTAAATTAGTATAGCCATTGTAGTAAACAATTTAGAGGTTCCTCAAGAAATTAAAAATAAAAATATCATATGATCCTGTAATCTCACTACTGTTTTATCAGAAGAAAATGAAAACACTCATTCAAAAAGATATATGCACTCCTTTGTTTATCGCAGCATTATTTACAATGGCCAACATATGGAAAATACCCATAAACAGAACAAACTGATGGTTAACAGGGGAGATGTTTGGGGGGATAGGCAAAATGGATGAAAGGTAGTAGGAGGTACAGACTTCCAGTTACAGAATGAATAAGTCAAAGAGATGAAAGGTACAGCATAGGGAATATAGTCAATGGCACTGTAATCAGTGTATAAAAAAAACTACAGTGAGATGGCTTTACACCTGTTACAATGACTATAATCAAAAAGATAACAAATAACATGCTTGTTAGGATGTGAAAAAAGGGAACATTTGTGCACTGCTGGTGGAAATATTTATAGTGTAGCCACTATGGAAAACTGTATGATGATTCCTGAAAAAATTAAAAATAGAACTACCATATGATATAGTATTTCCACTTCTAGGTATTTATTTGAAGAAAAGGAAAACACTAACTCGAAGAGATATATGCACCCCCGTGTTCATTGCAGCATTATTTACAGTAGCTAGGACATGTAAACAAAGTGCCCACTGACAGGTAAAAGGATAAAGAGGATGTGGTATACAATGGAATATTATTCAGCCATAAAAAATAGTATCTTGCCATTTGTGACAACATGGATGGACCTCGAGTTCATTATGCTACAGGAAATAAGTCAGAGAAAGACAAATACCATATGATTTCACTTTCATGTGAAATCTTAAAAAAAGCGAAAAGAATAGAAAGAAAACCAAGGTCATAGATACAGGGAACAGATTGGTGGTTGCCAGAGGTAGGGGATGGGTAAAATGGGTGAAGGGGGTCAAAAGGTATAAATTTCCAGTTGCAAAATAAATAAATCGTGGGTATATAAAACACAACATGGTGACTATAGTTAATACTACTGTATTGCACATATTGAAAGTGGCTAAAACGGCTAATAATCTTTAAAGTTTTCATCACAAGGAAATTTTGTAACTAAGTATGGTGATGGATGTCAATTAGACTTACTGTATTGATCATTTTGCAATACATACAAATATTGAATTGTTATGCTGTACACCTGAAACTGATATAATATGTATCAATTATACCTCATTAAAATAAGTGGATAAATAAATTAAAAATATTTTTTAAAAAATTTAAATTATCCAGCAAAACCAGGTTCAAGGCCAAGGTTATAGAATTAGGTTATTAACTTTCACTTTTGGAGTGTGATCTTGGTATGCAACATGCCTTTCTTGATCTCTACCCTGATAATCCTCTTACAAAAAAACAAAGTATTTGGCTCTGTATGCCTTTGACTTCCTTCAAGAATTAATCTTAACTTGTAGTCATTGAATGACTTCCATGCAAAGTATTAAATTACTGAATGGCAAACATGAAAAGAGTTGATATGCAGACAAGAAAACTAATCTTGCTACCAAACAGCATAGTGAATTTCCATAATTACTGTCTAGTAAGAAGGAAGCTAATTCACACAGCTGGAGGGGATAATCAGCAACTACACTCTAGACTCTTGACATCACAGCAGTTATCAAAGTGCAGGCATACTCTCATTCTCATTTTACTTTGTTCAAGAAAGAAAAAGCCATCTTACTTTAACAAGATGTTTTTAGCCAAGAGGTGTTTATAATCCTGGAGTGGCAGAGTTGAGGTGGGTAGCTTACAATGGGGATAGAAATGAAATCATTTAAGAACCCTTTTATTCCACTACAAATGGGGTTTAGTTATGATAGTGTATGCTCTATACATAAAATTAAAATATGTTATGAAAATCTTTAAATTCTTAGCGTCTTAGAGGATGGAAAGGATTTTTCTGTTTCCCTCCTTAATTTCATATCCATCTCCACAAGGTGTCTTATGCTTTTATCTCTGCTCTTCTCTAGAAAACTACCAAAAAAAAAAAAAATCCAAAGAGCTTAGCTCATGTAGCTCAGTAAAACAGGTGCACCAAGATAGTTTGACAAAACAAGGCACCATGTAATCTAAAGAAGTTGTTCTTATCAGCCAGCTATGTTAATTCTACTCTATTCAAAATACAGAGGAAAAAAATGTATTTTCCATAAATGAAACAGTGGAGAAAATGAGACCTTTAAGCATGTAGGAATATCTGTAAACAGTGACAAGTAAAAAATTGAAGTTAAGAAACTTTCATTATTGCTTTAAGTTTGTTTGTAATTTTAATGGAAAGAAAATGATGCAGACAGAAGACAAAATTACAGAAATCCAACTTTTTTAATCTCCTAGGCATTGGTGTGTACAAATTTATATCTTTTTTTTTTATATAAACCATCCATCTCATTTAGATACCACAGGGAAAGTAAGCTTGCATGCTGGCTGGATATTTATTTTTGGTGGGGGAAAAGTGATTTGAAAGCTGATTTTGTTAAACCAGCAGCCTGATGACTATTCATCTAGTTGGTAATATTTAGTAGTCCTGGAAAGTAAAACTAGTGAAGAAATAAGATCACTAATTATTGCATTCCACCGGTAAGTTTAAATAAGCTATTATGGGACTGACAGAGGCATGCATAACAGAAATGGTCCCCTATTACACACTTACCTGATTATGGTTTTGTTCGCCCTCCAGGGAGATACAGTTCTGAGAGTGACGTGTGGAGCTTTGGCATCCTCCTCTGGGAGACATTCAGCTTAGGGGTCTGCCCATACCCTGGAATGACAAATCAACAAGCCCGGGAGCAAGTGGAAAGAGGTAAGCCAAAGACGGGGGGTAGCAGTGTTCACATCCAGCCCCCAGGGGCGGTGCTCATGCTGAGTCTGTGGATTTCCTGGCAGGAGGAGGGGACATCCTACTTGGGTATGCAGACAGCAGAGGTGTTGATCAATCTGCTCTTGCATCCCGTGGGTGGTGCGGCCCTTCCGTAACAAAAACCAACAACAGCAAAAGAAACTTTTAAAGATTCCAGCAGTTTAAAAAGAGAGCTGTAGGCCTTCCTTCTATCCCCCCTGCCTGGCCTGACATCTGCAAGGTTGTGCCATGCACTATCTTCAAGCGGAAGAGAGTAGCTTTCCTCAACCTCCTATTTTTTGTTCTATGCCAAATGAACACCACTAATAGTATTATAAATTGAAATGTAGTTGGACTTCAGAGAGAAGTTTTTGAAAACTGTGTAACATTTCTGAAGACACCATATGCTGTTCCCAGATCAGAAACAGGAGCCAGTCGGTGCTGGTGGCCCACTGGCATGCACTGGTGTAGTCTGCAGCGCTCACCACAGAGAATGCTTTTGACACAGTAATGCCCTCGTGGGAGGCCCCTCTCGGGGAGGCTGGCTGTAGACCTGGGTGCAGGAGGAGGACTCGCAGCCCCTTCTTCCCCCTCACCGCCATCTTACTTCCTGCGCGAACACACACAGGCCCGCCCGCGCCGCCCAGCACACTGTCAGACAGCTCTGAGTTAACGATTCTTCTTGGGCTGTCAAGGAGTAAAACTCCTGTTCATTTTCATTTCACTTTTAAATTAGTGTCTATAAAATCCTTATCCTCTCTTCGTCTTCAAAAACCTGGGTTGTATAGATGATTTTTTTAAAAAAAATCTCTGCCCACAGCATCTAAAAGCAAATTCTAAAAGCAAATACTTAGAGCAACTAAAATGTGCATTTGTATGTGATTTATCTTACCTCAGACTCTGTGACAAATGAGCAAATGAAAAATAAGTTATTCAAGCTAGAAGGTAATTCAATGGCTCTGTAATACTGAATTCTGTATCAGTTGTAGAAAACAGAAGTCAATTTGCCCTGAAATGGGCTTTTTGGGTTTCTATTACACCTACAACATAAGGTACCAAAGATTACAAACTGCATGATGCCCTGTGTGAACATTTATATCTTATCTCCATTCTAAACTCCCTGTTCTGTTCCTCTTGGGTCTTCAGGGTACCGAATGTCAGCCCCTCAGCATTGCCCAGAGGACATTTTCAAAATTATGACGAAGTGCTGGGATTATAAACCTGAAAACCGCCCCAAGTTCAGTGAACTTCAGAAAGAGCTCACTGTCATCAAGAGGAAAATCACACAGTGACGGAGCAGTGCCAACAACCTCTAGGACCTGGTCCTCCAACAGAGTGACAATGTTCTTCTTGTTAACAATGAGTTTATACCACATTACCTGCAACAGTCTTCTAAGGTGATTTTTGTTATTAACTGTTTTTTTTAAGTATGTGCCACTTACAAAAAAAAAAAAAAAAAAGCAAAGGCCAATGTATTCCAGAAACAGACACTCTTACCAAGGGCTTTACCAGCTCACCCCAGCAATCCTGCCATTTCAGGCCATTGTAAATAGAAAAGCACAGCCTCTCAGTGGGAGGGACGATCAGATCTGTTTCACACCAGGACCACTGATGTGTCTCCAAGGTTTTCTACTTGAGGCACAGTTCACGGTCAGCTGTCGTGTGCCACAGACCCCCCCCCCGGTCGGTGCCGGAGCAGCGCTGGGAATGCCATTGTCTGCAGGACACGTTCCAACCAAAGGTGGCTTTTTGCTCTGCCAAGGCAAGATTCTGTTTGTAAACATCATTTTATACTGGGAATTAGTTGGACCTCTTAGGGTTTTTCTCTTCTTCCTTGCCAGAGAGAAGTGCAGTGTGAGAAACATCACACTCCTGTATTATGAGTAAGGTGGAGCTGTTGCCCTGCTCCTCGGTCCGGGCAGCGGACAATGCTGCATGGAATGTCCTCAAAGAGCCCACTCCTCGGGTTGAACCAGCAGCTCTTAAAGGGTGTTTTCTGAGAGCGGTGCCAGCAAGAAGGAAGCTTTGAATGGGAGGGGGGGTCTGGAGAGGGAGCAGCTAGAGAAAGAGAAGGAAAATATAAAATCTGCCTCCTTATCAGAGTTATGCCTTTACAAACACACACACACACACACCTTTTATCTTACGGTCTGAATTCACAGGGAAAGTTCTAAAATGTTTTCGGAAGTTCACAGTTAGAGCCTAATGGCAGCAAAAAAATGTTTTAGGGAAACTACAAAGCACAAGTCCACAGAAATAACAGCCTACTTTTGGTTAAGTACCTTCACCTCAGAAGAGACATCCCGGTATTTAATGCCCTTTATTTGTATCATTTTCCAGAGCTGAAAGAATTTTGTGATTCTAGTTTGTAAACACACTAATGTGTGTACACACATGCACGTGTGCCTACACACACACACTACCATCAAGCAGGAGTGAACGGTAAAGAAGTCAAGTGAACATTATTGAAGAAGATACCGGGACAGCTCTCCTGTTTCCACTTTCCCCCTTCATTTACCCTTACACTGCTACCAGGAAATCCTCATCTTAGCTGACAGGTATGCGAGCACAGTTCTGGAGATGCTTCATGTGAATCATATGTAACACAGAGTTAAAAGTAGGATTCTGTTGAGCTGCAACTCATTTCTATTGAGTTGCATCCAGGGAACTTACCCCATGTTCTGTATATAGTTACCTCTCAGGATAAATATGTGTGTAGGAGATGGTCACGCTCAGGGGTCAATGTGGCTTGGGAGCTTTTAATAAGTGCTCGGGCCTGTGTCCAGATAAATAGCACCTTAGTGATCGTTTGGTTATATCCGTTAGAAGAGCTTATGGGATAGAAAATTCCTCCTGCCCTCTCCAGCTGTTCGCTGCCTATGAATACCATCGCACAGAACTCACACCCAGTACCCTAAAGAGTATAAAGGATAATACTGAAGAGAACAAATGATATGTCTATCATTTCAACTTCCTTGCAAGTTTTGTACACATTTAATAATTACTACATCCAGACTAAAATGAAAACCAAGTAAACTTGCCCTCAAAAATATATTGCAATATACAAGCAACTTTTTAAAAAATCAGCATTGTCTTCCCTTCTGTCAAATATGGTAAATAAATGAAAACTTCTTTTGATGGCCTATACCGTGCTAAATCAAAGCACAGACGCATTAATTAAGTTCTATGGTCTTCCGGCACTTGCCAGCCTTCAAAGAAAAAGAGTCAGATGCGACATTTTTATCCTTTGTCAGTATTTCCAAATGAACCTCTTCGTAATATTCTTTGTTTAAAGAAAACAGCCCCTCATCACTTATTAGCCTTAACGCTAAGCTCTCAGCAAGGAGAGGGAATGACGGTTCTGGCTTTAATTTTGTGAACAAGACCTGAAGCTTAATCTTTGCATTCTGGTGTAAAAAATGAACATGGCATTGATATTTCACTCATCCAGGCTGTTAGAATTTGCAATTCATATCATAACTTTGTGCTTAAAGAAGCTTTTCAAAACATCGTGACATCTGCAGCATTTAAATTCTATTTTATTCTTTGTCCCAAAGCAGGCAGCAGTATAGTTCAGGATTAATAACTCATTGGGAATCTTTCAGGATAAGTTGTATGGAATATTAACTTTAATATAGGCACATGCATTAAGAAAAACTTATGCAAACCATTTTTTACTGTTAATTTTGTTGTGCTTGGAGCATAATTTATTCATCCCTTCTGTCACTGATAATTATTGGAATTATGTACTTTAAGAGGTTAATCCATACCCAGAAAGCACACATATAAATACTGTTCTGAATTTGCAAGTTGATGTGGGGAAAGAAGGCTTCAGAAATGCACAAAACCTTATAACTTGTTTAGTAAGAAGACAGTAACCAAAATTGCCACTAGACTGAATGTAATTAAGCCAGGTCACAAATCTGTGTTGCTAATGGATTTTCCAAGAGTTGCATTTATCATTCCTATACAGTTCCTGTCATGCTTCCTTAAATTTATGAGTACAAAGTGGGGGTGAGGGGGAGATAAGCCCAGGCAGCCTGACTCACCTGCATTTTTCGATCCTGAATCACCAACAAACCATTATGACAAATATTTAGGTAGTTCATCAATTTTCAAGAACAGAAATCTTTTACTGTTAAATTAATATGTATTGCCAATATTTGAAACCTAAAATGAATTTCGTATTCCATGCAATCTAAGGTTACTTCCCAAAGCCAATATATTCTTTCTCTTCCAGGAAAATAATAATAAAGGATTAGTAGGTTTTGTTTAAACTTTTTAAAACCAGATGCCTTATTTCAGTCCATCCCACCACTGAGTCCCCAGTGAAAGGTCTCACGTAATCATTTCCCTCTCATTGCTCATAGGCAATAAAGTTCTTCATCCATAATTCATCATTTTATCGCAAATACAATATTACTGAAACATCTTACTAGCAGATCAGTATAGACCGTGAGCCTAATTGTATTAGCTATTGTTCAGGACACATTTCACAGCTGTTTTTCATTTGAAGGTTATTTTTAAAAGAAAAGCTAATGTTTAGTCATTGAAATAGGTTTAATTTCCTTTAAGCCACAGTACGGTTTTCTTGTCTGTTGTATTTCGGTTTTGCCATATAGTTTTATATAGTTTGGCTAATACCACTAAAATAACTCTGCGAGATTGTGTCAAGAAGAAACTGTTTCATTATGATATATGCCCCACGCTGAGGATCTCGTTAGGGGGATAAACATAACACTTACAATGCAAAAATCAGTGACAGCATGTTGCTGTCATTCAGAGTTCTCTCAGACATTCCACTTTCACAGGCTTGCTTGTGACCAGCAGTGGTTCTCAGAGTACACCTGACAACCTCGGGGAGTATGCTCTGTGGACACTATTTTGTGGCCAGGGGTTTTCTGAAGTGAGATCGATATATTCTGCAGAGGCTGTTTGCCTCAGCCCTCTTCTTTTTACACATACTCCCTTGATCACACCACTGATATTTTAGAAGTTTCTTACCAACAGAACTGATTGTCCATAAGCACTGTCCTGTAAAGACCGACTTTTGTATTTAGGTCAGAGCCTTCACACAAAACAGAGAGTAACGGAAAATAAGCAGGACAACAAAGGGGTGAACATTGAAAAAGACACATCTTCTTTATGTATTAATATGTTAATTAAATGGAAACAAAGATTTTATATGAAAGTGAGTTTATATTACATTTCCATTATACTATTAAGTTAGCATGAAAGTTTACCATTAAAATAAAGTTACCTCTTTTATTACTAACTCTGATTTGCTTATGCATACCAGAAATTTTTTATTAAATATTTTAATTTTATTTATTTTTCTCTGTTTTGATTAGTTTCACAAGTCTGAATACAGTATTATTTGGGAGAATCCAGAATTGCATATTCATTCCTGCAAAAGAAAATAGTCATGTACAAGATTACCTACTTGAAGGAGATACTGATAGTCTTAGAGTCCCATAAAATTCTCCTTTAAAGAATAATGCTATAATGCAGACAGTGTATAAACTATCTCAGTCATAATTCAATTCAAGGAAATATTTATTACCCCTTGAAAAACAGCCTACCACCTCATAATGATTCAAAGATTAAATTCGGAATTGTTGCGTATAGACATCAAGACTCACTCAGCTCACTAATCGGACAGAGAGTCTTGGGTGGTAGAAGAATCCTGCTGAACTAAATTCCAGTCACTTTAAACCGCACAGAAGTAATGAGCATAGCCTTTAGTTTGTCTGTTAATAAGGAGCTGAGGTGAGCATCTGCAAAGGCAAGAGAGCAAAGAACCTGTTATTCTAAGACAGGCTGATGCAGCCCCTACTGAGAGTATGGAATAATTCAAGTGGAACAGAGGCTTGGACGATGTCACTAGAAAGCCCAAGGAGACTGGTGCCTCCAGGCCAGATCCTTCCCGATAGAAAATTAAAAAGATACGGAAGCCAAAGAAGCAAAAGAGGTCACCTGCCAGTGTGTGGGCCTTAGTGTGAGCAAACCAAACACCTCTCTCCCTTGCCTTTGGAGCAGTTTTCTGTCCACGGCTCAGGGATGATGCTGCTGGACCACACCTGCACTCATTGTCTTGCTGACCAGGATCTGGGCATATATGTTCAGACATTTAAAAGACACAACTCAAAATCTCTTTCCATTTGCATTAGTTATATGTAATATTTTTTTTAAACTAAGGTCCCTCATTATTCATACTTTGTTAGAAATCTTTAGTTGCGCCAGGGTGTAGTCTCCTCAATGAGAGCACTTGGATCAGCCCTGTTTCACCTCCTGACTAACGTTAACTAATTGGCTCCTGGAGTCGTGCCCAGAGGGACCTTCCTGGGGTGAGCTATACTCGGGGGAAACACGGAATTCAGCAGGTAAGGAGGAAAATACCAGTTAAACAGCAATGTTTTTTGTCTTTGTACTAGTCATGTTTGAGGGGAAAGAATCTTAGAAACATCCGAAAGCCAGTCGTGGTGCAGCCCAGCTGAGGGGAGACGCAGAAGGCAGAGCCAGGGGTTCTGGAGACCAAGGCTGACGGGCAGGCAGGGCAGCGACAGAGTGCCCACCAAAGCCGCCCCAGGCTACCTTCCGACAAAGAAATGCAGCATCCGTAAGAGAGAGCTGGTCCTCAAACGGGGGTTTTGGGGAGCTTCCTGCTGCATGTTATTAAACATTACATTCCTCTCGAGCCTTTACATTTCTTTTTTTTTTTTTTTAAGATTTTTTTTTTTATTTATTTGACAGAGAGAGAGACAGCGAGAGAGGGAACACAAGCAGGGGGAGTGGGAGAGGGAGAAGCAGGCTTCCCGCGGAGCAGGGAGCCCGATGCGGGGCTCGATCCCAGGACCCTGGGACCATGACCTGAGCCGAAGGCAGACGCTTAACGACTGAGCCACCCAGGCGCCCCTGCCTGTCCTTTCTTTAACTCAGTTCTCCCAAGACTGATTAGACCATCCATCTTTTTTTTTTATTTTATTTTATTTTATTTTTTTTAAAGATTTTATTTATTTATTTGACAGAGACAGAGACAGCGAGAGCAGGAACACAAGCAGGGGGAGTGGGAGAGGGAGAAGCAGGCTTCCCGCTGAGCAGGGAGCCCGATGCGGGGCTCGATCCCAGGACCCTGGGATCGTGACCTGAGCCGAAGGCAGACGCTCAACGACTGAGCCACCCAGGCGCCCCGAGCCTTTACATTTCTTAAAGGACACTGAATTGGATATTGATTTGATTTTCTTTTATGCCCCTGATAATCTCAGGAGGTGGCCACTGCTCAATGAAATTCCCCCGGCTCAGTTTTTCGCGAAGGCTGCAGACATGACGGAGGCTCGGCATGTGCCCCAAGCAGCACACACAAGTGTGGGGTAGGCGGCCTTGGAGAACATTTGCTGGGAAAGCTCCTACTTTTTATTTTATTAAAGAAATCTTGTAGTAGGTATCTCTGCCTGCAGCATGAAGATGGATTTAGCTTCCCTCCTTGCCAGCAAACCTGGAAGAACCCTGAAACATGAATATTTATTTTATTCTAAACAGATTCAATTCTGAATTTCTAAACTATCTTCCCACACATTCCCAGGGAGACCAGCAGATTCAAGTGTTCTACAAAGTAAGGTTCAAAGTGATAGTAAGGACCCTGGTAGCAGAATTTTATCGTGTGTTTTCTCTCTGCTTTAGTCATTCAGGAAGCTTTTCCTGAACTACCACTCAGGGACAGGGAATGGTGTGGGGTGCTACTTTTTCTGTTTAGTTTTTGTTTCTTGTTTTTGTTTTTTTAATTTCCAGTTGGTATTTCCTTTTCTCATATGCAGCTACTTAATCCTTACTCTAACAAAACAGAAAAGCCTTTATCATCAGCTTTTATCTGGTAGCGTCCTAATGGCCCTAGACCAAAGAGTTTCTCCTCAGGTGCTCAGGAGGCCCTGCCTTGTAGGGAACTCCCAGGCATCCATTTACTGAGGCCAAGGGCACGCCCCCTCGGGGAGCGGCCCGTGGTACATGCAGCTTAGAATACAGCTTTGTTACCGTCCTTGCACTAGAGACAGGACAATTAGGTGGCAGATGTCTTTGATGAGTGACACTATCAATAGAGGCTCTTGGGAGATTTTTCCTAGGACACAAAGGCCACTGTGAGCAGGCGTGTCCAGGAAAGCAGGCTGCGACTTGGCCAAGTAAGTTCATTAGGTGACCTACCTACCTCCAAAGAAATGTCAAAACACTAGCAATGACTGCTTTATCTTAAACCCCTGGACATAACTCAGTTTTACCATTCCTCTCTTCCATGCCAATATTTTGTGTTGTTTCCTGCACATTCCCTATCAGTAAATGTCTAAAATTATTTTTAACTGTGCAATGTTAAAGACTTTCTCCATAGATTCAGAAAAGAGGGTAGCAAACACGAAAACAAGTTCAGAATAAGCCAACCTACCTAGATACACAGACCCAACAGCACCACGTTGTTAAAACCTCAGCTCTACTCTACACTCCCCCCAAAGCAGTACCCTTCCTAAAAAGCCAAACATCACACCCTTCTTCTATTTGCTAAGAACATCTTTCATATCAGAATAAACACACTGTAGATGCTATCCAAAGCAGATTCTAAAATGACATACTAAGAAGCCAGACTTTGGTCATCAGACAACAGAAACACCACTTCACCCTTACGTGCTCAGTTAAAACAACCTCGCAAAAACCACACCCATCTAGGCAATCCATCTGGTCCCAGGAAGGAATACCTTATTTTGAAAGCATAGGACACAAATCAATGGGAAATGTCAATGCTCTGAGCAACACAGAGTAAGTGTAAGATGGCCATAAAAAAGAAATCCCAATTCCCACATTGGAGCAGCAAAAATTTGAGTATGAAAAATGAAGTATAGGAGTCCAAACTCTCATTATTAATATTTTCTTCATACAGCATTTGTCAAATTATACAACCTTGGGGTCTTTTGAGTTGCCTGAACAATCTTTATGAAGATTAAACCCCCCCCCCAAATGGGGGCTCAAATTTCTAAGTACCCTACATTCAAAACTTTAGGGTCTGAAAGGAGATCTGGAATCTGTTATTACCGAGATCCCAGGCAAAGGACCATCCTTGCAGTCTTTGCCAGCTCGCCAATCCATGCCTTTGTTCTTTAAACACAGAAGGGGAAAAAATTAAAAAGCAAAACACCCTATTCTATAGGAATTTTCCTTTCACAAATAACTTGATAGGTAGAAATAAACTTGCCTGCCTGCTCTTAAGAAATGCCAGACTGCTGTAAGGGAATGCAAAGGGCATGGTGCCCAGAACCGTGCTTAATAGGACTGTGAATGTTTTCTCCTAACCCAAAGTACAGCAGACCTCTTCTAGTTTAACTATGGGATGCTTTGAAGGCCCATCCCCTGCTAGTCTGAATCGCTTTGCTTCAGCTTCAAGCAAAAGACCATTTCCAACAGAAGTGAACTTATTTACTATAATTCTTCCTCAGGTGCTAGGCCTTTCTTGCAATGTACAGAAAATATGCATGTTTTAGTGGGATTTACTGTTTTGGCTTTAGAGTCAAAGAGATTAGTTCCATGAAGTTCACCTGGTTCCCCATAGCAAGTGTATTTTATAACCCTACAATTCTAAATCCAACCCCGAGCATCAAATCAAATTCACAGATAAAGGGGAGCTGGTAGGGAAGGGTCTTGGTTATTTCCATTTGTGACCAAAGTGGCCAAAGATAGGAAACTCCCTTTCACTTGATGAACACCACTGCACCATATGAAACGTCAGTTCCCCAGGACCATTCTGTGACCTAATCAGACTCTCAGTGCGTGCCAGGAGCACACACTTTTCATGGCCTGTTTCAGCATTTTCCTTCAGAGAGTACTGAGATTTCTCGCTGAAGCAGCTTTGTTAGTCAGACATTTTCAGATTTTATATTTATGTTTAAATACATTAGACGGCCTAATGAAGCAACATGAGTCTAATGGGGGTTGGGGGGGTGTGAATTCTGACTTTATGTTATGGCTTTCTTTGTGTGTGTTTTTCTTGGTGGGTTCTTGGTGAGTACCCTGGAAGGTTGGAATTCTCTGAAGTCATAGCCATACAACCAGATAGGGTTAGGAAAAGCCAGATAAATGCAGGAGAATAAAATTAAACTGTCAAAGTCCCAGGAACAGCCCTGACTTCTTCAGGAACCCAAGCAAATTGAAAGCAAAGATGAACTGTACAAATGGTGCCCAGGCCATTTGACTGGGGGTAGCCCACTGGATTTGGACACTGCCATTTTCCTGGCACGGGTCCACAGTGTGTGGTCGCAGAAATGCAATTTTCTGGGTTGTTTCCTCTTCCCTTTGATAGAAGATGATTTTGAGATGATGGGATACGAGTGGGGCCTGCTCTCAGCCCGCCAAGGTATAGATGTTCCATCTGTAAGCATCACTTTGAGCAAAACATTCCTGTGGTTTACCAAGTTTCACTCTAGTGCCAATATTATCAGGTTAAAGCACCTTTAATCTTTTTTGTTGCTGTTCTAAAATAATTTATTTGTGAAGTGGATAAAAGAAACACTGGAAATAGGGTGCTTCTTATAAAAAAAATTTGAGTGTAAAACATATACACAAGGCCTTTCGTGAGTTTATCTGGCTTTGTAAACAAGTCTGACAATGAATGACAGCTAACTATATAAAACAGTTAGTTGTCTGTCTTTGACCATTTTTAACTCCGATCTGTATTTAACACTTATTTATTTGTTAGTTTTTACATTCAGAGGAAATACACTTTCAACTCTGGCTAACATTGTAGAATGTTTTTCAGTTGTTTTCTGATTTTTTTTAAACATTATTTCATCATTTTTGTAAACTTAGATCATTTTTGAATAGCTTTTTCTTTTCCAATAGACCAATTACCACTCATAGGTCTGCAGAACCTTTCTTTTTACTGTATTCTTATAATAAATGTAAAGTATTTGTAGCAAACTGTGCCGTGTCTTGTTTAATCTTTCCATCGTGTTTATATTTCACTTCCTTTTCCATATAAATACGCTCTAAGTAGAAGAAAAGGAAGGAGAGATTTCCATGGTAACTGGCCTCCTAGGGATGTAACTGTGCATAAAAAATTATTAGCTTTCAGTTTCTCTGTAATTAAGCTTATGAGTTCTGATGATAATGGGTGTGTGTTGCTTGGAGTCCAATCACTGCTCCCTCTATTTGGAAATCAAAACCAAAATGTAATTCAAGTCCCATTTCTCTGTGTGGACTGGCTGTTTGCCAGGTTTTTTGTTGTTGTTGTTTCATAACAGGATTTGTTTAGACATAACAAAAGGATTTAGGGGAGAAAGGTGGCGGAGAGGGCTGTTTAGAAAGAGAAGCTGGAAGCGGCTGAAACACGCGGTTGTAGGCATGCGCCTTTGGCTGGCTGGTGCGCAGGGCTGAGCTGGTCACCGAGCCAAGACGCTGGACTTCTGTTTACCCTTCGGTCAGCAAATCGATAATCCTTCTAAAACAGCAAGCTGTTATTTATACAGGTTTCCCCGCATTAAACCAAGTCTTTTCCTCCTCCCTGATCTTGGATTAGAACAGTCAACTGCCCCCTCTCCAAATCACATGTGTTTATGGTTTGTGGGACAGCCCCCAAGCTTCTGGGGACTGGCGAATCCCATCTACCCAGATCTTTTCTACCTCCCTGCACTCTGACCAGAGCTCTGCATTTCTGGGCCCTTGGTGAATTCCTGTTCACGGCAGCTCTTAATTGTCAGTCTGGGACTGCATCCCCATCTCCAGTGGGTTTGATTTCTGACACAGCATCCTTGACAACCTGTGCTTTTCCTGGCTTCAATTAATTAAGACCAGCTGCATCCATCACCAAGGAAGGCTGGCCATCTGACTGAAATCCCATTCCCCAGTGGGGAATAAATGGCATCTGTAAAATTCCCTGGAGTTCTCCTGTTATTTCAAGTACCACACTTCACTGTCCATCCTTCTCTAGCTTATGATTTCTTCAGGCAGACAGTGATGATGTGGCTTATAAAAAAACATGAATGTAAGAGCTCATTTCTGTTAAAAGTGTCAATGGTTGCTCCTTCAATTAAAAGCTGAGTCCAAATGAAGTGTTTTTTTAAACTCTTCAAATCTGATACAACTGGACTGACCAGCACACTTAGGCCAAACTCTTGTGAGTACAACTGAGGGAGGCTATTGGCACTGCTTCCAAAGGCATCTGCTGTTCATTCAAGCACCAAGCTGGGAGCTAGGAAACCAGGTTGTCATCCCTTGTTGGACTCTCACTCATTTGTAAACTTGAACAAGCCATTTCACTCTTCAAGCCACAGTTCCCTCACCTGTAAAATGAGGTTGGACTAAAGAATTACCCAGTATTCAACTTTTTCTTTTCTTCCCCCCCACCTCCCACCACTTCTCCCCTCCCCCCTTCCCATCAGCCACTCTTCCTTCCTAAAAGCATTCTGATTTCCAACAGGGTAATTTCCTCTTCAGTATTTGGTGTGATCCTGATGGGACCCTCCCACTGCAGAAGCCAAAGGATCCATATTTAGCCAATTAGATCCTTTCTACCAGGACTGAGTCTTGAAGGACAGAAGGAACAGCTGGAGGGTATTTCTCCTAGCAAAGTATTGCTGTAACCCCAGCTTCCTGGCCCTGCAGAGCACCCTTGGTTTCTCTGCATTCCTAAGCTTTGTTCTCCAGCCTCCCATTGACCTTGGAGCTTTCCGATGTTCTTCCAGCTAATTCCCTTCTGCCCACATTATCCGTAGTCCAGGTCTGTTGCCTGCAGCCAAGGATCCTGACTGACACAACCATCTGTAATGTAAGGCCCCTTCCAACTTTGAGATTCTGTGATCTTCCGAGTCTTCTCAGAGTCATTTTGGAATCCCTGAACAACAGCACAATTTAGGATGGGTTCTGTTCCTTTGCTTCTTATGGTGTAGCTGTCAGAATTCAAGAGTGATGAGAAAAAGGAAAACTCCCTCAAGGTTTCATCATCTAGTGGGCTGCTGATTATCCAAACTAAGCATTTGAATGTTTCCCCAGCTCTGGACCTAGGTAATTCAAAATTATAAATGTTTCTTTTGCAGTCTTCCCATGGTGACAGTAGCACCATAAGATAGTTAAATGGTAAGGTCAATGGACTAGAACATTGTGAGAGGCTAATTGATCTATCACAGTAATATAAATGCCAAGAATTAATAGAAAAATAAATGTCACAGGGAGCCAGGGAACTGACTACCTTAGAAGCTACTCTCTTCTGACCTCTACCTCCCACCTTTGAGTAGGGTTTGGTCTTATTCCATATTCAGAAAGGTCTTTCCCTTCTCTGCAAAACACACATGCACATAGCCCAAATGTTTCCTTCTAGACCTGGATAAAAGCCAGTGAATAAGCCTATTGGGTTTTCATTCTAAGCTAATTTTCCCAGATACCCTGAAGACCTTCCCTCTGCTTGCAAGTCTTCTCTTGTCTCCTTGCCAAATGCCAAGGAATTATTATGACATAGTATCCTAGCACAGTGGGACTCAAAGGAACACACTTATGATGCCTTGCCTTATGAAAGGGAATGAGTAGGTAGTGGGAAGATTTGCTCACTGGTGTCCCATCAGCCTCACAGTCTTACAGACTTGAGCAGGGAAGCCCCTGTCACAGCCAGTCCCCAAACCCAGACTCTGCACACTTCATTAGTCTTCCATGGAGTACCATTCAGAGATGGGAACAGCTCATCTGTGATGGTTGAACTATTACTTTTCATCTCCATCAAGTAAGGATACCAGCAGCCATCTGCTTCACCAGGTTATCTACTAAATTTTTTTTTTTTTTGGCTCAAACTAAATCCATCCTCTCTTCTGTGTAGCTCTGATGCATATAGAAACTTACAAATGGGAGACCAGCAGACTTACAGTATCATTCCTCCTTCTTCAGTTTATTGTTCCCTCCCATTCTTTCTCCTCTTCTCCCTCCTCCTTCTCACTGTTTGAAATGAGTCCTATATCCATATTACCTCACATTTTTTTTCCCCAAAACAGATGACCCATGTATATAATCATTGGTGTATTGTAAATATGTATTTCTCAATACTATTGTGGGAAGGCCAGAAGTCATATAAGATCATATAAGGTAAAAGAATAAGTCATATAAGATCAAACATAAGGTAAAAGAAAAAAAATATATATAAATAAAAACAATTCAATTATAAAGAGCAGAGAAAGGAAACCAAATATGATATTCATTAATTAGAGCAATTAGGCAATAAATTTCACTGAATTCCCTGACAACTAAAACAAACAAAAATAAAAGGGAAGTACTTTGTATTATGAAAAGGGTGGAAAATTCATGAGCTAGGCATTTAACTTAAATGTTTAAAAAAATGTGATTCTAGAACTTTGTTTTCTAAGACTGAACATAAAAGTCACGGTGGCTGTTCTCAACTGGAAGCAATTTTGTCCTCCAGGAGACATTTAACAATGTTTGCAGACATTTGTAGTTGTTACAACTGGTAGGTGCTATGGGCATCCATCAGGTAAAGGCCAGGTGGCTGCTATCCATCCTACAGTGCACTGGACATGCCCCACATTCAAGAACTACCTGCCCTAAAATGTCAATAGTGCCATGTTGAAAAACCCTGAGTTATATGGCTTGTCTGAACTTCCCTCCAGGAGCAGTGGAAGACTTTAACTGGACAAATTTTCAAAAAACGAACAACAACAAAAAACAATGGACGACCAAGAAAAAAGAATAAACATCTTAGGAATTAAAAAGTAGATATAAATAACCATTGAAACAGAAGGGACTATAAAGGAAATAAGTGAATACTATGAACTTTTTGCTAATAAATTTGAAAACAAAATTAAACAAAATTGACAAATTCCTAGAAAAAACATAACCTGCCAAAAAAGCTAACTCAAGAAGAAATATTCAGAATAGTTTTATAATAAAGAAATTAGTAGTTTAAAATCTTCCCATGGCATTTAACCCTGTGAATGAAGAGTTATTTCATGCAGAAAGTTGTATGCAAATGTTCATAGTGGCTTATTTTTCAGTACTTAAACAAGGCTGGAGGAATTTAATAACAATACCCTTTAACATGGTTCAAATCACTATAAGGCTATTCAGGGATGAATTTCCCAGGCTTTGGAGAGAGATGTTAGAAGTATGTTAGTAAGGTACACTATTATCTTTAATAAAAACAATTTTCCTTAAACCTTCAAGATCACAGAAACATTCAAAATAAATTTTAACCATGTGCACTTAATTTGATAACAGCCTTTTTCTGCATAGCCAAATACTGGAAACTACTCAAATGTTCTTCAGTTAGTGAACTGTTTAGGAAACCATGGTGTATCCATACCATGAAGCACTACTCAGCATTAAAAAGTGAATTATTGATACACACAACTTGAATGAACCCCAAGAAAATTATGCCGAGTGTAGAAAGCCAATCTCAAAAGGATACGTACTGCATGATTTCATTTGTGTAACATTCAATAAATAACATAACAGAGATGGAGAACAGATTCTGATGCCAGGAGGTAGGGAAAGAGAGAAAGGATGGGTGTGGCTATCGAGTTACAGAATGGATTCTTGTGGGGATAGTATTGTTCACTGTCATAATTATAGTGGCAGTTACACAAGCCTCACTCATGATAAAACTGCAGAGAGCTACACACACACACACAAACACATGAATGAGTGCTTAGATAATTTGGTGAAATCTGAACAAACCCTATAGCTTGTACCAATGTCCATATCTTGTGGGGGGCTAGTGGAAACACACACAGGATTTCCCCACCCATTTCTGTGAAACCTCTTGTAAATCTATCATTATTTCAAAGTAAAAAGTTTAAAAAATGAATATGTAAGAAAATAATCTTCTCACAAAGACAATAGCAAGCCTAGAGGTACAAGTTTTAGATGTGATCCGACAAGCTTTCAAGAAACGGATAATTTCCTCTTACAAATTCTTCCAGAGAGAAGGAAAAAAAAAAGAAGACTCTCCAATCTACTTAATGAACTAATATAAGTTTGAAAACAAAGAGCAAGAAAAGTACAAGAAAATTACATGCCAGTCTTCACCATGAATATGAATGAACCCCCTCCAAAGTAAAGGCAAACTTACCCTAGCAATGAATAAAATATGTGAGATACCAATTTTGAATTAGATTTATTCTAAAAATGAAAGTGGTTTAATTTTATAAGATCTATTAATGTAAATTATCAGATTAACAGAGAAAATACGAAAAAACATATAAAATTCTGCCAGGCAGTCAAAAGCTCTTAGTAAACTGGAGAGAAAATGCAACTTCTTTAAAATAAAGGAATCTACCAAAAAAAAAAAAAAAAACCCCACAAACCCACAGTAAACATTGGTGAAACATTAAAAGTATTTCCTTTAAAATTAGAGACAAAATAAGGCAACATCTATCATCATTTCTACTTAGCCTTGTACTGGAGACCCTAACTAGTACAGAAAGCAAAGAAAAAGAAACATAGGGTGTCATATTTGAAAAGAAAATAATTGTTATTATTCATAGATGATATGATTGTTTACATGTCAAACCCCCAAATACTAACAAATTGTTGTAAGAGAATCTAGCTAAATTTCTAGAGATAAGGTCAACATCAAAAAAATTATTACATTGTTCATCAGTCAAAAGATAAGAGAATATTTTTTAAATGTTATTTCAATAGCAACAAAAACTGTAAAATACCCAGGAATGAACTAATGAGGAATGTGCTAGCCCTCTATGGACATTAGCCCTCTAACAGTTCAAAACATTAAAGAAGACCATCAAATAAATGGAGAGTTATATCTTTTCATGGCAAGGAATACTCAGTATTGTAAAAATATAAATTCTTTCTAACTTATTTACAAAAAAATTTTAATTATTCATGTTCAGTAAACATCCTTTTATAAATTAACAAGATAATTCTAAATTTTTAAGAACAAAGGGTCAAGAATAACCAAGACATTCCTAAGGAAAAATCAAGATGTACAAAAGATGGAGATTTGCCCTATTTTACAAGACTTTTCATAAAGTTATAGTATGGTATTATCACAGAGAAACAAATAGAAAAATAAACCAGAACAGAAAGACTCGAATTAAACTCAAATGCAAATAGCTGATACATTGCAAAGGTGGTAATGCAGATCAGTGAGGGAGAAACAGACTACTCATTATATTGTGCAGGGACATCAGGTTATCCATGAGGGGAAAAAATCTTATTAAACCCTTACTTTACATTCTATATACTCAAAAACCAAATTCAAAGTGGATTAAAAACTTCAATATATGGGGCACCTAGGTGGCTCAGTCTGTTAAGTGTCTGACTTTGGCTCAGGTCATGATCTCAGGGTCCTGAGATCGAGCCCCACATCAGGCTCCACACTCAGCGGGGAGTCTGCTTGTCACTCTCCCTCTCCTTCTGACTGTTCCCCTGCTTGTGCTCAGTCTCTCTCTCAAATAAATAAAGCTTTAAAAAACAAACAAAAAATTCAATGTAAAAAGCCAAACATGTACCAAATGACTCAGCGATCCCTTTCCTAGGTTTATGTCTGATAGAAATACTTGCAAAGGTATACCAGGAGACAGTTAAAATAAAGTTTGTAATAGCATCACTTATGACAGAAAAAAAAAACAAAACAACCTGAAATGTTCATCAAAAGGAGACTGCATCTTCTAGCATCAATAAGAATGAATCACAAAAATAAAATTTTGGAGGCTTCTACTTCTGCTTATGATGTAGAAAGCCACATGAAAATGTCACTCCCACCCTAAACAATGAGGAAAAAAAACGAATAATCTACAAAATCATTAATTTTTTTAGACCATCAGAGAGCTGATGTCACAAGATAACCAAGTGAGGTAACTGCAAAGAGTAACAGGTCCTTTGAGGAGACAAGGGACACACAAACTATTTCACCTTTGGCAGAGCACAGAAAGAAGGGAGAGCCATTATAAAGGCCGTTAAAAAGAAAAACAACTAAAATGATAACAAATCATTAAAGGCAAAGTGTGAAATATTGTGACAGTCTTGGGAGTCCCAATCACAAGCTGCATCTGCACCCACTTGCCATCTCTTCCACGTGTATCTACCACACGTTCATGAAGACAGGAAACCTGAGGGAGTGACACAGACATGAAAAAACTGCCAAGATTTGAGAGTGGAGCAATTGTACTAGAGAAGTCAATCTTCGATCTTGGCTCATCAGGACATGGTCCCGACTGGCAGCTGCTCAAGGACAAACAAGAAACCTGCCCATGCCCTAGTTATTAAACATTTCTATAGCAAGAAACAAAAGCTGTCTGTCTCTGAGGCAGGAAACCCCTATATGCCCTAGCACCTACACTGAGTAGGAGGTCTGTCATTGGGGTGGAGACAGGAATGATGAGAAAACCCCATCCCTAAACTCAATGAAATTGGAAAAACAAAACAATAAATTTTCTGGTATGCACCTAAAGCAATGCTTAGAGGGAAATTTATAGCATTCAAAGCTTTTACTTCAGATTAATGATCTAAAGTTGGAAAAAGAAAAGCAAATTAAACCCAAAAGAAAGTGATAGAAAGAAATAATAAAGAACAGGGTGCCTGGGTGGCTCAGTTGGTTGGGCGACTGCCTTCGGCTCAGGTCATGATCCTGGAGTCCCAGGATCGAGTCCCGCATCGGGCTCCCTGCTCGGCAGGGAGTCTGCTTCTCCCTCTGCCCCTCCCCCCTCTCATGTGCTCTCTCTCATTCTCTCTCTCTGAAATAAATAAATAAAATCTTTAAAAAAAAAAGAAATAATAAAGAACAGAACTCAATAAAACAGATTAACGGGTAAACAAAAGAGAAAAACTAATGAAACTAAATACTAATTTCTTAAAAAGATTAATAAAATCAACAAAGGTCTACCAGATTGATTAAGGGAAAAAAAGAAGATACAGATGACCACTAGAGGAAATGAGAAAGGGGTACAACCCCACTGACTCTGTACACATTACAAGAATAATAAGGAAATATTATTAATAATTACCAACTTATTTAAATTCAACAAATTCCTTGAAAGACAAAAAAATATGAAAGCTCAGTCAAGAAGAAATAGTCAGGAACATAGATACAAAAACTCAACAAGATATTAGCAAATCGAATCCACCAGTATGTAAAAATGATAATAAATTCTGAATAAATGGGTTTTATCCCAGGACTACATTCAAAAAAAAAAAAAAAGTAATGAAACAAATGAAAGCAAAAAGGAAAATCCATATGCTCATTTCATTGGATGCAGAAAGATATTTAACAAATTCACTATCTCCTGATGATAAAAATTCTCAACACACTAGGATAAGAAGGGAATATCCTCAATTGATAAAGGTCATCTATGACAAATCTGCAACTATCATATTTAATGATTTAAAAAATTAGTGTTTCTGCCCCTAAGATTGGGAGTGAGTCAAGAATATCCACTCTCACCATTTTTATTCATTACTATACTGGAAGCCATAGCCAGTACAAGAATGCAAGAAAAAGAATTAAAAGTAATATCCGAGAACAAAATATCATCTTTATTTGCATTAATGTGACCCTGCATGTATAATACCTGAGAAACTAGAGAAGTTAATTAACTGAAGTGAGTTTAACAAGGTCATAGGATAAAAGGCCAACATACAAAATCAATCTAGTTCTATATTCTAACAACAAACAATTAAAAACTGAAATCTCGGGGCATCTGGTGGCCCAGTCATTTGACTGTTCAACTCTTGGTTTTGGCTCAGGTCGTGATCTTGGGGTCAGGAGATCAAGCCCTGCGTCAGGCTCCATGCTCAGCATGCAGTCTGCTTGAGACTCTCTCTCCCTCTCCCTCTGCCCCTCCCACTTGTGCTTGTGCTCACTCACTCGCACATTAGCTCTCTCTCTCTAAAATAAGTACATCTTTTAAAAAAAAACTGAAATCTCACAAAACCATCCATAATAGTATCAAAAAAACATGAAATATGAGGGATAAATTTAACAAAATCATGTAAGAACTGCACACTAAAAAATACAAGTTATTGTTGACAAATTAATGGGGAGAAACATCATTCTCATGGATTGAATGAGCAATATTAAAATATCAATTCTCCGCAGATGATCTCCCCAGATTTGATATAATTCCAATCGAAATTAAAGTAGGACACCTTTAAATAGTGCCCAGTTGATTCTATAATTTATGAGTAAAAGCAATGGACCTAGAATATCCAAGAATTTTGGAGGGAGAGAGAGAGAAAGAGAGGGAGGTAGGAGACTTACACTACCTAATTTACTATATAAAGCTACAGTAAAACAGTATGGTATTTGCATAAAGACAGACCTATAAATCAATGGAATCAAACTGTAACTTCAAAATAGACCCACATACAGTATATATGATCAACTGACTTTTGACAAATGTTGCCAGAATATCAAATATGCAAAAAAGTGAACCTTTGCCATTACCTCTCACCACATAAAAATTAACTCTAAATGGATCACAGACCTATACATGAAGAGTAAAATTATAAAAATCCTAAAAGAAAACACAGGAGAAAATTATTGTGACCTTAAGTTAAAGAATTTTTCAGTAGAATACAAAAAGCACAAACCATGAAAGAAAAAAAAAGATAAATTGGACTATCTCAAAATTAGAAAATTTTGCTCTTTGAAAGATAATAAAATGAAAAGACAAGTGATAGACCGGGAGAAAATCAAAAATTTGAACATTTTACCAAAGAAAAATCACAAATAACCAATAAACTCGTAAGAAGATGCTCAATGTTGTCATCAAGGAAATAAAAATTAAAACCTTAAAGGCATGCTACTGCAGAGCCAGCAGAACGGTGAAACTGAAACATTACCAACCCTGGCAAGGACGCTGAACATCTGGAAGTGTCATATATTGCCGGCAGGGGTGCAAAATGGCATAGAAAACATTTTGGTCTTTTCCTCTAAATTTAAACACATACTGATAATACGACCCAGAAAATTCACTTCTAGATATTTTTCCAATAGAAACGAAGCAAAAGATCACAAAAGAACCTGTTTGCAAATGTGGTATGCTAAGTGAGAAAAAGCCCAATACAAGACTTTAGATGGAAGGAGTGATGTCACCAATATGGTGACATAGATCATTTCTGACTTCACTCCTCCTCACAAGAAGACACCACTAAGAGAATCCTACAATATGAAAGCAAGGCTGAAGCTCTCATGCCTCAGAGACAAAGACCGCATCCGATGGGTAAGAGAAGTGCCTATACTTGACTGTTGCTCCTCCGCCAGGCCAGGACAGCACCATGCAGAGAGGTCCCCCCTGAGCCTCTGGTTCCTCCAGCAGGAAAAGAGAGTCTAGGGTGGACATCTAGCTCCCCCAGCACAGTGGGTCGTTTTTTTGGAACCCTCCCCCCGACTCCAGTCTCATCCACAGGGAGAACCTGCAGATCTTGACCACTGGGAATCAGAAAATGGGATAGACTTGCAACAACCAGCACTCTGACCTTAGCAGACTGAGTTCCTACCTGCAGTGCCCAAGTAGTAATACCAAATCGGCATCTTTGTTCATCCAGAGTCTGACCAGGGAATTTAAGAGGGTGCAGGTCTGCCTGATTCACGTCCTCAGATGAAGAGCCCTGCTAGCCCTGGTGTCTAATTTGCCCCTGCCAAGGGAGGCGAGAGCTGAGTGACTGCCTTGCCTTTTGCTGAGTGTAGCTCCCAGCCCGGCCTGACCAGAATGCCTGGCCAGAGCACCTGGAAAGTTGCGGCAGTCTCCCAGGCAGGAGAGCTAATTCATAGCCCCGAGCCCACTGCTGAATGCCACTCCCTCACCCCTCCCAACCAGAATGCCATACTGGGAACACCTGGAAGCCGCTTAGTCCAGCAATGCTAGAGCAGGGAATTATCCTGGGCAGAGCTGATCATCCGCAGAGCGAAACCTGTGGTACTGTTTGGCCAGACAACTTGGGGAATAGGTCAGCTTGAATAAAGACCACAAAGAAAGAGCCTTACCAGGCTTGGAGGGTTCCCCTGCTTTGCATAGGCAGGGGAGCCAATTCATAGCTCCACCCACTGCTGGGTGTAGCGCCTGGCCCCTCCAGACCAGAAAGCTAGATTGGGAACACATGAGAGGCTCCTCGGAGCTGGCCCTCCCTACCTTCCCAGTCAGGAAAACTAATTCATAGCCAGACCCACTACTGAGTATAACTCCGGGCCTCTTTCCATCAGAAAATGTGATTGAGAATACTTGGAAGCTGCAAAGCCCAGCAATGCTATAAAGTATAGCAAGCAGAGTTGATCATCCACAGAGCAAAACCAGTGACACCATTCAACCTGGGTCCATGGGGATTGGGTCAGCTTAAGACCACAAACAAAGAGCCTTACCAGGCTTGGAGGTTTCTCCTGCTTCGCACAGGCAGGGGAGCTAATTCATAGACTAGCTCATATCTCAGTGGAGCTCCCAGCCCCTCCCAACCAGAAAGCCTGATCAGAAGTACCTGGAAAGCTTCTTAGAGCTGGTCCTCCTGACCCTCCCAGGCACGAGATATAACTCATAGCCCAGCCCACTTCTGAGTGTAGCTCCTGGCCTCACCTGACTAAAAAGCCTGGCTAGAACACCTGAAAGCTGCTTAACCCAGCAATGCTTGAGCAGGAAGTATAGAAGGCAGAGCTGGTTATCTGGAAAGCAAAGCACCATTCTTGCCATGGGTTGGCTTGAGTTAAGACTGTAAACAAAGAGCCTTTCCAGTCTTAGGATCCGTTCTCTTATTCTGCCCTGCCAGGGAAACTAATTCATAGCCTTGCCCATTGCTGAATACGGCCTTCAGACCCACCTCTCCACCCCACCCCCCACCTCCAGGGAACCTAACCACAACACACAGGAAACTATACAGCCCACCCAACAGCCCTGCTTATAGTGGCACTTGAACAAAGAGCACACCCCTGGCTTTCCCCATCTGCAGAGCAACACTGGTGGCCCTGCCTGGGCAGGAAATTCAGTGCACAGTCTTGCCTGATTTGGCAAGATGAGCCATGCAGGCCCTGGGACCCATCCTGCTGCCCAGCTAGGACAGGGAATTTAAGTCACAGATTCACTCACTGCCCAGGACCAGATGACTTCACTGGCGAATTTTAGCAAACATTTGAAGAATAATTAATGCCAATCCTTCTCAAACTCTTCCCAAAAAATCAGAGAGGAGGAAACACTCATTTTATGAAGCCAAAATTACCCTGATACCAAAACCTGAAAAGGATACTACCAGAAAAGAAAATCATAGACAAATATCCCTGATGAATACAGATGCAAAAATTCTCAAAATACTAGCAAACTGACGTCAACAGCACATTAAAAGGGTCATTCACCATAACCAAATGGGATTTTCCCTGGGATGCAAGGATGTTTCAACATTGACAAATCAAAAGAATGAAAGATCATATGATCATCTCAACAGATGCAGAAAAAGCATTTGACAAAATCAACATCGATTTATGATAAAAACTCTTACAAATTATGTATACAAAGAAATTACCTCAACTTAATAAGGCCATATATGACAAGCTCACAGCTAACCTCATACTCAATGGTGAAAAGCTAAAAGCTTTTTCTCTATAGATCAGGAACAAGACAAGAATGCCCACTTTCACCACTCCCACTCAACATAATATTGGAAGTCTAAGCCAGAACAATCAGGCAAGAAAAAGAAAATCATAAAAATTGGACAGGAAGGAAGAAAATTGTCTCCATTTGCAGAGACATGATTTCATATATAGAAAATCCTGAAAACTCTACTGCAAAACTGTTAGAACTAGTCAATAAATTTAGTAAAGTTCCAGGACACAAAATTAACATACAAGAATCAAATAAGTGGAAAGGCATTCTGTGTTCATGGATTAGAAAAATTAATATAATTAAAATGTCAAAACTACAAAAAGCCATCTATAGAGTCAATGCAATCTCTATCAAGATTCCAATGACATTTTTTACAGAAGAAGAAAAATCAATCCTAAAATTTTTTTAAAAGATTTATTTATGTATTTCAGTGAGAGAGAGAGAGAACATCTGTGGGGAGAGGCAGAGGAAGAAGGAGAGAGGACCCCAAGCAGACACCCTGCTGAGCACAGAGCCCTACACGGGGCTTGATCTCAAGACCCTGAGATCAGACCTGAGAGGAAACGAAGAGTTGGATGCTTAACCGACTGTGCCACCCGGGTACCCCTGATCCCAAAATTTATATGGAACCACAAAAGACCCTTAATAGCCAAAACAATCCTGAGAAAGAACAACAAAATGGGAGGTTTTGCACTTCCTGATTTCAAGCTATATTATAAAGCTATAGTAATCAAAACTGCATGGTAATGGCATAAAATCAGACACACAAATAGAACAGAATCAGGAGTCCAGAAATAAATCCATGCATATGCAGTCAACTAATATTTGAAAAGGGAGCCAAGAATACTCAATGGAAAACAGATGGTCTCTTCAATAAATGGTGCTGGGAAAACTGGGTATGGAAACTAGACCCAAAGAATGGAACTAGACCCTTATCTTACACCACTCACAAAAATTCACTTAAAACAGATTAAAGATTTAAATGTAAAACTGTAAACCATAAAACTCCTAGAAGAAAACATAGGAAAAATCTAATCGACATGGGTCTTGGCAATGATTTTTTGGATATGACACCAAAAGCAACAAAATAAATAAACAAGTAGGACTACATCAAATTTAAAAACTTTACAGCAAAAAAAAAAAAAAAAAATCAACAAAATGAAAAGACAGCCTACAGGATGGAAAAAATGCTTGCAAACTATATATCTAATAAGGAGCTAATATTAAAAATATACAAAGAACCCATAAACTCAATAGAAAAAAAAATCAAATTTAAAAATGGTTAAAGGACCGGAACAGACATTTTTCCAAAGAAGATATGCAAATGGCCAACAGGTACATGAAAAGATCCTGAACATCACTAATCATCAAGGAATGCAAATCAAAACCACAATGAGATATCACTTCACACCTATCAGAATGGCTATCATCAAAATGACAAGAGATAACAAATGCTGGTGAGGATATAGAGAAAAGGGAGCCCTTGGGCATCATGGGAAAGTAAATTGGTATGGCCACTATGGAAATTATGGAAGTTCCTCAAAAAATTAAAAATTGAACTACAATATGATCCAACAATTCTACTTCTGGGAATATAGCCAAAGGAAATGAAAACACCACGTACCTGTACCCCTATATTGGCTGCAGCACTATTTACAACAGCCAAGTAAAGGAAAAAACGTAAGTGTCCAATGATGGATGAATGGACAAAGGAGTTGTGGTATATATATGTGACAGAGTATTATGCAGCCATAGAAAAGAAGGAAATGCTGCCATTGCAGCAACATGGATGGACATGGAGGACATTATGTTAACTGAAATATTCACACAGAAAGACAAATACTATATGATCTCATTGATATGTTTAATCTTTTTTTAAATTTTTTTTATTTACATATAATGTATTATTTGTTTCAGGGGTATAAGTCTGTGATTCATCAGTCTCACACAAATCACAGCACTCACCATAGCACATACCCTCCCCAATGTCCATTACCCAGCCACCCCCTCCCTCCCACCCTCCTCCACTCCAGCAACCCTCAGTTTGTTTCCTGAGATTAAGAGTCTTTTATGGTTTGTCTCCCTCTCTGGTTTTGTCTTGTTTCATTTTTTCCTCCTTTTCCCTATGATTCTCTGTCTTGTTTCTCAAATTCCTCATATCAGTGAGATCATATGATAGTTGTCTTTCTCCAATTGACTTATTTTGCTTAGCATGATACCCTCTAGTTCCATCCACGTTGTTGCAAATGGCAAGATTTCATTTTTTTGAGAGCTGTATAATATTCCATTGCATATATATATACACCACATCTTCTTTATCCATTACTCTGTTGATGGACATCTAGGCCCTTTCCATAATTTGGCTATTGTGGACATTGCTGCTATAAACATCAGGGTACACGTGCCCCTTCAGATCACTACATTTGTATCTTTGGGGTAAATACCCAGCAGTGCAATTGCTGGGTCATAGGGTAGCTCTATTTTCAACTTTTTGAGGAACCTCCATACTGTTTTCCAGAGTGGCTGCACCAGCTTGCATTCCCACCAACAGGGTAGGAGGCCTCCCCTTTCTCCGCATCCTCGCCAATATCTGTCGTTTCCTGACTTATTAACTTCAGCCATTCTGACTGGTGTGAGGTGGTATCTCATTAAGGTTTTGATTTGTATTTCCCTGATGCCAAGTGATGTTGAGCACTTTTTCATGTGTCTGTTGGCCATTTGGATGTCTTCTTTGGAGAAATGTCTGTTCATGTCTTCTTCCCATTTCTTGATTGGATTATTTGTTCTCTGGGTGTTGAGTTTGATAAGTTCTTTATAGATTTTGGATAGTAGCACTTTATCTGATATGTCATTTGCAAATATCTTCTCCCATTCTGTTGGTTGTCTTTTGGTTTTGGTGACTGTTTCCTTTGCTGTGCAGAAGCTTTTTATCTTGATGAAGTCCCAATAGTTCACTTTTGCCCTTGCTTCCCTTGCCTTTGGCAATGTTTCTAGGAAGAAGTTCCTGCGGCTGAGGTCGAAGAGGT
>NC_138375.1:63359959-63398299 GCF_054177405.1 Leptonychotes weddellii | reverse complement strand
TTTGTTTCCTGAGATTAAGAATTCTTCATATCAGTGAGATCATATGATACATGTCTTTCCCTGACTGACTTATTTTGCTCAGCATAATACCCTCCAGTTCCATCCATGCCATTGCAAATGGCAAGATTTCATTCCTTTTGATGGCTGCATAATATTCCATTGTATATATATACATACCACATCTTCTTTATCCATTCATCTGTCGATGGACATCTTGACTCTTTCCATAGTTTTGCTATTGTGGACATTACTGCTATAAACATCGGGGTGCATGTACCCCTTCAGATCACTACATTTGTATCTTTGGGGTAAATACCCAGTGGTGCAATTGCTGGGTCGTATGGTAGCTCTATTTTCAACTTTTTGAGGAACCTCCATACTGTTTTCCAGAGTGGCTGCACCAGCTTGCATTCCCACCAACAGTGTAGGAAGGTTGCCCTTTTCCCACATCCCTGCCAACATCTGTCATTTCCTGACTTATTAATTTTAGCCATTCTGACTGGTGTGAGGTGGTATCTCATTGAGGTTTTGATTTGGATTTCCCTAATGCCAATCGATGTTGAGCACTTTTTCATGTAAGACAATCCAATTTTTAATGGGCAAAAGATCTTTTAAAATAAAAAATCCAATAATTTTAAATGAGCAAAAGAAACATAATTCACAAAAGAAGACATGTGATTTCAGTGAATAAGCACTAAAAAAGACACTCAAAATCATTGTCAGAGAAATGCAACTTAAAGCCATAATTAAGTACTGCCAGACATCCACCAGAAGAGCAAAATTATAGAGGGATGATACTAAGTTTTGACAAGGATTGGAAGCAGTTGGAATTCTCATTTATTGCTGATGGGAGTGTAGAATGGTGCAACCACTTTAGAAAATGTCCAACAGTTTGGAATAAAAGTAAATACACACCTACCCTACAAATTGCCAATTCCACTGCTAAGTATTTACCCATGAGAAATGTAAGCCTGCATAATATGTTAACAAAAAACAGACTACTCATAGCATGTTAATGGCCCTAAATTAGAAAAAGACCCGTTGTCCATCAATAGAGAAATGAATAAACTGCAGTATATGGGGTAAGACATCCCTCTACAACAGGATCCTATTCAGCAGCAAAAAGGAGTGAGTTATTGATCAACATTACAACATGAATAAGTCACAAAAACATAAGGTAAGTGAAAAAACCTTATATAAAGGAGTATATACTATATGATTCCATTTATACAAACTTAGGCAAAACTGCTCCATGGTGGTGGGAAATAAACCAGAACAGTAGCTGTCTCTGGGGTGGGAATAAGGATTGACAAAAAGTCATGTGAGAACATCAGTGGGAAATCATAATGTTCTATATCTTGGTAGGGGTTTGGGTTTCACAGGGACATCCATTTGTTACAGTCAGCAAATGTACATTTAAGATTCATATACTTCATTGTTTGTAAATTTTACATCAAAAGAAAAAATACATATTGAACTCTAATGATATTCATGCTGAACTACATAGGAATAAGTGGGATGATGTCTGTGATTTATTTTGAAAAACATTTTTAAAAAGGATGAACTGATGGAAGAGTAGAGGGATGGAAAAATTAATAGGTATGCGATAAAGCAATTGTAGGATTTAGGTGATGGGTATACAGTTGATGTTCCAACTGTTAAAAAATCATCCAACTTTGCTGTTTGAAATTTATTGTAATAGATGCTTTTGAAAAGGATGTAGAACTGTGTATATAGTATGTTCTCTTTTATTTAATAGGAAGAAATAAGAATATACATTCATCATTTGTTCATATTTGTCTAGAGAAACACTGGAAAGATAAATTGGTGTGGGGTAGACAGGGGCATGTCAGTGCATACCTTTTAATATTGTTTTGCTCTTTGAATCATGTAGATATATAACCTGTTCAAAACAATTGAATTTTTAAAAAGAAGAGTTTGCCCATGGAATGAAAAAGGCTTAGAGAATCTAGCTGACCAGCTCCTCATTTCTCCTGCCCTCCCATGTTTGAAATCCATTCATTCTAAGGTCTGTGGGAGAAAAAAGAAAAGGCAGATGGTGGAGCTTCTCAGAAGTTTGCCTTGACACTTTGCAATAGTAAGATTTCTGTCTTAGCTACACCTTCATCCTCCCTCCTGTCCTACACACACACACACACACACACACATACACACACATGCACATACACTCCCCGCTACAGGGTTGTGCATGAGTAACCCCGAGGAGCCATCTCCAGTGTGGCCTCCTCCACTTCTGCACCCCACACACCTCGATTCCTCTCCCTGCTCTAGGCTCCCCTGCTCAGGGCAAGGTTTTTCCACCGGGTACACAGGATGGCAATGGTGGGGAGCAAATATCTTTAAGAACTTGCCCCCCAAAACCACCTCATCCAGGTTCTCAGGCAAGGATCCTCCCTGAGAGGTGCCGCTGTGAAATGTGGCCAAGCTGAAGTGGTAACATGACCCTGGCGAAGGAAATCACCAACTTGCACAGAGTTTCCTAATGCTCAGCAACCTGGGACTGATAAACAGTCCATCAGTATCCTGCCACACATTTTCCCATGCCCCCCCACCCCTCCGTCTCCCAGAAGCAAGCACCTAGTCCAGCAGCTGGCCCCAGATTGCCAGAAAACACTGCCTTTGGGGCAACCACATTCCATGCAGGTGGCCTTATGTGCAGGGCCCTCTGGTATACCAGATGCCAGTGGCAAATAAGTGAACCAGAGGGGTAAGGAATTTTGAGGATGACAGAATATTTGGAGAGATGAGATAGACAGCATTTTTCTCAGGTAAAGGAGTGCTTGTTAAGACTGATTACTTTGGGGAAAAGCTGGGGAAGGGCAAAGACATTGACCTCAGAGCTAAAAACGAGAGCTATGAACAGCAGCCAAGGAACCCCCCCCCCCCCAATTACACAGCCTGTAAAGGAGAAACATCAGAGGAGAGGTGAAATTAGAGCAGCGAGTTTTAAGTCGTGGATGGGCTGTCTGTCTTCATCAGATCACATCACTAATGAAATTCGAATCTCCACGGAAAGCAGGAGGATAATACAGAAATAGAAAGAATGTCAAGAGGAAGCTGGCTAGAGAAACGAGTATCCTGGGAGAGGTGAGATGTTTAAAATTAATCAGTTGAGCCTTGCAGGAACTATCTCTGATCTTCCACTTCCCCTTCCTGGAGCTCAGCCCTGGCTCTGGGAGAGCCTGAGCCCCTGACAAGTAGATCTGGGGAAGAGAAATCACTAGAAGGAAGGAAAGGAATGAAAGAACACAAGCAAAATTTACCAGGACTGCTCGGGAGAGCCTTTTAGGCACAGCACCAGGGGCAGCCTCAGGTACAGTGGGACAAGTTGCTCCCTGTGGTACCTAGACTGCACGGGGTGGGGAGCACCCGGCACGGCCTCCATATTTTTTTCCTTTCTGGCTGTCAGCCTGGGGGTTGCCTGTGGAGGGAACACTATCCTCTCCCAGGAGGAGCTGGGAAGGCCCTGGCTCTCTAGAAAGTCTGGCCAAGTCTCAGTGTGGCTTCCTCTCCTCACCCCTTGCTCCCACTGTCGAACTAGGAACATTCTCATTTGTACTAGAAGAGAAGACACATCTATTCTTGCTTCCGCCAGTGAAGACACTGTTCAGGGAGGTTCAGCAAGCCTGTAGCCCCAGAGAGTAGTTCTTTCTCCAGTTCCTGGTGGGCATGAGCACAGCCACAGGCTGTCCTTGGAGGTGGCTATAGGGGCCTTCCTGACAGAGTCTGAAAGAACCCTACTAGCCTCTCCAAGTAGAGTAGCTTTGGGCAAATTGTTATTGAGAGAGAGGTGTTCAACAGCTCTTCCCAACCTTTGACTTTCTTGAACCCCTGAGCTCTAGAAGCCTGACATCTAGAATCTTCCTCCATTTTGGCAATGTCTTCTACCAGGGAAAGTCCGCTTTCAATTATTTTTGCCTCAACAAAAATGAGACAGTGGGGTATAGTAAAAAGTATGTGAGCTTCGGAGGGGTGCCTGGGTGGCTCAGTCAGTTAAGCGTCTGACTCTTGATTTCGGCTCACGTCATGATCTCAGCGTCATGAGATCAAGCCCCGCATCGGGCTCTGTGCTCACCGTGGAGTCTGCTTCAGATTCTCTCCCTCCCTCTCTTGCTGCCCCTCCCCCCCCCGCTTGTGCGCATGCATGCACTCTCTCTAAATAAATAAAATCTTAAAAAAAAAAAAGTATGTGAGCTTTGGCATCACACTGATCTGAGTTCAAATCCTGACTCCACCACACACCACGAAGCACTGAGCAAACAACACAGCCTCTGAAAGCCCTGGGTCCCCCATCTGCAAAATAAAGATATTAATGCCCAAACTGCTGGCCTGTACTTTAATTAGCAGGAATTTGTACACAGGTGCCTAATGTAGCGCTCACCACCCAGAAGTGCTGCCTGAATGTTCCCTTTCCCCTTTGTCAACTTTATCCAGCGATCTCCACTTCAGATTCTTTTAAAATAATGGTAACTTTCAGGAAAAATCCTACCCACCCACAGTTGCATTGTTCTCCAAGTAGATTTTTTTTTTTTTTTTTTAGTTTGAATGAGTTTAGGTAGACTTTATACTAAGTCTCTAGCACTCATTTTCTTATGCACCTTTACCTAACTACTCTAACCTGAGGGCACCTAACAAAGGTGCCTTAGGCTATTCCCTGCCTCTCAGTTGCTCATCTCAAATCTTGCTCTGTGGCCAGTACAGCCTGAGCATCTGTGAGGCAGTGGCCTTAGTAAAAGGCTCAGAATTGTCCTTCAATCACTGTTACGGGCTGAACTGTGTCTCCCTAACATTCCTAAGTTAAAGTCTCAACCCCAGAACCTGAGCATGTGACTATATTTAGAAATACTATCTTTAAAGAAACAATTACGTTAGAATGAGATCATTAGGGTGAACCCTAATCCAATACGACTCAGGTCTTAATAGGAAGAGGAAATGTGGACATAGACATACATATGGGAGAATGCCATGTGAACATAAAGAGGCCATCTGCAAGCCAAGGAGAACAGTCTCAGAAGGAGCTAGTCCTGCCAACACTCTGAGCTCAGACTTCTAACTTCCAGAACTCCAAAAAAGTAAATTTCTGGTGTCTAAGCCACCAGTCTGTGGTATTTTGTCAGAGAAGCTCTAACAGACTCCTATAATACCCATTCTCTCCTTCTTCATTTTAGAAATAGAGTTTTGTCTTCGCTAAACATATGGCTGTCCAGCTAGAGACAACATTTCACAGCCTTCTCGCAACAAGGTTCAGCCACGTGATGAAGTCTGAGCCAATGGGATATAAGTGGAAGTGATGTGGCAACTTCCAGGTCATGCCTTTCAAGTGAAAGCTGCTTGCATTCCATTTCCATTTGCCCCTTCCTGCTCACCAGGAGATGGCCACAAGTAGAGCAGCTTCCTTGGGCAAAGAGATGGAAAACACAGCTGAGCTACCCTCCAACACTAGACCACCCACCTCTGTACTCAAGGGATTAAGTGAGAAGTACATTGCTATCTTATCTATGCCCCTCTGGGGTATTTTGAGCCTCTTCATTAAAGCAGTTTAGCCTGCCTGTGGGCTAATATGGCTGTTCTCCAACACTCAGATCCTCTAGTTTCCAGGTTCCTTAGAAACATCTGGCTGTGAGAAGAACAGAAACCACTAGTGTTGTGCTCCAAGTAGAGACTCTCAGAAATTGGCTGGATGAAGGCCCAGGATTCTAGGATCTTAGAGAGACCTCAGTTACCCTCTGGTTTCCCTTCCCACCTACGGGAGGTACAGAAAGCTCCTCATCCATGTGGCTCCCAAGTTCTCGTCCAGCCTCTGTTGGAATGTCTCCCTGAACACAGAGGCCACCTTTTATACAAGTATGATCATGAGTGGGTGCGGGACCCCACAAATAGACAGTCCATCCTGTGTGATCTGCAATCAGCCTCCTGTAACTTTGCCCTCCAGTTCTAGTCCCAGCTTCAAGAGTGAAAAAGGAATTAGCCCTTCAAGCACTACAAGATTGGGATGCTGAACACAGGTGTCCCCAAAAGTCTCAGTGTCCTTAGTGTCACAATAACCATACACAGTGCCTCTAGGCCAAAAGAAATGCCAGGCACTTCCATTTTATAAGTAGTTACTCCCAACCAAGTATTTATAATCTAACAACTTGGTAGTTTGAAACAAAAATACACATAAAATATTTTGATTGTGTTCTTAAATAACCACGATTTCTTACTAATGGGATGTATGCCTGTTGGGCACCGCACAGCTCTTCAAACCTTCAAGTCAGAACAGACTTACACAACCTTATTGCCTGTTCCATGCTGATTTTTATTTAGTACTTGCTTTCATTGTGGCAACCACTGAAAATCCATCTTCACAAAGATATGATGTCAAATCAAATACAAGGTAGCATGTTCTAATGTTGACACTAGACTACATGGAGCAAGTAATACACCTGATATCCAACAGATATTTCCTTCACAATTTAAAAATATCCTGGGGGGGTGCCTGTGAATTTCTATGGTAACTTGGGGTGCTCCGTGCACAATTTGGGAACCACAGGCCTAGTCATAAGTATTTGGTTATTAAAAGTCTACCTGGGTTCAAATGTAATCAGTTTCCACAGCTATAAAATGTAAAATTAAGGTATCTATTTCATATGGGTCTTATAAAGATTAAATGAAATTATTCATTTTTAGATGTCTAGCACAGGATCTGACAAACAGAAGGCCTTTGTATTAGTTTTCTATTGCTGTATAACAAATTACCATAAACTGAGAGACTTTAAACAATACATAATTATCATCTTACAATTTCCATCAGGAAATACAGCTTAGCTGGGTCACTTGCTTCAGGGGCTTAACAGACTGCAATCCAGGTGTTGACCAAAGCCACAGTCTCATCAGAGACTCAAATGGGGAAAAATCCACCTATAAGCCCCCTCCCCAGGTTGATGGCAGAATTCATCTCCTCACAAGTGTAGGACTATTTTATTGCCGGCTGTGAGCCAGGGGCTGCTTTCAGCTCTCAGGCCACCCACCATGCCCTATCATGGGACCCTCCACTAGCAGTTCACATCACAGCAGCTTGTTTCTCCAAGGCCAGTGGGTGAATTTCTCTTTCCAGGTTTGAAGACAAGGGTCTCATGTAATGAAACATCATCACAGGAATACATCTGCCATGTGAGATAATCTAATCAAGGGAGTGACATTCCATCATTTTGCCATATTCTGTTGAATAGAAGAAAGTCACAGGTTCCAACCACACCCAAGAGAAAGTTATTATAAAACTTGAGCATTATTATAAAAACAATGAGCATGACTCATTGAGGATCATCTTAGGTGCTATCTGCCTCAGCCTTGGAATTAGTATCATGTCCCCCTTCTATTCTCCAGGCTAACAATATGCCCACGTGCATCAACTGTAGCCTGTGTGGCAAGATTAAAATTCCTGGTTCTATCCTCTATGCCAAAGTCAGGAGACACTTGCCTTGGAAGGGAAATGGGTTGGGGACAACACTGGCTTTGTTGTGTAGGGGAAAGGGTCCCATGAGGAGTGCTAGATGGTACAGTGAGGCACTTTCCACTTCTAGTTAATTCACTGATCCTTGCACTCATTTTCCAACAAATTTTTATTGCTCTATGATCTGGGCCCTGGTCTGGCCTTGAATTTGGACAACAAGTAAGGAAAAATCATCATGGTCTCTGCACACAGGGTCCCAACCACCCACAAAAGACACAGATTCCACTGTTTCAATCCATTTGAATGATAATTTTAGTACATTTCTCAGCCTTGTGGCCTTTTTGAGGTCTGGGAATTGCCACTCTCTGGGAAGAGCTGTGGTCATCTATTTAATACAGATGTGGTCAAGAGCCATTGGCCCTAGGGAGCAAGAGGCAAAAGTCACAAAGGTGGGTGACACAGAAGAAAGAGAAAGGATTAGGTCAGGGTACTGGAGTTTCAGGACTCTTTCCCATAGTATGTTCCTGGAAATGTCCAGCGCTCAGTTTCTTCATTTTTATGGGGAAGGGGTGGTCTGAACCAATGGATATCTAACTTTCCACCACTAAAAATCCATTTTTATTATTCCCCCAACACATATACATTTTGAAAGATTAGGTCTATCTAAGTCAGCTGCACGTAGTAAAAAACAGTTAATCGGTTTTCCCATGAAATCAGCATGTAACACTGCTGAGTCAATATCATTTCAGTCACACACTGAGAAACCAATGTTTTTGGCAGACCTAAACAGCCAGGGAGTACAAGACATTTAGAAATTGAGAAGTGCTCATGGCATCCAATACTACTGCTATGGCCCTTCACACCTACAGGAGCCTGGCCTATCCAGTATTTCCTCCAAGTGGTATGTGAGCCCCTAGGTAATCCTGGAGATGACTTAGGTGTTATATCATTTTTATAGATATGCATTTATTTTAATATGTAGTAATAAAAAGTTATAACTAGGCCATCAAACCAATGAGATATCTATTAAAATAAACTGTATGAAAAAACTTTAGAGAATAAGTACCAATCCAAGAGCTATACAGCTATGGTAAATATGGTGAGGACCATATGCCAATGACCAGCATTTGATAAACCTTTGCTTCCCTCACCCTGCATTTTGTGAGGCTGTTTGAATATATTTCCTTTCTGGTCAACCCCCACACCCCACTCCAATTCCTCTTGGCTCTACAAAGAATAGGGCTCTTAGACACACGGGGAAAATGGTGCTCAGATCAGCCAAACTGGCTAACCAGCTATTTGATTTCTATGTTTTGAATTGCTGATCAGCTATTTTAACAAGAGCCCTAGCTTTCTCATCCCTATAATTTCCTGTCAAGTATCAGACTGCAAATCAAAACATGACAATGGTCAGGGATATTTTGCCTTGAGATTTAAAAAATAATATTTTTCTCACTAAGGATCAAACATAGGCTCAGAAACCCATCAAGCACTGCACCTATGTGTTGCCTTGACACTACTCCTGACCTTCCTCTGGGTGGCACATTAGGATGCCTGCTTTAAAAAATCTTTCTTTTTATTCCTCAGTATTTTTCCTCGCAAGAAGTTGACAGTGAAAAAGTGCATAATAAGCCTAGAGCCTTGACACTGGTGATTACCAGGAGACTAAAAGGGATCTCTGTCTGTCTGTCTTTGTCTCAGGCCCCCTTTCCCAGCTCAGCACTGTGGACAGAGAACCATGCCACAATTTCTTGATTTATTTGTACTTACTATATTCCTCAGAAGTACATTTTTCAAAGAGAGGAAATTGGCATCTTCATATCTCTTATGGATGGGATACTTTCTTCCTATCTTTAATAGTTTGGAAATGCTTTTTAGAAACCCAGATGAGGAGAAAAAGAATAAATCCTTTTTTTCAGCCTTGGAGTTCCCTGAAAGAGGAAGCATGAATGAAGGCCTCACACCAAGGTGGAGAGGGCCACAATACCATTTCACATGTCCAGAAGGATCATGCTACATCACTGTCCTAGCCACCCCTTCATGAGGCAGGACGTAGGGGAGAAGGAAGTCATCCCAAATTTAGCTTCAGGGCAGGGATTAAGGGATGAGGGAGATTTGTCTTGTACAAAGGCAAATTCACTGATAATGGCTTGTTGGATGTTGGCAATTAACATCTGCTTATTTATTACAAAGTAAAATATGCTCCTAGTTTGAAGAAAATAGAATGGGTAGTAGGAACGCCATCTGGTTTATTTCTCTGAAAAATTTTGAATACTTTTACCTCTTCCATTGGTGAATTTCATGCTGGAAACTTCCCCCACCCTCTTTTCTCCCCTCACCTCTTCCCTTTTAGAATTTGCCTCCAGCCTGCCTAAATTCTAAGCTCCCTGTAGTATCCCTGGCTTTCCATTATATGTCTATCTTCTAATATGACTCAGCTCTTGGGCTTACTGCTCCTTCTTGGCCTATGGTTTCCACATCCCTCAGGATGCTCAGAAGCCTAGCAAAGGGAGACAGCACAGCTCACAGTGGAGATATTCTGTAAGTCCTGGGAGGAAAAAGAATATAGGAATTAGAAGAGGAAGTGGTCAACACACACTTCTCTTGGGAGCCTGTCCTTTAATTTTTATCACTGTTGGAATTTTGGGGAACACAGTCACCTTATGAACATATTTTAAGCTCTGTTATGCCAGTCATGACAATAACAGCAACTGTAATATTTCACATCAGTACAGTTTGAGTTACATTTCAAGGACCTATCCTACCTATTGTCTCATACATCCCCAGTGCAATTCTATCACAGGATACTCTGAAGGACCTGCCTTGATTGAACATCTTCAAGGAGGTGGTGTTAACTAACAGAATTCACAAGAATCTCCCTACATTCATGCCAACAAAGTGGAGCAATGCCTCCAGATCACTAGCTAACAGATGACAAAGGGGGGTTAGGAGGGTGAAAGGGAGGGGACCATAAAAATTTATGGGACAATCTTGACAGTGGGATGCTCTTAATAATTCAGCTGGGACCACAGGACCATCCTAGGCAAACTAGAAGGTACAGTCCCAATTCTAAGATGCAGGGGCCCTGCTAGACTTTGCCTCCTCACCTGTCCCATTCAGAGCCCTTTCCCTACAATAAATTAACTTTGCGATATTGAACTTATACAAACTGAGGTTTATTTAGGATGCATGCAAAGCACTAGAGATGGAGAAGGGTAGACTTCCAGAAAATATATCTAAAGGGTACACAGGGGAAGAAAAAAGTATGGCTCATCAGATTCAACTATATGGGAAAGTATTGGCAATGTAATTCAGAGCAAGGTATGTGACTCTGCTGAAATAGGGGAATATTTCACAGTAAACCACTCCCTTTCATTATCTTGTCAGCTCAGTGGTAGCCATCTTGGGCTACTTTGTCTAGTTGATTATAAAGGTAGTAGGCTGCTCATAGGACTCAATAAAGCTGGCTGCTGGGGATTAGGGGGGAGCAAAATAGGTCAAGCTATTAGCCTAGCATATGAGAAAGAAAGCTTCCCCAGCTGTGGAGTCACTAGTAAGTGATGACTTTCCTTTAAATTTGGGTTACCTAACCTGTGTGTGACAGGGGTCACAGTTAAAACAAAAACCACACCCCTGCAGGATCTGGCATCAGTTCCAGTTTAAACTGTATCCTGGAGGATTCAGGCCTACCTGGGGATAATTAGAAGACTGTTGGGGCAACCTTCTGGAAGCTCTAGTTGGATAAATAATTGAGGAGTCAAGTCAGTAAGAAAGGAGGGAGTGTTTCAGGCACACGGAGTCTGTCACTCAAATGGTCCCCAACTAATACAGTCCATCTAGAGGGGCCAATTTAGATGGCTATATCTCTTTTTAAAATACCAACCCTAAGGCCAGAATTACCCTAATACCAAACCCCAGACAAGGATGCCACAATAAAGAAAATTACAACCAATAACCCTGATGAACAAAGATGCAAAAATCTTCAACAAAATATTAGGAAATCAAATTCAACAATTCATTAAAAGGATCATACACCATGATCGAGTGGGATTTATTCCAGGAATGCAAGGATGGTTCAACATCTGCAAATCAATCAATGTGATATACCACATTAACAAAGGATAAAAATTATATGATCATCTCAATAGATGCAGAAGTATTTGACAAAATTAAACATCCACTGATTTTAAAAAAGTGGGCAAAGAGGGAACATATCTCAACATAATAAAGGCCATACAGGACAGGCCTACAACTAACATCATAATCAATGATGAAAAACTGAAAGCTTTTCCTCTAAGATCAGGAATAAGACAAGGATGCCACCACTTTTATTCAACATAGTATTGGAAGTCTTAGCCAGAGCAATTAGTCAAGACAAAGAAATAAAAGACATCCAAATCAGAAAGGAAGAAGTAAAACTATCACTCTTTGCAAATGACAGGATATCATATACAGAAAACCCTAAAGACTCCACCAGAAAATTGGTAGAAGTAATCAGAGAATTCATTAAGGTTGCAGAATACAAATCAATATACAGAAATCTGTTGCATTTCTATCAGAAGAGAAATTAAGAGAACAATCCCATTTACAATTGCATCAAAGATAAAATAATACATAGGAATAAAATTAACCAAGGAGGTGAAAGATGTATACACTAAAACTAAAAGACACTGATGAAAGAAACTGAAGATGACACAAATAAATGGGGAGGTATTCCATACTCATGGTTTGGAAGAAGTAATATTGTTAAAATGTCCATACTTCCCAAAGCAATCTACAGGTTCAATGCAATCCCTATCAAAATGCCAATAGCATTTTTCACAGAACAGAACTAACAATCCTAAAGTTCGTGTGAAACCACAGAAGACCCATAATAGCCAAACAATCTTGAGGAAGGATAACAAAGCTGGAGGCATCATGCTCCCCGATTTCAAACTCTAATACAAAGCTATAGTTTAGCAATCAAAACTGTATAGTACTGGCATTTAAAAAGACACATAAATCAGTGAGACAGAATCGAGAACCCAGAAATAAACCCACACAAATATGGTCAATTAGTTTATGACAAAGGAGCCAAGAATATACATTGGGGAATGGACAGTCTCTTCAACAAATGGTGCTGGAAGAATTGGACAGCCACATGTAAAAGAATGAAACTGGACCCCTATCTTACACCATACACCAAAATTAACTCAAAGTGGATTAAAGACTTGAACATAAGACCAGAATCATAAAACTCCTAGAAGAAAACATAGGCAGTAAGCCACTTTACATCTATCTTAATGATGATTATTTTGGATTTGACACCAAAAGCAAAGATAACAAAAGAAAAAATAAATAAGTGGGACTACATCAAACTACAAAGCCTCTGTACAGCAAAGGAAACCATCAACAAAGTGAAAAGGCAACCTAACAAATGGGAGAAAATATTTGCAAATCATTTCTGATAAGGGGTTAATATCTAAAATATATAAAGAATTCATACAACTCAATAGCAAAGAAAACAATCCAATTTTTAAAATGGGCAGAGGATCTGAACAAACATTTTTCCAAAGATGACATACAAATGGCCAACAAGTACATGAAAAGATGTTCAATATCACTAATCATTAGGGAATTGCAAATCAAAATAATGAGATATCACCTCACACTGTTAGAATAGTTATCACCAAGAAGATAAGAAATAACAAGTGTTGGCAAGGACTTGGAGAAAAGGGAATGCTTATGGTTGGCTGGAATGTAAACTGGTGTAACCACTATGGAAAACAGTATGGGGGTCCCTCAAAAATTTAAAAACAGAACTATCATATTATCCAGCAATTCCACTTCTGGGTATTTATTAAAAGAAAATAAAATACTAATTCTAAGAGATATCTGCACCCCCATGTTCACCGTAGCATTATTTACAATATCCAAGATATGGAAACAATCTAAGTTTCCATTGATGGATGAATAAAGAAATTGTTTCATTCATATATATGTATATAAAAAGTTTATATATATAAAAATCTTTATATATAAATATTTTTCTTTATATATAAATTGTTTCATTCATATATATGTATGTATATGTATAAAATTTAAATATATAAAAATCAGCCATAAAAATAAATGAAATCTTCACATCTGCAACAACATGGGTGAAATTTGAGGGCATTATGCTAAGTGAAATCACAGAAAGACCAATACTGCATGATCTCACTTATATGTGGAATTTAAAACCAAAAAAAAAAAAAAAAAAAAACCACACACACAAAGCAAAGAGCCAAACTCATAGATACAGAGAACAGATTGGTGGTTGCCAGGATGGGGCGGGGGGGAATGAAATGGGTGAAAAGGAGTCCAAGGTACAAATCTCCAGTTATAAAATAAATAAATCCTGGAAATGTAATGTACAGCATGGTGACTATAGTTAAAAAACTATATTGCATATCTGAAAGTTCCTGAGAGAGTAGATCTTAAGAGTCCTTAAAAATGTGTAACTATGTATGGTGTCAGATGTTAACTAGCCTTATTGTGGCGATCATTTTGCAAAATATAAACACATCTAATCATTATGTGGTACACCTGAAACTAATATGTTATATGTCAATTATACTTCAAAAAAACAAAACAAAAAACCAAACAAGCAACAAAGTTAATCGCTCACAGCAATAGTAGTAGGCAGAGTAACATCTTGCACCTGTTCTCCAAATCCCAGTTCCCACAGAGCAACATGATTAGGACCAAGTGTTGCCTGCACATGCAGTGGGGTGGGTTATAGGAAGGGGGCCCTGAAATTAGGAAATCCCCATCTCATATAAGAGTGTCTGGAAAACCTGCCCATTCTCCTTTCCAGAGAGAATCATTATCTTTATTAGCCTAGAATGTAAATCTGTTCCGGGGAGGGGACAAAGATGCCTCTATCTTTTAAAATCTGTGATGAAAGAGACATTCCTATCTTTCCAAGGCTGCCTGCTTATACAAACCTTCTCAAAACATAGTCTGAATTAAGTTGGCTATTAATGCCTAGGCATCTAGAAACTTAGAGACTGGTGGAGAATTGTTTCCCAATATGTATGCCAACACTGAAGAACTTGTGTCTGGCAGAAGGGGGAGCTAAGAAAGTTATTATATGATGGCCTTAATTCTTTTCTCAGCGAAGTACTAAGTAAGATTATTCACAAAAAAGGGTGCTGCAGTTGGGGAGGGGTTTTTTTGTTTTGTTTTTAAAGGCAATGGAGAATGGAAAAGTACTGGAGGACAGTGGGAGAGGTAGCTGGCTAAGACCCAGAGAAGGCTTCTCCAGCATCAGGGATCCAGCTAAGGTTGGTGACAGTGAATGTGATGCCCAAGCAAAGACCTCATGTTGGAAGATGGCTAAAGGTTCAGGGCATTGCAGAACAAGCACAGTGGGATCCAAGAGAGCTGAGGGAAGAGACTGGAGGGTCTGAGTGATGGACCAGAGAGCTGGGCAGGATTCCCTAACCCTTTGCAGCTGGTGGCACGCGGGGTCAATGGAGACAACTTGCAGTGGGAAGCCACAACCTGGGATGGCTACATACCTGTTGCTCCATCGGGACACGTTGGAAGGAAGCTCTGAACTACAGAAGGAAATCAAGTTAGAGGGGAGTTAGTAAACTGGGAAGATAGCCAAGGTCAACATACAGCTGAAGAGTCTGTATATTAGGAGTGAGGGACGGAGACAGCTGGAAAGGCTTAAGTCTATCTGCAGAGTAGCAATACCTCTACAGCCGTGAGCCTCCTGAAGCATAAACACAGACTCTCCGTTCGTGTAGGATTCCACAGCGGAATGTGCCAGTGTGTTCACCTCGTTCAGTCTCAAAGGCACCCGCAGGCCCAGTAAGGCTGCGAGCTTTGCTTCCCCGCCCTCAGTCAGCTCGCGGCCACACCACGGCTCCTCTCATCCGCTAATGCCCTGCGTCCCCAGATGCCTCTAGTTTCTGCCGGCTTCTGTCCCTGGATCTCGGGGAGGGGTGGGGCTCCCTCCGGGGCTCCCGCCCACTTCCACCAGCATCTACCTGCCAGTCCTTCTCCTTATGGCGCCAGTTCTCCACGTAGGCTCAGAGTTGGGAAGTAGGGTCCTTGCTTTTCACACATTTTTAAATTTGTTGATTACCTTTAGGGCCTGGGCTTTTGAAACTTAGAAGTTCCTTTTTCGCATTTCTGTCATAAGAACCCATCTCCGTGGAAAAGACTCCCAAGTTGTCCAGCTGCTGTCAGTGGGGGGAGGGACAGGTGTAACAGGAGCTCCGGGAGGGGGAGAATCATCCAGCAATAATTTACTTTTATTTTTCTTTCATCCCATTACAGTGTTCAACCCACATGGCACAATGCCTGGCACTGGCCAGCCACGGTAGCTCTAGAGCACTTCTCCCCAGTCCCCTTTCATCTGAATTTCTTTCCAGATTCAACATCATCTGTTTCTCCGCAATTGTGTGCTTCCCGTGCGGGGGGGCCTCCTACAGCTCGGAGTCTTCCCTCCCTCCTCCTCCTTTCCCTTCCTGCCCCGCCTGGGGGCTCTCCGGTGGCACTGCACAGGAAGCTTCCAGAAGAATACAGAGCAGCTGGAAAATGCGTCTCTCTGTCAGGCCCTGTGCTGCCACCAGCTATTCTGACTTGACCATCCATCTTGTATAATTACCACTAAATTCGGGGCTCAAGTTCTTATGTGGGCCCCCTGAATAAATCTAAACAAAGCCCTGAGGAAAAATACGGAACCCAAGATGAATCAAACCGGGTTAGCCTTTGCTATGTGCATCAGCTTGTTAATGTCATTTGGCTTCTTTTGATATGAATGATCCCAGTCACAATCCAATTGTGAGCTGGAGAACAAAACTCTGTTCAGGCCCTGATGTCTCACCCAGTGGGAGGCCCGGGGCTGCTCTGGCTAGAACACCATTTCTTGAAGACCTCATTTGTGAATCCAATATTTCCTCTGTAGAATTCTCCATCACGTCTGAAATGCTGAGGCCTGAGTTTTGTGTATGGCCCAGGTTTGAAGTTTGAGACTAAATGAATTTCTCTGGAGATGATTATTCCAGGATTGCGTTATATTCAGCAAATCTTACAACTCGGCCTTTAAACCTAGAATCTGAACATGTACCCCCGAAGGAGAGAGCACATGATGCCACACCGGAGACACTGATGTGGCAAGTTAGAAAGAAGGGAGCCTCACGTTTATAGAGAGCTTTACAGTTTGTAAAGGGCTTTCCCATATGTCACGGCATTTGTTTTAAGGGTTTCCTCTGGCAGTGGCACAGAGTTTCAGTGTTCTAGAAAGAGGGCTGAGCTGGGGCCAGAGCCTGGGGTCTGCTCTTAGCTGTGTCACTGATTAGTTACTAACAAGAGCAGAGAGCCCCCTCCCGAGAGGTCTCATGATGATAAACTGTCCCTCTCCCAAGATGTTTGTTGCATGTGGGAAAGCTGGGTCATGCCCCCCTCGACAGCCTCGGCATCTTTGGAGATTTCTTTGAGTACCCCTTGTATTCCTCAGAAGAGACCAGTCAGCCAACAGGTTGGGACTTCTCCAAAACCAAAGTGCACGAGTCAGTGAGCTCCCCTACATGCCTGCCCCCAGGAAACCATTTGATGATGTCCCCTGTCGTCAACCACGCTGTTCACCTTGGCCACACACTGTGAGTAAACAGTGGAAGAGCAAGGGAAGGAAGCTGGGATTTTTTCCAACAGCTGCAGGAAGGGTTGACCCAACATCAGTGCATTCAGATCTGACCGTCATGCTTCTGCTTTGGAAAATGCCCATCCCGTCGGCCAACTGACACGTTCCAGGAATACAAGGGAGCCTGACATCAGTGTGTTCAAACACTCCTGAGACTCTAGAGGGACACATGGCCTGTCAGGCTGGGGTTCTCTCATGATGGTCTGCTTCTGTGTCGGCAAAGCAAGGCATGCCATGTCCAGCAGTTATCACAAGAATCTGCTCAGGGACCACCTTTTCCAAGGCAGCTTTTAAGAATGGTGGCTGGAGCCCTGGGCCCCAAACCAAGGGGGAACGTTGATCCTGGCCCTGCCAGATTTGGTGGGGGTGGTGGCTAACTACACCCTACAATACCAACCAACAAATGCAGATTTGGGAAGACCATATGGGTACCCCAGCAGCTCAGAGGTGCATTTGTACCCATGACCAAGCAGCCCCATCCCTTCAGGCCTTGCACTGAACTCCAGAATCTCAGTGCTCAGCAGGCACTCTGGGTTATCCAGTGTCAGCCAGAAACTAAAGAGGAGTCTGTCCAGCCCCGAGGAAATAAACAGCTCAGCTCAACCTGGCCATTTTCTTTCTCATTTTTCAAAACCCTTTACCTTCCTCTCAGAAGCCTCCAGGGGTAGAGAAAACCAAGTGCTGACTCCAGCTTTTCTTCCCCCTTTTCAGTTTATTGGCTTTGAGTTTGATGCTTCTGCCTCCCAATTAGATACTAACCTTTTCTAAGGCTATTTAATCAAATTCTCTTCACTGTATAGTGTTCTAAGGTGTTCTACCTGTCTTCAAAGAATGGATTCATATCTAGCTTTCTGGATATGATTTCTCCTCCAATAGCACAGGGCCAGGATTTGGGGCACCTCACACTTATTTTGACTTCAAAACTATTCCTGCCCATATCTACCATTTTGGGGTGGGAGAATTGTTATTGAGGCCCCTTTTGGGGAATTGTAGAGCTGCCTTAGCCTGGTTTTCTCACCCAGGATGATCTTGACATCATTCATGGAAGACTGTTCTCATCCCGACTTGGGGGGCGGAAATGGTAATATAACCTCAGCCTAGAAAGGCATCAGGAGACTTGTGTGGTTGAGAAATGCCACCTCACCCAAGCAGCCAGCAATGGTATCCTTTCTTTTCCAAAGTCAAATTACTTTTCCAGACTCACCTGCATTTCTTCACAGGGGTGTGAAAGTCATGAGAACAGCGGGGGAGGAGAGACGGGCCCGTGGGCACAGCTAGAAGTAAGTGTTAGATCCAAGGGGAAACATGGAGGCTAAAATTGCTCTGAGAGCCCGGGAGGCCCCATCCATCACAAGAGAGGGACTCTGAATATTCATTCCTCATCCCCCAAGGCTGCCTGCTCTGAGACAGTGGACTCACTACCAGCGGGAAAAAATAAGCAGCAAAGGAGAAGGTTTCACTTCCCAAGAGCCAAACATATGCAGTAAATGCACAAAAAATCCAAACTTCTCACTTGAACCAATGATTTCAAGTGCTTCTCCTATGTTGGGTTGCACAAACATTGCAGAAAAAGGAAGGACAGAGACCATGAAAAGCAAGAGCACTGAGAATACTAGGTCTTATAATTAATTTAGGAGATGCTAGGACTCGGGGAATTGGTTTTCAAAATGCTTGAAAATGGCTCTAGCCAGCTGAGCAATGAGATTGTGTGTGAACTCTTCAGAGAATATAAAAGGGTATAAAACTTCAGGCCTGCAGAACAGTCTGCCTTCTTTGAACAGCTGCCAGCAACGAACCTCAGGATATGCCACTGATTTGGTTCAGGCCCCAAAGTCTCTACCACCGGCCTCATCAAATGAGATTATGTCCTAGGCATGCTATGAAGAGTCTTTGAGTAAGCATTACTCGGAGAACATGGCAGCCGGCCAGGGCCTCTTATGTTTTACTGGGGTTAATGTTCCCACTCGTGGTTTAGTTTCTCCTTTCTTTCTCCTTTTTCTCCCCTCTCCACCTCTCTTTCCCTCATAGTGCTGCCATTAATCGTGTGATACTCAGCTGGTATGGTTGATTTGCAAACTCAGCCCTCAGGAGATTCATTTCCACACACAACCTTTGGCCTCTCCCCCCCAGGGACTGATTCAATGGCTCTGGGACTCACAGCCTCTAGGCAAGTGACAGGAAGAGGAAAGAGTAATTTTGAGGTAGAAGGATGGTTTTCCACCCCCACACATAAAAATTAAAGTTATTAAAATAATTGAACATAAGCTTACTAGGTATTGCTAATCACTTAATAAGTATTACCATCTTGTCCAAGATTTTCTGGGTTTCTTCAACACACCTATAGTCACTTACAAACCTGCAGAAGGTTCCAGAACATTCTCTATAGCCTCTCCTTCTCCAAAGGCCTTTTTTCTCTCATCAGCTTTGAACATTCAGTCACTTTAGTCCACACTGACTTTCTAGGGAAAACAAGGGGACTCAGGCTGCTAAATTTTATTCAACTCAACTCAAAGTATTTGCATTGTAATAGATTGGATTAGCCTTTTCTAGACACCACTGGAATTTTTTTTTTTTTTTCAATTGCTTACCATCCCTTCCTCCAGGCTTGGGTCAAGCTAACTCTTTGGAAGATTCCAGATACCAAGAAACAAATCAATGTGCACCTTGATGCTTTTTGCCTGATGATTGAAGGTTAGAATCATTACTAATTCTAACACTACTTTTTTCCTTAGGACTGAACAAGGTCTTATTACCTTGATTTAGAAGTAGACTTTATGGAGCCTTTATAATCAGAAGCATTCCTTGTAAAAGTGGCATTTTCTAAGGAAAGCTACTTCTGTGTTTTGACTCACTTTGAGCATAGATTGGGAAATCTGAGGGGCAGTATTGGGGATGGCCTAAACTCGGACCTGGGACTGAGAGTTAGACCTGTGCCACACACACACACACGGCCTGTGGTGACACACGATGACACACTGACATAAACATCAACTTTTTTACAGAAAAGGTGAGAACCTCAGCCCTGGGCAGAGAAGAGACTCTGTGAGGCTAACCCTGGGCTTCTGTTCTCCTTCCACTCTCCAAGTGCTGCTGGTTGACTTCCATGTGTGCCAACCCAATTGCCTTGGAATGATGTGTTTTTGCATCAGGTCCCCACAAATACAAAATGCACACTGACTCAAAATGGAGTTGAGTCCCTTGAGTGCTACGTTCAAGGGAGGCTTCACATCCCCCCCTCTTCAGAGCCCTGCCAGGGAATGATGCTGGGCCTGAAACCCCGTAATCTCAGTGTTTTCTCCTCTCTGTGGTCATGAGTGTCTGTGCTGCTAGGTAGTTTTCGTGACTGTGGGGTTTTGGTTTTTGTTTTTAAAGCAGCCTCCAATCATGTCAGGTAGACAAGGCACCGGACATTAGGCAGATCATGGTCACGCTGAAGCAGTGTTGTTCAACAACCTCACACTGCTTTTGCCTTGTATGATTAAGAGGTGGTTTCAAACACCTCAAATGCAGTGGCTTACACAAGCCAGAAGTCTGTTTTCCTCTCTCACACAAGTCTGAAATCAGGTGGACCAGCGCTGTCTTACTTGAGGCCTCAGCGAGCTGGGGCCCAGCTCCCTCCATCTTGCTGTGTGGAGCTTGCATCCCAAGGCCACCTGGAGGTCGAAGCTGGCTGCCCCAGCTTGAGCTGTCGGGTTCACACTCCCGTCAGAAGGAAGGAAGAGAGCAAGGATAAGGGCATGCTCTCTTCCTGTAAAGATGCTTCTCAGAGATGGCACCCACCATTTCTGCTTACAACGCACTGACTAGAATTTTGTCACATTGCCACACCAGCTTCCAGAGGGTAGAAAATAGAGTCTTTTTTTCTGAAAATCCTATGCCTTGCTACAAAATGGGGTTTCTATTATTATATAAGAAGGAGGAGTGGATACTTCCGAGAACTGCCTGCCACACAGCCTTCGTTCCATTCCCCTCAACACACATATTTTTATATTGCCACAGTAAATTATCTTTAATCTTATTCTGTGCTCAAATTCATCACAGACGTTGCCAGCACACTCCAAAACTTCAAACTAATTTGGATCGAAATCTCCTGAAACTTCCCTCAGAGGCTAGCTTTGCATTTCCTACTGAAAACCTTGCTTCTTAACTCCTTGACTCACAGAGCAGAAGAACACACAGGCGCGCGCGCGCGCGCACACACACACACACACACACACACACACACACACTCCCGAATTCTTATTTTTCTATTCATCTACAAAGAAATTATAACCACAGATGTTGATTGTTGATGGAACCCTGTGGCTTTCTTTTGTAACTAGAAGGTAGTAATTTTCCAATCTCCTGTTTAAGAAGCAATAAAGGTTCCTCCTCCAAATGAGAATCACCAGAGCTGTGTGCCTTGACATCTTTGGGTTATCTGAAAACAGTGCCTTCTTACTCTTTTTAGGAAAGACTGCTTTTTTAATCATAAAAGTAACATTATAGATAGAACATGGGGAAATGGGGAAAAGAAAAAATATGTATTATGTATTATCCATAAGCTCATTAGTCTCACACTGGCACTGCTGTGATTGGGACAATTTTCTTTCAGCCTTTTTTCAAATGGGCATAATTTTATAAAATGTATATATACATCTTTATTTGACATTATTTCCTAGCATTTTTCATATTCCTACATTAGTTTTCAATAAGCCCATTATTTTAATAACTGCATAATGGAGTAGATATATCATAATTTCTGCAATAGCTCCCCATGGATGGCATGCAGGTTGCACCCAATTCTTTTCCTTTCCCCGAGATAATAAACAATAGGGACTCATAAAGATTCATTGTATATTCAGATTCCCAGGGATTCAGAATTTTATTTATTAAATAGATATTTTAAAAGCTAGTTTGTTTTTGGGCACCTGGGTGGCTCAGTCTTTGAGCGTCTGCCTTCGGCTCAGGTCATGACCTCAGGGTCCTGGGATTGAGCCCCACATTGGGCTGCCTGCTCAGCGGGAAGCCTGCTTCTCCCTCTCCCACTCCCCCTGCTTGTATTCCCTCTCTCTCTGTGTCTCTCTCTTTCAAATAAATAAATAAAATCTTAAAAAAAAAACTAGTTTATTTTTATTACACAAATAATACCTTCACGTGTTTAAAAAAAACAAAAAAGGTATCCAGAGAGGAGGGCATACAACAACCTCCCCTTGTTCTGGGCACTAGCCCCACTCCCCAGAGCTATGCTTCTGCTTTCATTCCCTGGTGATGACCTTCCATCATAACTTTAAACAATATTTATGTGACTTTAAATATTTACATCTCTGAGCTGGTGACTCCTGGATTTATATTGTCCTCTTGAGTGAGGATTCTATGTGCATCAAGGTCTAATGGATTCATTTTTATTTACTCTCTCTGCTTTTTTCACATTCCCTGGCTCATACTTAACTCTCTCTGTCTCCTGTTTCTGATGTTATTAATCTTCTGGACTCCTTACTTGTGTTTTTCTGGAATACTACTTCGAATAATTTTTTCAAAAGAATATATTGGGGGGTAAACTGAGTGTTTTCATGTCATAAAGCACCCCCACCACTGGATGGATAATTCAGCTGGGCACAGAACTCTAAGACTAAATCCCTTTTTCCTCAGGACTCTGAAGACAGTCTTGTAAAGACAAATCTCACAATGGCGTGGAAAACTCTGACGTGACATCAGTCTGATTCTTCTTCCTTGGGATCTAGGGGACACATTCTATAGCACAGTTTCTCAGCTTCAGCACTACTGACATTTGGGTCCCAGTAGTTCCTAGTTGTGGGGTCTGCTCTGGACACTGTGGAATTTTTCAAAGCATCCCTGCCCTCAACACACTAGATGCAATTATGGTTTAGTAACTGTGTTAACAGAACTAGTCATAGTAGGGTTAGGGCATGGAGGGGGGTTTTATCCATGGTGGTGCCAGGGAGGCAGGGAGGGTGTAGGGTGACATTGGAGCTGGGTCTGAACAAAGGAGAAGGAGGGTTAGTAGGGCAGAGACTGAGGAGACCATGTGCGAACAACAGCACAGAAATCAAACATCACACCCAGGAGGCTTCAAGCAGAGCTGTGTGACCGGGACCTTACGGAGAGGAGGGGATGGGGCAGGAGAAGAAGAGAGTCTTAGAGAGGGTGCTATGTTCCAGTAAAAGGAGATGTTCATCAGGACTGTTTGGGTTGCAGGTGACACCAAAACCATCACTCTTTCTTCTCCTTTCCATCCTTCTCTTGGCTCAGACTTTCTGGATCTTCTTGGTCATTGTCAGATAGTCAGTTCTCAAGTGACGGATTATTGAAGATTAATGATTCCAGCGAGCAGGGGATGCTGTTTTCCTCACAGCTCCAGCAAAAGTCCCTGAGAAAATGTGGATTAGCTCTGCTAGGATTGTCAGGGCATCTTTGACCAGGTCAGTGGGGATGGGGTAACCCGAGGCAGGTCTGGGTATGCACCCACCCCTTAAGCAGGGAAGGGGGTGGGAGATGCTGACAGGCAAAAGGCACGTTTCCTCTATAGGGAGCCACTGAAGGGCTTTTAGAGTGATAGATGCCGCACCAATGTAGAAAATGGATGGGAGGGAGGGAACAGCAACTAGAAAGATGGGTTGGCAAGGCTTGTAAAGCCCAGGACTGAACTGAAGAGGGCTGTGGGGCTAGAGGAGAAATGTCACACTGAAGAGATGTTCAGCAAGAAGAATAAGCCCAAGGTGAGGGCTGCTTGAGTCTGGGCATGACGTGGGGGTGTCTGGGTTGACAGGCTGATTTCTGATTTACGAGAGGGTATCCTCTTGCCAAGCCTCTGCAGACAGATCTTTCCTTGCTCTCTGTAGCATTTTGGAGCTGCAAAACACCGGGAGCTGAGAGAAAACACATCTGATAAAACAAAGGGAAGTGAAGAGCGTCTCAAGAGTACTAGGGGATTTTTATTCCCTTTCTCACATTTCCTGCTTTTCTAATATAAATGTAAATTTTTTAGCAAGAAAAAGGGGCAGGGGCCTCTGACTAATTGAATCAGTGATTCCACAATTCATCGCAGTCCTCACAATCAGTCTTCAAGTGAAAGGCAAGTGTAGAATATAATTTTCCGTGATAATAATGATATCTATTCGAGAAAAAGAGTCCTCTGCACCACTCTAGCTGGAAATCTAATCAGGAGTAAAGTACTTGACACGCTGTCTGTCAGGGGTTGACAAACAGCCAGTCTCTGTGGCCAAACACCATGCTTGGGCAGAGGCGTGCTTCAGGCTGGGCTGAGGGAGGTATTTGAATGTGCTAACCAGACACAGACGCCACAGACTGGGTGGCTTCAACAACAGAAACTTATTCACTCACAGTTCTGGAGGCTAGGGGTCCAAGATCAAGGTTCTGGCCCATTTGGTTTCTGCCTTGCGGAGGGCTGCCCTGTCACCATGTCCTGGCATGGCCTTTCACTGGTGTGCCTATGGAGAGAGCTTATAAGGACACCAGTTCTATTGGATCAAATCCCTACCCTATGACCTCACTTAATCTTTACTACCTCCTTATAAGCCCTATCTCAGGTGCAGTTATGGGGTTGGGGATCTAACGTACGAATTAGGGGTTGGAGGGAGACACAGTTGCCCCAAGGCAAAGAGTTTTCACGGGGCGGGGAGGAAGGCTACCTCATTTCTGGAACTGCCAAGGTTACTCGAGCTAGAACAGAGGGTGATCTAATATGATATTGAATGCTTCTCCATCCTTTTGCAAGGCTCCCCTGGCATTCCTTGTCCAGCCCCCAGGTCAGACAGGGCAGAGGAGGCCAGCATTTCCTCTGAAGTCCCCCACCCTTCCCAAAACCCAGATCTGCAGCCTTGGACATTTATAACAGGGAGAAGCAACAGCGGAGCCACAGTTGGCCACACAACGCCCACAGGCTATCAAAGGCCCACAATTGACAACCAGACGTTTCGCCAGGAGCGCGTCCTTCAGGTTTCTCGTGTATAAAACGAGGCTAATGATACCAGTCTCACAGGGTGGTCTTGCACGTTAGACAAGACGATGCATGTACATGGCTGGCCTTTTAGAATTCACTGCTTTCGGTTTTCTATTTGGGCACAAGGGGGACTATTCCAAGGACTTCTACTCTTCTTGCCTAGAAAATAAACCTTGCTCCACAGGACAGGGAGCCAATATGGAGATTCTGCCAGCTACTAATTTCATCTTTTCTGGCTACACCCTCAAGAGCCGTTGTGAGATGGACATGGACCAAAGCGTGAACTTGTGCCCAACAGCTGATCTCACATTCTGACTGGTAGCATTGTAAGAGCTAAGACCAAGGAGATTCACTGAGTGGCTGGGTTTTTACCTCCTCCAATGCATTGTTACCCTGGGAAATGTCTCCAGGTCCCTTAAAAAAGGCTAAAAGGGAGATGTAGAGGACATTTTCGTGACTTTATCATCAGGTCCTTCCTCAAGTTTATATCACACCCCTTCACTCAGGAAGCTCCAGATCTGTGAACCATCTCCAGCTTGGGAATCAGGTGAAGGGCCTTGACCTTCTATCATGATAATTCATGTCAGCCTTCTATTTGTGAGGTGGAGTTTCTTCAGCCACACAGTTGAAGGAGTGCTTCAGTGGGCTGCCCAAGCAACCAAGTTCGAGGGACACTGTAAGCAATCAGCCACCAACAAAGGTCCCTGAGGTCAATCCATTCTGACATGCCATCTGGTCATTTGCCCATGACAGAAACTCTACCAATCCCATCCCTGGCAGATACATGCTGCTTCTTGGCCTGCCCAGCCCAGGAATCTAAATATCCACACCAAGACCAAGGAGGCCATTTCCTTGGCAGCATGTCCCACTTTCATCCCAGCCCTCAGAGCACAGCCACCTCTGTACTTTCCAAAGATATGAGCCGTCATAGTTCAGGTAACCCAGAAGTGGAGACGGAAAAGGATTTATTTGTGTCAATAATTTACTGGGGAGTGCTCTCAGAAGAAGGCACGCGAGAGAAGCGGGATAGAGCAGGGGAAGAAAGCTAAGCAAGGAGGTCTTGGCCTGGTCCCCAGGGAATGCTGAAGTATGAACTGTACCACAGAGCTGGTGCCTCCTTGAGGCAAGGGGACCTGCCTCACAGTCCTTGTGTCAGTCAGTCTTTGGCCTCTGGCTGCCTGGGAGGGCACGGGAGTGGTGTAATCTCCCAGGCAAATGGCTTCTGCTGGGTGGAAGGGAATTCTATGGAGAAGGCAGTAGCCAGCACTTAGTGCAGCTGAGCAGTAGCTGTTCCAGCCTCATGAAGGGGATCCAGGCACAAAACCAACAGTGTCTACCATTCTTACATTCTCTTATCTATGTATTGCTTAATGCCATGGAGAAGGACGTGTCCTCTGGGCCCTTTTAGGGGACATAGAGGCAAGTGAGCCAGTAGCACATGCTGAAGTTGCTCCAACATTCCTTCCTATATCCCTAAATCTTTGTAATCCTACATCACCCCAAGGAACTTCTGACATCTCACCTTTGCTTGCTGTAGACCTAAGTGGAGGGAAGGGGAGGGAGGACTCCAGACAGGGGAAACGACTATACAAAGACTCAGACCCAACAAAGAACATGGCAAGTTCAAGGACCTGGAAGAAGCTTGAAGAGAGAGAGGGATGAATGGCCAAAGACAAGCTAGAGAAGTTAGTAAAGGCCATGGGCTACGGGGGCTCGAGGCACAGCAAAGGAGTCAGATTCTCCAGTAGTGGGGCCATTCCAGGGTCCTGACCATGGAAACAGCATGATCACACTGCAGCTTCAGAAACTGCACTCCGGCTGTGGGACAAGATTGGGAGTGGATTGAAGGAGAGCAAGAATGTTCAAGGGACAAACAGTCTGGAGGCTGTTGTGGCCATCCACATGACAGACAATGGGGTCCTGGACTTAGGAGACAGCAGTGGCACGGGACAGAAGGGATTGGGTCCAAGAGGTTGTTAGGATGGTCAGAGATTGTTGGGATGCACAGTGCCCCCCCAAGAGACCACTTAGCAGTTGTGAGGTGGCGCCTCTGCAGCATTTCCTGCCCTTCAGAAAAGGCACCAGCAGCTCCTAGGCTTTGAGCAAGGCCCAGGATGCCCTGACCCCGGACCCCTCCCAGGGGCAGCCCCTGCTCGAGTGCTGGGTGGCCCACATGCCCATCACAGACTCTGCAAGGGAGGCTATTGGTGGAGTCAGTGCCAGGGATTCAGCCTCATAACTCACAGCCTGCTCCCAGGGTGATGGATGCCTCTGCGCGGCTTGCCATCGATCCAGGTCCTCGCCCAAGACTAGAACAACGGTGGCTGCAACATTTACATCAGGCGCTGATTCGTGTCTGCAAGGCAGCGCCAGGGCCCACGGGACTGTGCCGGGCAACATCTGCGTGGCGGCACACGGCTCAATTCCTGCTTCTCTCGCCCCTTTGTAAATTGCCTTTGTCAGCTTCTCCTAGCGGAAGATACTCTCTTCATCAATCAGAACCAATGGCCTGTTGGAATGAAAAATTCCCCTTCCCAGCCAGCTGAAGAAAAGCGTTTCCGGTCTGAGCGCTCCCTCTTTGCTCCTGGGCAGCCACCAACGGGCTCCCACACCCTGGCCAGCGGCCCTCCAGCCCTACCCCACCCCCCGCACCCCCCCCCCCACATACTCATACACACACACACACACCAGTGCTGCCAGCCAGCTGGGGCCAAACACTCATCTCCCACCTGACGGTTTAGGTGTCTCAGCAGAATTCAGATTTGTAGCAGTCAGAACTGCCCGATTTCTGGTCATAATAAAGACAGTATCTGCTTATATGTGTTTGACACTTAATGTACCCATTCAACCTTTCATTTGTTCCTTTATGGAGCATGTGCTGAACACTTCCTTTCTGGAGGCAGGAGACTCACATAGATGACCTTGGACAGGATACCGAGTAAGGTCAAGAGAGATGCCCTGGGACCAGGCTGCAGGATTCAGTTTTGCCCTGCTGGCTAGCTGTGCAGCTTTGGCCAGGGAAGTCACTGAACCTGTTCTTCTGTAAAATGAGGATTGAGGATTAAATGAAATTAATGGATGTCATGTGCTTAGACCAGTGCCTGGAACATGGTAAGTGTGATATAAGTTGTGCCTATTATCTATTATTACCATCAACAACAACACCAGCATTATGTTTATCAGTATTTGATTAACCCTGTGAGAGAGGAAGCTTATTACTATGCCTACTTTATAGATGGTGGAACTGAGTCTCTGAGGCTTAAAGATGTGAGGTGACTAACTCAGACCTGATACCAGCAAGCATGTGCCGGCTCCAAGCCTAATGCTCTTTCTATGTCAGTCACATAGTTCTATAGAGTTAAGAAGGCTCTTTTACCTGCATCAGATGAGAAAGAAGCCAGAGCTCATTACCCTTAATATACTTTGACCAGCCTCTTCTATGGACAGTCTCCTCCTTGTGAGCAGGATAAAGCATCCCCCAGCCCCCATCCAAAAAAAACTTCCTAGGGGGAGTCTCCAAGGATATCCCTTGCAAAGACTGCTGACACCGCTGGTCAGGGGACTGGCAGGGACAGAGGAAGGGTCACTGCCCTGAGGCCATCCCCCAGCCATTCTTGTAGGCTCTCCTAGGCCACCTGTGAACAGGTGTGCCCTGGAAGGTAGGCTTATCAAGTAAATTGTGAATAGTTTCCCAGGTTGTTGAGGATACACAAAGCAACGGGTATTACCATCAGTCCTTGTCTTTCTGCATCGCAAGCTGCTGGCTGGCCATTAGCCGTGCCAGAGAGCACAGCCACGAAGCAGGACACACTGCTCCCCAGCCACGGCTGAATGTGGCTTGGATTCCACCTTCCATTCTGCTGGGGCTGTGAGCGCAGTGTGGAATCAGGGCAATCATTTGTTGCAGGCACATCACTTGAGCCAGGGTCATGCTGACATGAGGCTCCTAGGCCCCTTCCTTCCTGGGGCTGATTCACTCCCGGCTCCTGTTCTCCTGACCTTCACCTTGTCTGGCCAGACTCCCCTGCAGCACCCTCACCCAGGCCCCTCACTGCTGCCTCCCTTCCTCTCTAGACTCTGACATAGTCCCCCGTATCCAGTGGCCAGACCCGGCTTCCTGAGGGCTCTCTCAGGTCGATTCTGAGCCCTGACTGGATGGCCTGCCGAGCACACCTTCCCTACCCCAGCCCGGGGCCAGGGGATTCTGTCACACCTCTAGGAAGTACTGGCCTTTCTTCAAGGGTGTTCCTGCCTAACTGCCCTGAACATGACTGCTGACAGAGCCGGCGTCTGCCGGTGGCTTCCTTCTGTGGCCCTTAGCCATCCATTTCCCTTCCTGCCGTTATCTCCCGAGTGACAGGGCTAATCAATCTCGCCCAGCCCACCTCGGAGGCATTAATGCAGTTGATGGCCTCCTGACAACAGCTTGTGGAAATACATGAATCTCTTCTCACAAGGTGGGGGAATGCTTGTGTAAACAGAGAAGCCCCCAATTTTAACCTAGGGAAGGACTGGCATGAGTATCGAAGTTAGAGTGGAAGTGCTTCTGTGTCCTTACAGTTTGTATCTTCCTGCCTTCTACCCAACTTCTTTCCAAGAAATTTTATGTCTCCTACCACTAGAATCCTGAATATGCCAAAAGCAAAACAGCAGCAATCCGAACAACAAAAAGGCATTTGCTGAAACGTACACTCACTCTGGGCGACATGAACTACGCTTGCTGTGTGCTCGGATGGCTAAGCCCAAGGAGAGCAGACACTAAGAACCCTTAGATAAGGCTCAGGAGCTAATGTCCACGCTCCTCCAGGTTAATGGAGGTGACCTGCAGAGGCTTTGCTTAGTGTTGAGGACAAGGAAGTTGAAGTGTGTTGAGAACATTGCATTGTTTGCGATGTGACCACCTAGCGCTGCTAGGTCTACAGTCCTCTCTGGAACTTCTGGGGAGTGAACTTGGTGGTGGCTGTGGTAAGCAGAGGGAGGGACAGGGCTGCTGTCCCTGGGCACACAGAGAAACGTGCCCACGAGAACTACTGTGCAACACACACTCTGTGCCAGGTCCCTGAGGATGTCTCCCCAAGTGCCGGCAAAATCGCCGTGCGGTCAGTGAAGACTTCGGATGAACACTAGTGTGGGGAGGGGAAACAAAGATTGGGGACTCAGGACTCATGAACACTGGGTGCGTGTGGGGCCAGGAATAGGTTCTTCCTCCCCCCCCCACACCCCCCCGCCACCGTCTCTCCCCGCTGCATTCAAACGAGGAGGTCCTTTGTGGAGCCAAGGGGTGTAAGTGCAGTATGTTTTGTTCTGGTTGGCATTCAGCCTACAAAGAAACAACCTAGGTAAGTCCCCCCAGATTTACCTGTTCATTGATTTATTTTTTTGCTATTTCCATCCCAAATTTCCCCCTAGAATAAAATGTTTTTGTTTTAGGTTTTATCAAGCTAGGAGCTGCCTCTGTTCTCTGGACCAAGCAAAACTGATTCTGATTTTATTGTAATGAGTTAGAAGTCATAGGACACAAGAGACAGATACACAAAGAGTTTTCCACACTCCTCATTGCCTTCAGATGCCATATAATGCCCAGATCGAGTATCCACACAGCTCCCAGCCTCCTGTACAGAGTGGGATTCTTTCCCCCTCTGGTCAGGGCTGGCCCCCAGGACTGGTGCTGCTTCTTCAGCAGTGGGTGGGTGGTAGGAGGCACAGCATAGCCCCAGAGGGGCAGCCCACATCTTCGACTGGCTCACTGCATGTCCAAGGGGCTCTGTTCTAAGGCAGGAGGTACAGGGACCCAGACACTTCAGGTTTATTCAGGTCACAAATTGTGGACCCAGGTTGATATGCAATGTCAACTCTCTACCTTCTGGGAGATAACTAAGGGCAGTTTCCCCCTGTTCTGTAACAGCAACATAAAAAGTAAGTACTCATGAGTTCTAGCCCAGAGGTATAAGGAGGGGATTTGCAGATGTTACCTGCTCTCTACCCATTCTGTGACAAGATGCCCTCTCTTCAAGGAAGAGGGCACATGGGCCTGGGTGTATTTTGCTTCAAGAAGATTCAGAGAATTCCCATAAATTGCCTTCCCAGAGGAGGGGTCTCAGGGTCTCATGTCCCTGTGGAGGGACTGTTCTGAGAGCACCCTGGATAAGACATTGTTGAGCAAGAGGTTTCTTGATACAAGAAAGATTTCTCTTTCTGGACCCACTTGTCTCCAGCAGGAAGTATTTCAGAGTAGATGTGGAGTAGCAAGTCTCTGGTAGCTGCAGTGTAAAACCATGTGGAATGCTACTGCACGATGTTTGAGGGGTAGAGATACTTTTTGCCTGAGACAGAAATTCTACTGCTTTCCTGTCCCCGGGTTTCCCCATGCAGCAAAAGCTCCTGATTTATAAACACTTTCACTTTCTCCACCACCCTGCCTGGGCTATTTTTGATCCTTTACTGAAGAAGGGAAGTAAAATTACATTTTAAAACCATTAGTTTATTGACGCTGAGAAGGTTTGTTAATCAAGTCAGACTTTTTCCTTTCTTGATCAATACCTATCTGGCTTGTCCTACTAATAGACAGTTACCCAATTACCTGCCTCTAATCGCAGGCTCCGCGTTCTTTAAAACTTCGGCTTGTTTCATTGATCAGGTAACAGCTAAATTGGCATCCAGGCTCTTGCAGAACAGATTTAATCTGGTCTGCAGTTGATTAAAATGCCTCACCCAAATCAGTGCCAGATGAAATTTTATCACTTTTACAATGTATTCAGGAGTTATCACAGCACAACATGTGACAAGGCCTAGCAGGGGGAAATTGAACTTAGATGTCCATTGACCAGTCCTCAGAGACTTCCAAACGTACAATGGCATAAATGTGTCCCAGAAACACTGAATTCTTGGCTCTCATCTCCTTGAGATTAATTTCTAGAGTGGAATTCTTGAGTCAAAGGGGCAGTTTCTTAACACATCTGATGATTTGTTGATTGCAGAACGAGGAAGACCAGAATATAAATATCACCAAAATATAATGATGGGAAAATACACTGTTCCCATTGTAAGCTGATTCAATACAAGGGAAACTTCCTGGGAATCATAGTATGATAAATAATAATCTTATAGAAACCTTTAAAACAATTCCTATGTCCTCAAGCACTTACATTGTTAAAATTTACTTAACAAATCTCTCATATTATGAAAAAATTTTAATTAAAATGGAACTATAGACTGTAACTCACTCATACAGAGTAATCACTTAACCTGTCCTTGGGGATTAAATAATGAAGCTGAAGGCTTTCTAATTAACAAGGAAAAAATTATCTATGACATTCGTTTTTTTTTTTTTATGACATTTGTTTTCACCTCAGCCTTACAAAAGGAGAAAACACAATGAATTCATTTGCAATAATAATTTGAAACTGTAAGTAGAAAACCAAAATATATCCGATATTTTAAAATGTGTGATATGTGATGTAAATATAAATTATTTATAAATGGATTACATTATATTTGCAACAGGGGAACAAGGAATTCCTTGTCCAGTATCATACAAATAAGGAACAAGGTACCTTAGTGTAAATTGCCTTGAAAACTAGGGCGAAAGTCTGCCTTGACTTCTGCCAAGAATTTCTGCCATGACTCCACATAAACCATCTTTGAAATACTAGGTGGCACTATCATTAAAGTTTGATATCATCTTCAAGCTGGGAGTGGGGACATTGAGTACTCGCCTAAATTGTCCCCAGACCCTCAGATTGGGGTAAAACCTGGGAGCCCTTAAATGGAAAGAATGCTTTTTATAAAGATGGCACTGAGAAAGAAGTGTGAAAGTGTTTTCTGCTAGTGAGGAATTGGAGCCAACTTCCCCTGGGTTTCTCATGGCGCACAGTAGGTTCCTAGGCCTGGCACATAGTAGGTGCTTGAAGACTGTTGCCTGGATATGTATACCAGGCAGAGGAGTTGGGTTTTTATTGCCACTTCTGACAGGAATCTGTCCATGACAGGTCAGGGCTGGCCATGGACCCAGGCTGATCCACTCAGTAACATCTGGAATAGTCTATTCACTATAAGATTTCCAGTGGAGTTTAGGAACTTTCTGACTGTCTACATTCTTCCTCCAATGTCACAACCTCTATCCCGACTTCACTCCAGTTAGTTTACCTTTCTTTCTTTCTTTTTTTTTTTTTTAAGTTCTTAATTTAGGGATGCCACTGGGTGGCTCAGTCAGTTAAGTGTCTGCCTTTGGCTCAGGTCATGATCTCAGGGTCCTGGGATGGAGTCCCGCATTGGGCTCCTTGGACAGTGGGGAGCCTGCTTCTCCCTCTGTCTGCCAATTTGCCTGCCATTCCCCCTGCTTATGCTCGCACTCTCTCTCTGACAAATAAATAAATAAAAATCTTTAAAAAAGTTAAATTCCAGTTAGTTAACATAGAGTGTAATATTAGTTTCAGGTGTACAGTATAGTGTTCAACACCTCCAAACAGGGGGTATAGCTCAGTGGTAGAGCATTTGACTGCAACACCTCCAAACATCATCTACTGCTCTTCACAATAAGTGTCCTCCTTAATCCCCATCACCTAATTCACCCATCCCCCACCCACCTCCCCTCTGGTAACCATCAGTTTGTTCTCTGTAGTTAAGAAACTGTTTCTTGATCTGCATCTCTCTCTCTTTTTTCCCTTTGCTCCTTTGTTTTGTTTCTTAAATTCCACATATGTGTGCAATCATATGGTATTTGTCTTTCTCTGACTGACTTATTTCACTTAGCATGATAGTCTTGCTCCATACATGTTGTTGCAAATGGCAAGATTTCATTCTTTTTTATGGCTGAGTAATATTCCATTATATATATATACATATGCATATGTATATATATGTGTATATATATATATATTACATCTTCAAATATCAGCTTGCTTAGTCCTCTTTCCCTTAATGCAGCCCCAAATCATAGACTTCAGGAGAAAAAAGAAGTATTAGTGATTTTCTATTCTGGTGCTTTCATTTACATATGAAAAAAATCAAGGATCAAACAATTACATGATTCGCTCAAAACCACAGAGCTGGTAAGTAATATTTATGATCATTAACACCTGAATATTTACTATGTGTCAGGCACTGTTAAAGTGTTACAGATACACTTTAGCCTTACAACCACTTGTGATGTAGGTACTTGTGATATATCAGCCTGGCTAGGCTACAGTTGCCAGTTATTCAACCATATGATAATTGAGGTGTTGCTAGGAAGATATTTTGTTGATTTAATTAAAGTCCATGATCAGTTGACTTTAAATAAAGGAGATTGTCCTGGATCATCTGGATAGGTTTTTGGAATTGTTTAGTCGGCACCCACAAATGTGTAAGCCAATTCCATATAACAAATATATATCCTACTGATTCTGTTTCTCTGAACCCTGACTGATATAATACTGCTAATTATGTTCATTTTACAGATACGGAAACTGAGGAAGTAGAGAGATTAATTAACTCGTCAAAGGTCACATAGGCAAATAGTAGAGTGAGGGTTCGAAGCTCGGCATCCTGATTCCAAATCCTGGGTCTTGTCCACCGCTTCCTGTCCAGGCCACAAAATAACAGAAATATATTCTCTTGCTCCTAACCCAGTGATTTTTTTTCCACAAAAAGGAGTCTATTAGTTATACATTAGCAACAATAATTGCCAATTATTTTGAGCTGTTTTGTTAACTTTTTCCTGATATTAACATGAGCCACTTGGTCTTTATTCACTGATGAGTTCATACCTGTGATTTCTAATAGACTAAAAACAATTTTCTCTCTGACAGAAATATCACTGGGTTGTCTGTCATTCAATTTACTTAAAAACAAGAAGAGTTCTGCTAGCCATAATGCTTGTGATTATTATAAATTTGGTAGTTTGACCAAGTATGGATATCAGATCTAAAAATCAAGCACAGAACTATTATCAGTACCTGGAAAGAAACTTCACACGATCATGAATTAAAGTTGCAAGAGAAAGGAAAGCAGTTACATACAAGAGAAACCCCATACAGCTATCAGTGGGTTTTTCAGTATAAACTCTGCAGGCCAGAAGGGAGTGGCACGATCAATTCCAATTGCTAAAGGGAAAAAATCTACAGCCAAAAATACTCTATCCAGCAAGGCTTTCATTTAGAATAGAAGGAGAGATCGAGTTTCCCAGAAAAACAAAAGTTAAAAGCAAAACCAGCCATGTCCCTGTCACACATGATACCATCGGCCTGTGGGTCCCAAATTCACAGTCCAGCTGCCCTCCTGCCCGAGTCAGCATGTGCGGCCTGCTACCTGCTCAATGCCAAGTCAACATGCCTTTACCTCAGATTGCCAATGGCTCAAATTGACACTCTTTCCCTCAAATTCCAGCCCCTGTGCTCAAATTTGTGCACAAAAGCGGGCATAATTATAACAGCAGAATGAGTTAACCCAAACAGTAACACCATTTCTGTGGACTATAGAATGGATAAAAGGAGTGTGCTAGGCTAAGAACATCTCCAATAAGCACATCAAAGAATAATACATACAGCATGATTCTGGTTAGTAAAAAAAAACAAACCTGGGAAGAATAAAACAAGATGAAATCAGAGAGGGAGACAAACCATAAGAGACCCTTAAGCATAGGAAAGAAAATGAGGGTTGTTGGAGGGGAGGTGGGTGTGGGGATGGGGTAACTGGGTGATGGGCATGAAGGAGGGTGCATGATGGAAAGAGCACTGGGTGTTGTAGGCAACTGATGAATCACTGAACTCTACCTCTGAAACTAATAATATACTATATGTTAATTAATTGAATTTCAATTAAAAAAAGGACCCCCCCCAAAAATAAAATCTCCTTAATATTTTGTTTGCCAATGTCAATCATTTGTTAAACTGAGGTAATACATAAATATTAAAAAAAATCTTTAGCTTTCTAAATAGATATTTAAATTTTACAATTTTAGTTGAAAATAAAGAACCAAGACCAGCCAACACTTTCAAGAAATAAGGTCTGAAATTTAAAAAAAAAAAAAAATAGGCTGCATTAAAGAAGTGGAAATGATATAAATTAAGCCAGCTGTCATTCCCTCAGATGTGCTCCTTGTCTTTTCCTTATGGATTTATATAAAAAAAATTCAGAGTGTAGGGATGGTAAGAGTTCAGATGATCCTTAAAGCCCTTGCACCTTCTGATAGTACAAAAAGGTGAGAATTTGAAACATTTGGTCGGAGGTGGGATTTGAAGAAAGCATTCTACAAGGGTGGCACTCAGTGGTACCATACAGGCGATAATTGTCCTTACCTTGTGGAGGGAGATGGAGACAAGAGCTCTTTGAAGGAAGAGGGAAGTCAACCATGACCTCCTTCTGCTTCCTACTTGGAGCTGGCCCTAGCTTGGTGTGTGGAGATGCCTCAATTTTAAGCCAAGTTCATGGTTTTGATTATTACAGGGAACTGGGCTTGTAAGTTCTGAATGAAGACTGTGCTGAAATATAGAATAACTGAAATATAGAATAATTGTTATGACTTGAGAGTGACCAGGAAATCCATGTGATGCCCTGTTTTCCCTTCAGGGAAGGAGTTGGCCCTACCAAATAAATTTAAATAGAAACAAAAATAAAGCGATTTTTTAAAAAACCCAAAGAGACACTTATATGAGACAAGTCTATTCTAGGTACCATTAATATGAGTTGCAACATTTCCATAAAGTTTAGCACCCTCCGTGCCCTCCACTTCGGATGCTTTCTTTTCCAGAGCACATAGCACTGTTCTGTTTTCTTGGAGCATTCTTTGCAGTTTAAGGTGCTTGGAGCTGCAAATTCTAATACCTGTTTCTTTCTCTGAAGTAGTAACTTCATCCTGTGAGTTACTCTATTGACTGTCAATATGAAAAGAGAAAAATGCAAGCAAACAACGTATTCTTCTTGTTTGTCCCTCTACTTCTGACAAATCATTAACCTTCACAACTTCTTCAGCTGGCATACTTTTCAACTATTGCTACATTTTAGGCCTTTTAACTTCAAATATTATTTTGGGCCCCAACGACGCAGCCAGTACTTCTCTATTCTGCAGGAACAAGCACCACAGTAGGTCTTAGCATATATGGTTTTCCATCTGTTTCATGAGGAGTTAAGAGAATGGGAGATAGTTGTTTTTTTTTTTTATCAACACACACATACACGCACACACATCTAGGGGGAGATGCTTATGATTTGTACTCAAACAGAAGACTATAAAAGAAGATTGCTACTCCCCACAGCAGAAATCCTACATAAAATTTACTTGCGATGTACCTCCGATGTTTGGCCTCATCTCCCTCAAATTTGTTCTTTTGGGTTCTTCCTTTCCTCTCTCCCTCCCTCTGTTCCTCCTCTCTTTCTAAAGGAAGCCTCTGTTCTAATGTGAGAAGTTATGTCTTTTCCTTCCTCTGTGGCAAGAACACCTTTGCTCGTCTCCTATGATGATGCAAGTCTCTCATTAATGGAAGTTTCACAGAATCCCTTGCTGAGAAGGATGCGCTTTCCCTTTCTAATCCATAAAGGGAAATAATTGTCAAATGTGTAAACAGTGAACCAGGCAGGGCTACTGCTAGATCGGTGATCTTGGATCTTCATTGTGCATCATTTTAAATATCTTAGCTCTGTCACCTTCATGAAAGACAGAAAGAAAAAGAGATAAAGCAAAACAAACCCCAAATCCCACAGAAAGCAAAATAGGTTTCCATTAACTCAAGCAGCAAAAGAAAGCAATTGTATAGGGTTATATATTTGGAAAAGCCTCTTTGCATTTCAATAGCTTGCCACCTGCAAATATAACCAGCAAAATTGAATTTAGGTTAAATGGATAAGATGCAGCATCTAACTCAAGGGTTACAATACATGAAAAACATGTATTCATTAGCAGATTATACATTCTGTGTTTGTTACAGGGCGATAGCACGTAGGTGCGGATAAGAAATATGATGCCCGGGGCCATATACGTATTTACACCCCAACATCCTTTCAGAGTTCTACTAAATTCTCCCAAATTGCCTTCTTTCTGAGAAAATTGTATTGCTGTTTACATGGGCTCCTTTCTCCTCTTGACAGTCCTCTGTTGGCAGTCACTGTCACAGAATATTACATTTTCCTCTCTTGATTCAAAGTCCAGGTCAGAGGCAAGATGGAAATAAGTGACACATTCATCCAAGGCCGAAATTTCTGACTGAGTTTTCTGGCCTGAGAATTCCTGTGACAAAGCTGCTGCAGCTTTGGCGGGGGGGGGGGGGGGGG